>NC_091317.1:32348564-32558564 GCF_038502225.1 Cherax quadricarinatus | reverse complement strand
TTCACTGTCTTCAAGGTCACGATGATGCCTTGTTCACTGTCTTCAAGGTCAGGATGATGCCTTGTTCACTGTCTTCAAGGTCACGATGATGCCTTGTTCACTGTCTTCAGGGTCACGATGATGCCTTGTTCACTGTCTTCAAGGTCAGGATGATGCCTTGTTCACTGCCTTCAAGGTCACGATGATGCCTTGTTCACTGTCTTCAAGGTCAGGATGATGCCTTGTTCACTGTCTTCAAGGTCAGGATGATGCCTTGTTCACTGTCTTCAAGGTCACGATGATGCCTTGTTCACTGTCTTCAAGGTCAGGATGATGCCTTGTTCACTGTCTTCAAGGTCAGGATGATGCCTTGTTCACTGTCTTCAAGGTCACGATGATGCCTTGTTCACTGTCTTCAAGGTCAGGATGATGCCTTGTTCACTGCCTTCAAGGTCACGATGATGCCTTGTTCACTGTCTTCAAGGTCAGGATGATGCCTTGTTCACTGTCTTCAAGGTCAGGATGATGCCTTGTTCACTGTCTTCAAGGTCACGATGATGCCTTGTTCACTGTCTTCAAGGTCAGGATGATGCCTTGTTCACTGTCTTCAAGGTCAGGATGATGCCTTGTTCACTGCCTTCAAGGTCAGGATGATGTCTTGTTCACTGTCTTCAAGGTCAGGATGATGTCTTGTTCACTGTCTTCAAGGTCAGGATGATGTCTTGTTCACTGTCTTCAAGGTCAGGATGATGTCTTGTTCACTGTCTTCAAGGTCAGGATGATGTCTTGTTCACTGTCTTCAAGGTCACGATGATGCCTTGTTCACTGTCTTCAAGGTCAGGATGATGCCTTGTTCACTGTCTTCAAGGTCAGGATGATGCCTTGTTCACTGTCTTCAAGGTCAGGATGATGCCTTGTTCACTGTCTTCAAGGTCAGGATGATGCCTTGTTCACTGTCTTCAAGGTCAGGATGATGCCTTGTTCACTGTCTTCAAGGTCAGGATGATGCCTTGTTCACTGTCTTCAAGGTCAGGATGATGCCTTGTTCACTGTCTTCAAGGTCAGGATGATGCCTTGTTCACTGTCTTCAAGGTCAGGATGATGTCTTGTTCACTGTCTTCAAGGTCAGGATGATGCCTTGTTCACTGTCTTCAAGGTCAGGATGATGTCTTGTTCACTGTCTTCAAGGTCAGGATGATGTCTTGTTCACTGTCTTCAAGGTCAGGATGATGTCTTGTTCACTGTCTTCAAGGTCACGATGATGCCTTGTTCACTGTCTTCAAGGTCAGGATGATGCCTTGTTCACTGTCTTCAAGGTCAGGATGATGCCTTGTTCACTGTCTTCAAGGTCAGGATGATGCCTTGTTCACTGTCTTCAAGGTCAGGATGATGCCTTGTTCACTGTCTTCAAGGTCAGGATGATGCCTTGTTCACTGTCTTCAAGGTCAGGATGATGCCTTGTTCACTGTCTTCAAGGTCAGGATGATGCCTTGTTCACTGTCTTCAAGGTCAGGATGATGCCTTGTTCACTGTCTTCAAGGTCAGGATGATGTCTTGTTCACTGTCTTCAAGGTCAGGATGATGCCTTGTTCACTGTCTTCAAGGTCAGGATGATGCCTTGTTCACTGTCTTCAAGGTCAGGATGATGTCTTGTTCACTGTCTTCAAGGTCAGGATAATGTCTTGTTCACTGTCTTCAAGGTCAGGATGATGTCTTGTTCACTGTCTTCAAGGTCAGGATGATGTCTTGTTCACTGTCTTCAAGGTCAGGATGATGTCTTGTTCACTGTCTTCAAGGTCAGGATGATGCCTTGTTCACTGTCTTCAAGGTCAGGATGATGCCTTGTTCACTGTCTTCAAGGTCAGGATGATGCCTTGTTCACTGTCTTCAAGGTCAGGATGATGTCTTGTTCACTGTCTTCAAGGCCAAGATGATGTCTTGTTCACTGTCTTCAAGGCCAAGATGATGTCTTGTTCACTGTCTTCAAGGTCAGGATGATGTCTTGTTCACTGTCTTCAAGGTCAGGATGATGTCTTGTTCACTGTCTTCAAGGCCAAGATGATGTCTTGTTCACTGTCTTCAAGGTCAGGATGATGTCTTGTTCACTGTCTTCAAGGCCAAGATGATGTCTTGTTCACTGTCTTCAAGGTCAGGATGATGTCTTGTTCACTGTCTTCAAGGCCACGATGATGCCTTGTTCACTGTCTTCAAGGTCAGGATGATGTCTTGTTCACTGTCTTCAAGGCCAAGATGATGTCTTGTTCACTGTCTTCAAGGCCAAGATGATGTCTTGTTCACTGTCTTCAAGGCCAAGATGATGTCTTGTTCACTGTCTTCAAGGCCAAGATGATGTCTTGTTCACTGTCTTCAAGGCCAAGATGATGTCTTGTTCACTGTCTTCAAGGTCAGGATGATGTCTTGTTCACTGTCTTCAAGGCCAAGATGATGTCTTGTTCACTGTCTTCAAGGCCAAGATGATGTCTTGTTCACTGTCTTCAAGGTCAGGATGATGTCTTGTTCACTGTCTTCAAGGCCAAGATGATGTCTTGTTCACTGTCTTCAAGGTCAGGATGATGTCTTGTTCACTGTCTTCAAGGTCAGGATGATGTCTTGTTCACTGTCTTCAAGGCCAAGATGATGTCTTGTTCACTGTCTTCAAGGCCAAGATGATGTCTTGTTCACTGTCTTCAAGGCCAAGATGATGTCTTGTTCACTGTCTTCAAGGCCAAGATGATGTCTTGTTCACTGTCTTCAAGGTCAGGATGATGTCTTGTTCACTGTCTTCAAGGCCAAGATGTTTATTACCACCATCAAGGATGTGTCTTCAGTGTTTTGAAGATCAGGAAGATGTTTACTACCATCCTCAGTGATGTGTCGTGATCCTAAACACAGTCATGTACAAGGCGCCATCTACCTCATCGCTGAGAACATTCCGCTCACAGTCACCAGGTCTCTGGTTCGATTTACTGAAACTGAGAAAGTTGTCGACCTTTGCTGCTTCTGTCCACCTGGCAGACTGTTGCAGCCTGATGAAAAAAGCTGGAAAACTTCAGCACCTGCTGGAAGAAACTCCAGCACTTGCTGAAAGAAACTCCAGCACCTGCTGGAAGAAACTCCAGCACCTGCTGGAAGAAACTCCAGCACTGCTGGAAGAAACTGCAGCACATGCTGGAAGAAACTCCAGCACCTGCTGGAAGAAACTCCAGCACTGCTGGAAGAAACTGCAGCACCTGCTGGAAGAAACTCCAGCACCTGCTGGAAGGTGTTCGTATTGATAAAGAGGTTAATTAAAGATGTGGCACCAGGAGCTAGAACCCATCCTGCGTAAACTCTAATAACAATAAATAAGTAATTACGCGCAATCCCTCTCATGCAAGCACTTTCACGCACGGACACTCACGCACACACACTCACGCACGGACACTCACGCACAGACACTCACGCACAAACACTCACGCACACACATGAAAGACAATGGGAGGTGATAGTTCCAGCATGGACTGTGGGAGAGTTACAAGAAGCTGTGACTGTCTCCCAGGCTAAACTACAGTAAGTCAGGGAACACGGGACAACAACCCGAGATCAGGAAGCTAGTAAATGTAGTCACGATCTTACCTTTAATTTACCTGTGGTTGCTTCCAGTGGTCGCTACCCCCGCGGCTCCCTCCTGGTTACCGGCTTGATCGACCAGGCTGCTGGTGGCCTCCGCATGCAGTCCAACATATGCACCACAGCCTGGTTGGTCAGAAACTGGCTTGAGGAACTCTAAATTCCTTTTGAAGATAGCGCCAGGGGTTTGCTGGTAATCTTTATACATATAGGGAGGGGTGTTGAAGAGTCGTGGTACCTTAACATTTATTGAATTCTCTCAGTGCACCCATCGCTCCTCTGCTTTTTATTAGTGTCTTACACCGTCTATAAGCCTCTTATGTAATAATTTCGGTGTGCAGGTTTGGTACCAGTCCCTCCAGTATCTTCCAAGTGTAGATTATGATACATTTTCTTACCTACGTTTTAAGGAGTACAGGTCGATAAATTTCAAGCAATGTACTCGGCTTTGTAGGTTCTGGAAACATTCTCCAGTTGTGTCTGACTTGAAGGAGACCTTTAGTATAGAACAATATTCCAGCTTTGAGAGAACCTGTGGCTTGGCAGGTTTTGTGTTGAAAATTCTAGTTATCCAAACTATCATTTTACCCTGAAGATGTCATGATAACTTTGTTGTGATCCTTAAAAGTGACATTCCTGACGTTGTTATTTCCAAGTCTCTCACATTAAATTTCAACTTTAGTGATTTGTCTTGTATTCTGATCTTTTTATTCCCTCCATTCTTTCTCGACGTAGCAGCTGGAATTTGTCCTCATTGAACATCGTATTGTTGTCAGTGGTCCACTGGAAGACTTGGTATATATAAGCTTGGAGACCCGCTGTGTCTTCTATGGATGCCACCTGTACAGGATACTACAGTGCTATGGTTTATCTCCCTTTCTATGTCTAATATGACAATGATAAGGAGAGTACGGTGCCTTGTGGAACAGAGCTTCTCACTGTAGCAGCCCCCCTGATTTCACTGTTTACTATTACTCTTTGTGTTCTAGAGTGCCTAGGATGAGTCCAGAGTCTCCACACACACATCAAATAGTCACGGTATTATGTATCCACCTATAAGTTAAAACATATGCTCTATGTACCTACCGTAGTGGAGGTATTGTGTGTTAGGTATATACAGTACTGTCAAGCAGTCAGTAGGAGACACGTGTAACACTTCATTGACACAATACAGAGAATAATATTAGAGACGGTGGAAGTCGCGTAGCAGTAGTCTAAGGTGATCAGTCCCTCACTCTTGACAGGAGGTGGGTTGGAGAAACATGTCTACATGTTCACTTGGAAGAAACACATGTTCACTTGTGTTTTATTCACGGTGGAGGTGAGGAGTAAGCACCAACAACAATAGTCTGAGCAATGTGCCTCAGTCATGCTAAGTCAGTGAGAAGTAACTTGTGATGGCTGACGTTCACCTAGCGTGTTCAGTGTCCAAACCATGACTTATTACCACAGTAATACGTCTGATTGCATCCAACCTGACGAAACTTGAAGTTTGAAGACCTGAAGCTTACCTGACGACGGTATCTGGGGTCACCGCCCCCCTACGACCCGGTCCCAGACCAAATACGTAGTGCAGCAACTTATTTCATTACCTCGTGTGGTGTCTGCTGAAATATTATATAGTGTTATGCAGTGGAGAGACATCGTGATGCCAGGGAAGGACTCTTGATCCAAGCAGCTGGAGATACCCTCCCCTTCCTTGGATTAAACCAGACTACCTTCCATCTTCCCAGGCGCTGGGTCACCCTTCAGTTTACAGTCTGTCATCCTGACTCAGCTCTGTCTAATGTACAGTAATCATTCCCCCTCCCCAGGATGCCGCCCACTTCCTTCGACTAGCATTTGTAATAATAATAATAATAATAATAATAATAATAATAATAATAATTTATTTTTACAAGTACATGATGCAACTTATACAGATCGTAGCTGACATCAGTGACATCTGGATAAGTAAAGTGTAATCAACACTTGTCAGTGTTCAATAATAACTCACATGGTTATAGAAACTCGGAAGATAGATTGATTTATATATTTGGATCCCCTTCTGGGATCCTCTACTGGTTATGTACAACATTTCTGGCAACTTAGCTAAGCTTGTCCCCAGGATGCGACCCACACCAGTCGACTAACACCCAGGTACCTACTTACTGCTAGGTGAACAGTGATAGCAGGTGTAAGGGAACTAACACCCAGATACCTACTTACTGCTAGGTGAACAGTGACAGCAGGTGTAAGGTAACTAACACCCAGGTACCTACTTACTGCTAGGTGAACAGTGATAGCAGGTGCAAGGGAACTAACACCCAGGTACCTACTTACTGCTAGGTGAACAGTGACAGCAGGTGTAAGGTAACTAACACCCAGGTACTTACTTACTGCTAGGTGAACAGTGACAGCAAGTGTAAGGTAACTAACACCCAGGTGCCTACTTACTGCTAAGTGAAGTGACAGCAGGTGTAAGGTAACTAACACCCAGGTACCTACTTACTGCTAGGTGAACAGTGACAGCAGGTGTAAGGTAACTAACACCCAGGTACCTACTTACTGCTAGGTGAACAGTGACAGCAGGTGTAAGGGAACTAACATTTGTCCAACATTTGGAATCTATATTAAGGAAACGTTTCACCAGTGGGTGGCGTCTTCAGTCCAACACAGTGTTGGGCTTCAGTCCAACACTGTGTTGGGCTTCAGTCCAACACAGTGTTGGGCTTCAGTCCAACACAGTGTTGGGCTTCAGTCCAACACAGTGTTGGGCTTCAGTCCAACACAGTGTTGGGCTTCAGTCCAACACAGTGTTGGGACTCGCATTTGTTTTCTAATCTGTAATATTCGACACTAAGTCTACAAAAACAACAAGTTTGGGAGTATCATGTGGGAGTAGCTGGCACAGCGGCCCACCTGTCTCCTAGTGAACTTCGTAGCTTCTAATACATTCCTATGACCAGTATCCAGAGTTGTCCTACTGCAGTCTGGTCATAGGTCAGACTTGTCTGGTGCTAACCTTGTCAACTAGGCTGTTGGTGCTGGCGGCCTGCTGGCTCACATATTCACCTTAGTCTGGTTGATCTGGCACTTAGCGAAGTTTTTAGCCGAATTTCCTTTTGAAGGTTTCTATACCTGTTCCGGTGATGTTTTTTAGATCTTCTGGTAGAATGTTGAATAGTCACGGATCATGGATGTTGATAGTGTTCTCTTATTGTGGCCACGGCGCTCCTGCTCTTTGCTGGGTATATTTTACACTTCCTCCCACATCTCTCACTCTAGTATGTAGGTTTGGAATCAGTCCCTTGAGCACCTTCGTGTATCTATATCTCCACTGAGTACATGTTTATGACAATGATGCGTTCCCAGTAATTTAAATACTTCATTGGCTCTGTGTTGGCCGTAAATAATGTCGGTATTTGTTCCACCTCCCATATCTCTCCCGCAGTGAATGGAGACGTCAACTCTCAACAATACTCTAAGCAAGAGAACACAAGCCAAGTGATTGTTGTCATCAATGTTTTGATAGTTCTCACCATCCAACTTCTCATTTTCTTGCCTTTCACAACATTTGTGTTCTTTAAAAGTTGTCTCTTAGCATCTATATCTACGAGTGAACACTGTAGCCTCTAAAGTAATTGTCTCCCAGACTTTGACTCTAATGTAAACCCAGTTTTAGTTCAGTGTCTATCTGTTTGTGAAGCTGCGTTAGGAACAGGCAGACCTACCTCTCTCTCTCTCTCTCTCTCTCTCTCTCTCTCTCTCTCTCTCTCTCTCTCTCTCTCTCTCTCTCTCTCTCTCTCTCTCTCTCTCACACACACACACACACACACGCACACACACACACACACACACACACACTTCTGACACCATTCCAGGCTACAGACTAAGCTGACGACACTCCAGGCTACAAACTAGGCTGACACCACTCCAGGTTACATACGAGGCTGACTTCACACTAGGCTGACACCACACCAGGCTACACACTAGGCTGAAAACACACCAGGCTACACACTAGGCTGAAAACACACCAGGCTACACACTAGGCTGAAAACACACCAGGCTACACACTAGGCTGACAACACTCCAGGCTACACACTAGGCCCACAACACACCAGGCTACACACTAGGCTGACAACACTCCAGGCTACACACTAGGCTGACAACACACCAGGCTAAACACTAAGCTGACAACACTCCAGGCTAAACACTAAGCTGACAACACTCCAGGCTACACACTAGGCTGACAACACTCCTGGCTACACACTAGGCTGATAACACACCAGGCTAAACACTAAGCTGACAACACTCCAGGCTAAACACTAAGCTGACAACACTGCAGGCTACACACTAAGCTGACAACACTCCAGACTACACACTAGGCTGACAACACTCCAGGCTACACACTAAGCTGACAACACTCCAGACTACACACTAGGCTGACAACACCCCAGGCTACACACTAGGCTGACAACACTCCAGCTACACACTAGGCTGACAGCACTCCAGGCTACACACTAGGCTGACAACACTCCAGGCTACACACTAAGCTGACAACACTCCAGGCTACACACTAGGCTGACAACACTCCAGGCTACACACTAAGCTGACAACACCCCAGGCTACACACTAGGCTGACAACACTCCAGGCTACACACTAGGCTGACAACACCCCAGGCTACACACTAGGCTGACAACACCCCAGGCTACACACTAGGCTGACAACACTCCAGGCTACACACTAGGCTGACAACACTCCAGGCTACACACTAGGCTGACAACACCCCAGGCTACACACTAGGCTGACAACACTCCAGGCTACACACTAGGCTGACAGCACTCCAGGCTACACACTAGGCTGACAACACTCCAGGCTACACACTAGGCTGACAACACTCCAGGCTACACACTAGGCTGACAACACTCCAGGCTACACACTAGGCTGACAACACTCCAGGCTACACACTAAGCTGACAACACTCCAGGCTACACACTAGGCTGACAACACTCCAGGCTACACACTAGGCTGACAACACTCCAGGCTACACACTAGGCTGACAACACTCCAGGCTACACACTAGGCTGACAACACTCCAGGCTACACACTAGGCTGACAACACTCCAGGCTGCGGAAATAAACCACTCGTTGCTTTAATTAAAACGTAGATTTACTGAGGCAATAATGAAACATATAACTTCTTAAGACTCCACCGTAACTTGGCGACCCTCCCTGTAATATTTCTAACTCGCCGAGTAATATTTCTAACTCGCCGAGTAATATTTCTAACTCGTCCTTATATTTCTAACTCGTCCTTGTAATATTTCTAACTCGTCCTTATATTTCTAACTCGTCCTTGTAATATTTCTAACTCGTCCTTATATTTCTAACTCGTCCTTGTAATATTTCTAACTCGCCGAGTAATATTTCTAACTCGGCGAGTAATATTTCTAACTCGCCGAGTAATATTTCTAACTCGTCCTTGTAGTATTTCTAACTCGTCGTTATAATATTTCTAACTCGTCCTTGTAATATTTCTAACTCGTCCTTGTAATATTTCTAACTCGTCCTTGTAATATTTCTAACTCGCCGAGTAATATTTCTAACTCGTCCTTGTAGTATTTCTAACTCGTCGTTATAATATTTCTAACTCGTCCTTGTAATATTTCTAACTCGTCCTTGTAATATTTCTAACTCGTCCTTGTAATATTTCTAACTCGTCGTTATAATATTTCTAACTCGTCCTTGTAATATTTCTAACTCGTCCTTGTAATATTTCTAACTCGTCCTTGTAATATTTCTAACTCGTCCTTGTAATATTTCTAACTCGTCCTTGTAATATTTCTAACTCGCCGAGTAATATTTCTAACTCGCCGAGTAATATTTCTAACTCGTCCTTGTAGTATTTCTAACTCGCCGAGTAATATTTCTAACTCGCCGAGCTCTATTATGAAAAAGAAATTTTCTCAGACGTTATTTTAAGAAGCGAGTTGAATGTGTTATAGATAATTGATAATTGATAATTATGTTGATAAAAATGTATTGATAAGAGGGGGGAGGGGGTGATTCCCCGGTGTTTTACTTGTATCATAATTAACCTGTAATGAGTAAATGATACACTAAACATACTCCTATATATTCTGAACCACATTCCATTACCTTGGATCAAGAACCTTCCATAAACATTAATGTACTACCGAAAGGCATCAGTATTCATTATAAATATGCCGTGCCGAATAGGTAAAAACTTGCGATTTTGGCTTAAACAGCAATGATCTTCTTGCCGAATAAGACAAGCGAAAATTTGTGTATGCAGTAATTTGGCAAAAATCATTCTGAACCTAACGGAGAATATATATTTCTCTGTATTTGTTTTTTATTAAATTATTGTAAACTTGTCTAAAATATATTTAGCTGGATTAGGCTAAATTAAATTTCGGTTGTTATAATAAGGTTAGGTAAGTTTTCTAAGGTTCTTTTGGTACAAAATTATTAATTTTTACATTAACATAAATGAAAAAAATATATTTTTAAACGTACAAGATAAAATTTTAGAAAGGACTTAATTTTAAATGAGTTCTTGCTAATTGATCAGTTTTACATATTTGTGTTCAGTGACAAATTCTATTTACAGAAATTTGCATACCGAGTATAAGCTTGAGAATATACTGTTTACCATGGTTTAGAAAGACACGTAAGCAAACACTATAACATATTTATTAGAAAACGTTTCGGTCCTGGGACCTTGACCACTTCTAACATACAGAGGTAGAAAGACATTATATATATAGGCGGAGAGTGAGATGTGACGCACGTGACCTGAGGAATGTCATAAGAACATAAGAATGGAGGAACACTGTAGAAGGCCTACAGGCCCATGCGAGGCAGGTCCTTATCAAAACAACCTCTACCTATGATGAGGACGGGTAGACGATGAAATCAAGTGACTCCTGTGTTGTTGGGTTGGTGCTGCTTAAGTATCATGTATGCCAATGTTTTTGAAATTTTGTAGTTTCCAGTGTTGCGTTCTATAGTGTCGGTGACGGTGATTAGTGAGGCTTCTAGGCACCGTGTTTGCTTACGTGTCTTTCTAAACCAACTTGTCGGTATTTATTACCAAGGTTTATACCACTGTTTACCATACAATGAAAATTTCTCTCACCTCCTATAAGGTCTTGAATACTTTAATGTTAAAGTTGGCTTTAAATATGTCAATACAGTGAAACAAAAACTAATTAAAAATTTTCCTTAGGAACCTGTAGGTTGTGTTTATTCCATCCATTGTAAAAGATGTGACAACTTTTACTTAGGACAAACTGGAAAATCTCTCGAGACCAGAATTAAACATAAATATGCACTATCTAATAATGGACTAGTGACTGGTACTTTGTTCATTCATTGTGTAAATTGGACTAATGCGAAAGAATTACTTCCCTGTAATTCTACAGTTCAATGAAATATTGTGGAATTATCTCTTATCGATCATGATTAACAACATATTTCAATTTTTTTGCTCTGGAATGTATAAACTTGACAATTTTATAATCCAGAATATTTTTCGTAATATTAAAGGTAAAAATATTTTTCACAAAAATACAGTGTTCTGTGTCAGGAGAATATATAATCTAACTTGATGTTGGACAAATGTATGAGTGGATTAGGTTTTCTCAGGACGGTTTTTTGAGGTGTTGTCACCTTTGAGTGAGGTGTCACCTCAGGGTTTAACATACATCTGATCACTTCAATAAAAAGGACACTTCAGACACTCGAGGAGCAAGGATGGCGCTACTATCAACTGAATCCCGAGCCATGTCGGCATTCCAGGCAACGACACATCAGACGAGGCAGCTAAGATGGCCACTTATGATATGCAGCCGCGTGCCACTGTCCGCATCAGCCTTCACCAGGGCAGCCATGCGCAGATGACCGGTCCTATCCGGCTCAAGATCTCGGATGGGACCGGGAACCTCCACCCTTCTCCCCGCAATGCATACGCAGACTAGAGAGCAACGTGTGACAGTTCGCCAACTACAACTTGCATTCATGACTTAGCGCATATCGTCGAGCAACGAAGAATGGAGCGGTGCGCCCACTGTGAACAGATGGTTGAACCACCACTGGTACACTACCTGCTGGACTGTCCTGCCACGATGCAACCGCCTCCTCCCACAACATACTGTGGGACAGACCCGGGGGGACAGGTCAGCACACCTTGTGTATCTTGCAGTCAAGAACCTGATGACACTGCCCCTATGGGAAGCCACGGCCGGGTCATCACATGGAGAAGACCCGGGCCAAGATGTCCTGGCGAACCAATTTGTACCTGCCATTTCTTCACTTACCCAGGTCAGACACACATGATTCTCAATGAGTTATCAGGTGTTCAACACACCTCCAGAGAATCTCCTGAGTCGTTCTGGCATTCGGGCTGCAGCCTGAGTGCCAGGAATGGCTCAAATGGAGTTGAGTCACCGTGCCCTTGTCATAGGGCTGCCCTCACCATAGGGTTGGAAGCGGTACTCCACGTGACGTGAAAACGACTCATCGTGCCCTTGTCATAGGGCTGCCCCTGCCATAGGGCGGCCCCTGCCATAGGGCGGCCCCTGCCATAGGGTTGCCTTGCCATAGGGCTGCCTTGCCATAGGGCTGTCTAGGGTACATGTACACACACACACCGACACTCCTTCGGGATCCAATGGCGGGTCACCACATAGGAAAGACGGTCCAGGACCCCTTCTGGCAAACCTACATGAACACGAGCTTTTTCTTCCCGTTCCTCTGAAGATATGTGTGTAAGCACATGAAAGAGCTCGGGTTTTATTCCCTATTTTCACTGTGGTTCTTCATACATGCGATGACAGAAATGGAACATTCAGACAAACAGAAATCTCAACATTTCTTTTTTCTCCCAAACCATTTTATTTAAGGAATTTATTTGTTTATATAAATATATATATATATATATATATATATATATATATATATATATATATATATATATATATATATATATATATATATATATATATATATATATATATATATATATATATATAAATTGTCCGGGTGTTGCTGTTGTTACAGTAATTATTGTGTTGCAGTTCGTGCAGGGAGCGTGATCTTCCTGGTTGGTGTGGGTTCCCTGGTGTGCTGGAAGTTATGGGAACACTGGAGACACGGTGGTAGTGGGGAACCACCCACCACGCCCACACGTACACCCAAGCCCACACCACCAACACGGCGCCCACGGGGCATCCTGGCATCACTACTGGAGGAGGACCTTGTTCAGGATCCTGACGAGTTTGACGATGAAGATCCTGCGTTCATCCAGGTACAGTGTGATAACTTTGTAGTGGTAGCAAGTTATATTGTTCATCCAGGTACACTGTGATAACTTTGTAGTGGTAGCAAGTTATATTGTTCATCCAGGTACAGTGTGATAACTTAGTAGTAGTAGCGAGTTATATTGTTCATCCAGGTACAGTGTGATAACTTAGTAGTAGTAGCGAGTTATATTGTTCATCCAGGTACAGTGTGATAACTTTGTAGTAGTAGCGAGTTATATTGTTCATCCAGGTACACTGTGATAACTTAGTAGTAGTAGCGAGTTATATTGTTCATCCAGGTACAGTGTGATAACTTTGTAGTAGTAGCGAGTTATATTGTTCATCCAGGTACACTGTGATAACTTAGTAGTAGTAGCGAGTTATATTGTTCATCCAGGTACAGTGTGATAACTTTGTAGTAGTAGCGAGTTATATTGTTCATCCAGGTACAGTGTGATAACTTAGTAGAAGTGAGTTATATTGTTCATCCAGGTACAGCCTAGTAGTAGTGGTGGTGGTGGTAGTAGTAGTAGTGAGTTGTTCATCCAGGTACAGCCTAGTACTAGTGGTGGTGGTGGTGGTGGTGGTAGTAGTAGTTGTTGTAGTAGTAGTAGTAGTAGTAGTAGTGAGTTGTTCATCCAGGTACAGCCTAGTAGTAGTGGTGGTGGTGGTGGTAGTAGTAGTAGTGAGTTGTTCATCCAGGTACAGCCTAGTAGTAGTGGTGGTGGTGGTAGTAGTAGTAGTAGTAGTAGTAGTGAGTTGTTCATCCAGGTACAGCCTAGTAGTAGTGGTGGTGGTGGTAGTAGTAGTGAGTTGTTCATCCAGGTACAGCCTAGTAGTAGTAGTAGTGGTGGTGGTAGTAGTAGTAGTAGTAGTAGTGAGTTGTTCATCCAGGTACAGCCTAGTAGTAGTGGTGGTGGTGGTAATAGTAGTAGTAGTAGTGAGTTGTTCATCCAGGTACAGCCTAGTAGTAGTAGTGAGTTGTTCATCCAGGTACAGCCTAGTAGTAGTAATGGTGGTGGTGGTGGTAGTAGTAGTAGTACTAGTAGTACTAGTAGTAGTAGTAGTGGTGGTGGTAGTAGTAGTAGTAGTAGTAGTGAGTTGTTCATCCAGGTACAGCCTAGTAGTAGTGGTGGTGGTGGTAATAGTAGTAGTAGTAGTGAGTTGTTCATCCAGGTACAGCCTAGTAGTAGTAGTGAGTTGTTCATCCAGGTACAGCCTAGTAGTAGTGGTGGTGGTGGTAGTAGTAGTAGTACTAGTAGTACTAGTAGTAGTAGTAGTAGTGAGTTATATTGTTCATCCAGGTACAGCCTAGTAGTGGTGGTGGTAGTAGTAGTAGTAGTGAGTTGTTCATCCAGGTACAGCCTAGTAGTAGTAGAAGTGGTGGTAGTAGTAGTAGTGGTAGTAGTAGTAATAGTAGTAGTGGTAGTAGTAGTAATAGTAGTGAGTTATATTGTTCATCCAGGTGCAGCCTAGTAGTAGTAATGGTGGTGGTGGTAGTAGTAGTATTGAGTTACATTGTTCATGCTGGTACAATGTCATGATAACCTAGCCTGGTAGTTGGCAGAATGGAACCCAAGACCAGGTTTTATATCCTAAGTTCCTTCCTTTATGAAAAAAATAGAAAGCTATATAAATGCAGTTGATGATCAAAGAGGAAATAAAATTAAGAGAAAGAAAATATTATAATAATGAATCGAAATTGAAAAAAAAAAAAAAAGTAAATTACAATGGCCAAAGCTACAACGGATAACTTTCTGGTATCTTGGAGACTCCTCCGATAATCTGTAGGATACAAACATGTTTCGGTCAGATTTCCTTATACTACTGAGGTGACGAGAACTGACCAGGACGACCCTATCCTAGATGTCAAAGAATCGTACATGAGCCCTGGTCAATACGGACGTTCATATGATTTTCTTATAGCCAATTAGGCGAGCTGGAGGCTAGTAGAGTAGGCCAGAATATCCTAATAATATATATAATATATCCATTTTTACAAGTACAAGGTATACAGTCCTAGCTGGCATGAATAATATACTACTATATAGAAAGCCGTTTATTATTTAGAGAATTTCCCGCAAATTAGGTCAGTTTTGTCCCAGGATGCGACCCACACCAGTCGACTAACACTCAGGTACCCATTTTCACTGATGGGTGACCATGGAAAACCAGTGTAAGGAAATACGCCCAATGTTTCTACCCTCGCCGAGAATCGGACCCGAATCTTCAGCGTGTGAAGCAAGAGCTTTGGCACCATAGCTCATACGATGGGGTAGGGACTCTGGTCCAGTTACTGAGCCTTACGATGTGGACAGCCCCTTGTGATCAAATAGGAGAGACCCAATTCCAATCCTACGGGTTGAGAAAAATAAGAAGTTACTAGAGGACACATAAATTATGACGTGAATATGATAATGGTGTACAATATCGACAGCTTGATACGTAAGACACATGTGCAATATTTAGGTGTATCGTTATTCTGAAACGTTTCGCCTACACAGTAGTCTTCCTCAGTAGAATAAAAAAAAGAGTTTGCAGAAGCAGTAGAGATGTGAACACGATGTAACACAAAACTGATGTGAAAATTACTTAATAATAATAATCTTTATTACTACCAGTACATGTACAAGGTATACAGACCATAGCTGACATCAGTGACATACTACTGTATAGAAAGTCCCTTGTTATGCTGAGTATTTCCCACCAAGTAATTTAAATTTGTCCCCAGGATGCGACCCACACCAGTCGATTAGCACCTGGAATAATATTGTTCCAGACTATGCAGTTGAACTCTTCTCCAGGATGAGGGACTGACTACCTCAAATACTTTTTCTCCAAGATTGGTAGACTGATCACATTGTTGTCACTCAGAAAGCAAATTAAAAGATTGGCTTTATAAAATTGAGAGAAGACTACATGGCCATGCCAGTACTATGAGGAACATTCCCCTAACTATACTCCACCAGTATTAAAATTTTTTTTAAACCGATCTAATGAAAAATTTCCAAGTAATAAATGAAAAACTTTGTGAGAGGAGAAAAAGCACTGTACCCGCACACGTGACCGGCTGTCCAATAAAGCCGGACGAAAATGTAATCTATGATGGATTTTTTTAAAGAAAATGTAATGTGTACTTAAAATGAACAATGAGAAAAAAGACAGTTGATGGGTTGAAGTAGAACTGTACATACTGACACCTTTGAGTAAGATAACTCGGTATTTGAGGTTTGAAGCTGATCGGAAGAAGCATTCTCCAGTTATCACGTGGAAACCAATTTAATAAAATTTGCAAATTAAAATGCACACAGCTCAAAACTCAGGCAAATTTTCCTATAAGCAATGTCTGCCATTGCTGAAAGTTTGAAGCCTATCAGAAGAGGCATTCACCAGTTGTTGAACTCCAATAATTCCAAGTTTGGTAACTATTAACTGCTTCAGGTATATTAACTATGATAGTAAATTGGCAGATTAGTTACTACATACCTTAAACTTACCAAAGTTATCTCATGTCACCGGTACATGTGAAGAGTCGCGGTAACCATAACCTAGTTACAGTACACCAGAGTTTAGAGAGTCGAGACACTCAAGTTTTAAAGGAAAATCGTGGAGGAAAACCAGATAAATTAAAAAAAAAAAAACTTAACGTATAAGGTTCACTGTGGTAAATACCTGACTAAGTAACCAAGTACTTTACACCATAGACTGTTGACTGCTTGTACCAGAGACTGTAGTAATGACAACACTAATGATTGTACTAATGACTGCTGCTTTAATGACTGTACTAATGACAACACTAATGATTGTACTAATGATAACACTAATGATTGTACTAATGACTGTTCTAATGATTGTACTAATGATTGCTCTAATGATTGTGTTAATGACAGCACTAATGATTGTACTAATGACTGCTCTAATGACTGTACTAGTGGCAACACTAATGAGTTTACTAATGACTGCTCTAATGATTGTACTAATGACTGCTCTAATGATTGTACTAATGACTGCTCTAATGATTGTACTAATGACTGCTCTAATGATTGTACTAATAACTGCTCTAATGATTGTACTAATAACTGCTCTAATGATTGTACTAATAAATGTTCTAATGATTGTACTAATGACTGCTCTGCTGACTGTACTAATGACTGTACTAATGACTATGCTAATGACTGTACTAATTACACTAATGACTACACAATACAGAAACACTTTTCTGCATCCAAAACACTAATTAGGTAATTTTTTCAGTTACTATTAAAATAATATCCAGGAATATGTTCATTAAGACTGGAAAAGTTTGTAAACATTTGCATTCATTACATATATATTATATATAATATAAAATTGATATTTACCATGGTATGTTGCAGCTATTGTTGGATATAAGTCGAGAATACGCAACGAAGGTGATTGTGGTCAGTACTTCAGTCATGTGTTTAATATCTGGCTTCAAAAAATAACCTCGTTTGCCCTTTCATAGTCACGTAGTTTTTTTGGCACGTACGTACATACGTGTGTGTGTGTGTGTGTGTGTGTACTCGCCTAGTTGTCATTGCAGGGGTTGATTCACTGCTCCTGGCCCAGCCATTTCGCTGGTCTCTTCTAGGTCACTCTTCCTGCCTCATGAGCTTTATCATACCTCATCTTAAAGCTATGTATGGATCCTGCTTCCACTGCATCACTTTCCAGATTGTTCCCCTTCCTGACAACCCTGTGACTGAAGAAATACTTCCTGACAACCCTGTGACTTGGATGAGTCTTCAACTTCCAACTGTGACCCCTTGTTGCTGTGTCCCATCTCTGGAACATCCTGTCTCTGTCCACCTTGTCAATTCCTCTCAGTATTTTATATCTCGTTATCATATCCCCCTTATCTCTCCTGTCTTCCAGTGTCGTCAGGTTGAGTTCCATAACCTCTCCTCTTAGGATGTTCCCCTTAGCTCTAGGACTAGTCTTGTTGTAAACCTTTGCCCGGTGGCCTGGTGGCTAAAGCTCCCGCTTCACGCACGGAGGGTCCGGGTTCGATTCCCGGCGGGTGGAAACATTTCGACACGTTTCCTTACACCTGTTGTCCTGTTCACCTAGCAGCAAATAGGTACCTGGGTGTTAGTCGACTGGTGTGGGTCGCATCCTGGGGGACAAGATTAAGGACCCCAATGGAAATAAGTTAGACAGTCCTCGATGACGCACTGACTTTCTTGGGTTATCCTGGGTGGCTAACCCTCCGGGGTTAAAAATCCGAACGAAATCTTATCTTATCTCTCTAATCTCTTGATGCTTTGGACAAGGTGTGGGTTTCAAACTGGTGCTGCATACTCCAATATGGGCTTAACGTACACGGTGTACAGTGTCGTGAATGACTTCTTACTTAGATGTCAAAACGCTATTCTTAGGTTTGCCAGGCGCCCATATGCTGCAGGAGTTATTTGGTTGATGTGCGCTTCAGGAGATGTGCTTGGTATTATACACACCCCAAGATCCTTTTACTTGAGTGAGTTTTGCAGCCTTTGACCTCTTAGGCTGTACTCTGTCTGTGGTCTCATTTGTCCTTCCCCAATTTTCATAACTCTGCACTTGTTGGGGTTAAACTCCAGGAGCCATTTGTTGGACGAGACTTGCAGCCTGTCCAGACCCGCTTGTTGGCTTACCTGATCCTTGTCTACTTGTATTCTCATTTGCTTCATATTGTCTGCATCATTCTGTGATGTCATTCACATATACAAGAGCACTGGACCTAGGACTGACCCTTGTGGAACCCCACTTGACACATGAACCCTCTCTGACACCTCATCTCGTGCCGACACATTGTATGTGTGCTCACCTAATTGTGGTTTCGGGGATCGAGACTTGGCTCCTGGCTCTGCCTCTTCACTGACCACTACTGGGTCCTCCCTCACCCTGCTCCATGAGCTTTATTTGTGTGTGTGTGTGTGTGTGTGTGTACTCACCTAGTTGTACTCACCTAGTTGAGGTTGCAGGGGTCGAGTCCAAGCTCCTGGCCCCGCCTCTTCACTGGTCGCTACTAGGTCACTCTCCCTGCTGTGTGTGTGTGTGTGTGTGTGTGTGTGTGTGTGTGTGTGTGTGTGTGTGTGTGTGTGTGTGTGTGTGCATATACTCACCTAGTTGTACTCACCTAATTATGGTTGAAGGGGTCGATTCATAGCTCCTGGCCCTGCCTCTTCACTGGTTGCTACTAGGTCCATTCTCTTCCTGCTCCTTGAGCTTTATCATACCTTTTCTTAAACCCATGTATAAATTTTGAATTCGTGTGCATGTGTGTGTTTGTTCATTTATGTAAGGTTATGAAGGCATAAACAAGAGTGAAATTTAGATTTAGATTTAACTTATAATGAAAATAACACAGTATGTATACTCATACAAATAATACAATATGCATATACTGTAGTGTCTATGCATTTAACATTTTCTAGTTTGAATTTTAATAAGTGATTACTAACTGTTATAAGGATAAGAAACATTATTACATACTTTGTCTTATTTTAAATACTAAAGTATTCTTGACTGGTGGTGACCAGGTGACTTGCAACATGCCAGTGGAAGGATATCAACTGTCCACTTGATCAGTTGGTTAAGTGACCCTGTCAGACTCCCTCTTGGTTAGTGGAATATACCTGGAGAAGGTTTCGGGGGTCAACGCCCCCGTGGTCCGGTTTGTGACCAGGCATCACGGTGGATCAGGGTCTGGTCAACCAGGCTGTTACTGCTGGCCACTGGTCAGGTACTGATTTTAGGTCCCTGTCATGATATTTAATTTCTAACTTGGATCCTAAACATTGGCTATGTAGTGAAGTCTTACATAAAAACTTACATCATTTTATGATGATTTAAAATTATGTGTACAGAGGGTATCACATGTCATCTTAAGAAAATAGTTTGATGCTTCTTAAGAGTGAAGAAGCCTCATAGCTGTGGATTTTAAGCAAAGATTTGACCCACACTGATCAGGGAAGGTGCCCACCATTTAAATTCAAAGTGTATTTACACATGATACATTGTTTATATGGAAATGGGTGACACATGTTAATGCATCTGGAAAAGCCATAGTGATGCAAAGTATTTCAGGCAAGCTTAAGCCTAACTTAAGAATACAAGGGCAGTGAACATTATTAATGTGTATATAAAGACATTAAATGTATACAGATAAGATTGATTCAGTGAGTATACTATAATGAACGTATATGTAAGTAGATTAAATATATACTACATTATACATGATTAGAAGAAAAATTATTTGGGTTATAGTCTACTAAGTTTATAGGTACAATTTTTTTTTCATAGATGACATTAAACTCAAGAACTCATTTTTTGAATTTGAATTTATAGAGAAAAAGCTTCATATTTGTGGATTCTAGACAATGAGTTGGCCCACACTGGGATCACGGAAAGTACTGACCATTTTCAAAGCAACACACTAACCAACATTCACTATGTTCTACGATTTGTACAAAGAAACTGCAGCGATGGCACAAAGTTTTCAGAGCAAGAAAATTACCTCCAGTGGGCCTCCAGAAGCAACAGCCTGGTTGACCAGGCAAGCACCAGACAAGCCTGGCCCATGGCCGGGGTCAGAGAGTAAAGAAATTCTCGAAACTCTTCAAAGGTATATCAAAGGTAAGGTATTACAAGGTTTAAGAGTGGGAGCATAGAGGCTGGACCATCGCTGTGAGAGAAGAATAACTACACCTCTTTCTGAGTAATGAAAAGAGGAAGACTCATCACAGGCAGTAGACAATCCCCTGTCATGAGACAGGGATCCCCCAGTTGAAGCCCTGGCTATCCTAGGGTCCTCAGGGCCAGATGCATGGTTCACTGCATAGGTATGCTTGCAATCCTTAAATGCTGGAGGAAACCAGAACTGGCAGGTGTAGCCCCAGATAACTTCAGTGTACATACCAGCTTGGCAGTGGTTTGTTTTCCAATAAAACAGCCAGCAGCCTACAAAAAAAAAAAAAAAAAAAAAAAAAATGGTGGAGGGCATGGCTCCTGAAGAAATCGAAAATTCTGCTGGGCTTTCAGCTTCCCTGACAGAAGATGAGAGGCTGCATGATAAGTCACACTGCCAGCGGTCCAGAGAGAGAATATGACAATTCTTTACAGGATCCCTAGAATATAAAGGTCTACCACACATTCTGAAGGCTGCACTGGACCCCCAGATCTCCATCTCAGAACAATTTATCCTTGATAATGTTAAATGATCATTTATACTGTGTGATGAATATTTTGATAGTAATGTTTGTATTTTTCTCATGCTTACACTGACAGTAAGAGTTTTTTTTGTTAAATAATATAGAACTGTTTGGGTGCTTACATTTTTTTGGAGCAACTGTTTGTTATATAATCTATACTTTAGTAGATTATTATAAATATATGTACACTTTGTGTATTGTTGCAGGGCAAGTATTTTGGCCCAGACAGCCCATGTGAAGAGGTACCCTGTGATGAGGGTTCCTTACTGAGCACTGATGTGAGTGAAGCTAGCAACAGTGAAGCACTAGCCCAGCCTTATCATGCAGATGCCAGTGCTTCTTATTCTGCAGGAGATGGGGTGAGTTACATGTGTGAAGGGCTGTTATACAGCCAGAGTGTGTGAGAGTGGTACATATTTTACATGTTGCTGTAGCTGAACAATACTATTTAACAACAGTCTTACATCTAGGGCCACAATGAAAATACATAAGTCATTTTGTCTGTTTGGGGTTATCCTGGTGGGTTATTTACTCATATGTTTCTTTGTATGATAATTGTTGTCACCTAAATTTATGTAACTGTGTTTATGTGTACCTGTACCTAAACAACTTTACTTATATTTTTTTAAGCTTGGAAAGTCATATGAATAAATACAGTAGAGAGTTGGAGAGGCTGGAGAAAGTTACCAAGTAACAAATGACTTTTATTCCAAATATTCCAACTAATGCAAACTTGTATTCCTGGTATTTCAACTTATGAGTGAGTTACACTCCTAGTGTTCCAACTTAAGAACGAGTTACATTCCTGGCATTTCTAGTTACTAATGAGTTACATTCCCGGTATTCTGAGTTACAAACGAGCAATGGGGAGGGGGGAGGAACTTGGGGGCTTCAGTTCCCCAAAATTCCCTCAGCCCTCCAAAGCCTCTCAAAATAAGTTAGTAATAGTTGTGCTTCAAAACAAGTCTCCTAGCCTCTCTTCCAGTCAGATAGCCGCCCCTGAGACCCTGCATAGAAATTCCTCCTTTTATATTGGACATGTCTTCCCCTTCCAAGCCTGATTACCTCTCTTTTCCCAGGCACTGTGTGACCCCTATGGGTTTAGCACTTCTCTGTAGGTCATGCATGTTGTAAGAGGCGACTGAAATGCTGGGAGCAAGGGGCTAGTAGCTCCTCCTGTACAAATTACTAAAAAATTTTTTTTTCAACTAACTGGCCATTAGTGGTTAGTGGACAAATTTGGGAGAGTGTGTAAAGGTAGAAAGTTGAAAGTGAACATAGAAAAGAGTAAGGTGATGAGAGTATCAAATGATATAAATAAAGAAAAATTGGATATCAAATTGGGGAGGAGGAGTATGGAAGAAGTGAATGTTTTCAGATACTTGGGAGTTGACATGTCGGCGGATGGATTTATGAAGGATGAGGTTAATCATAGAATTGATGAGGGAAAAAAGGTGAGTGGTGCATTGAGATATATGTGGAGACAAAAAACGTTATCTATGGAGGCACAGAAGGGAATGTATGAAAGTATAGTAATACCAACACTCTTATATGGGTGTGAAGCTTGGGTTGTGAATGCAGCAGCGAAGAGGCGGTTGGAGGCAGTGGGGATGTCCTGTCTAAGGGCAATGTGTGGTGTAAATATTATGCAGAAAACTCGGAGGGTGGAAATTAGGAGAAGGCATGGAGTTAATAAAAGTATTAGTCAGAGGACTGAAGAGGGGTTGTTGAGGTGGTTTGGTCATTTAGAGAGAATGGATCAAAGTAGAATGACGTGGAGAGCGTATAAATCTGTAGGGGAAGGAAGGCGGGGTAGGGGTCGTCCTCGAAAAGGTTGGAAGGAAGGGGTAAGGGAGATTTTGTGGGCGAGGGGCTTGGACTTCCAGCAGGCGTGCATGAGCGTGTTCAATAAGAGTGAATGGCGATAAATGGTATTTGGGACCTGACGATCTGTTGGAGTGTGAGCAGGGTAATATTTAGTGAAGGGATTCAGGGAAACCTGTTATTTTTATATAGCTGGACTTGAGTCCTGGAAATGGGAAGTACATATGTACAATGCCTGCACTCTAAAGGAGGGGTTTGGGATATTGGCAGTTTGGAGGGATATACTGTGTATTTTTATACGTATATACAGTGGACCCTCGAGTTTCGACAGCCTTGACTTTTGTGAAATTCGACCTTCGGCGAGTTTTTTTGGCAAAATTTGGCCTCGAGTTTCGTGATTAGACTCGTGTTTCGGCGACCATCCGGTACCCATCTGCCCGTCACCGCGCACACCAAGCCAGTCTCCCACGCCATTCACGCTCAGTGTGCCATTGTTTACCAACACGTGACCATCACCCCGTTTGTTCATACAATACATTTCATAATAATCCATTGCTTTTTGTGCTTGCAACTGCTAAATAAGTCATCATGGACCCTAGGAAAGCTAGTGCAAGCCCTTTGGTAAATAAAGTGAGGAACACGATCCAGAGGGAGTTTGAAGGGTTTGAGGCAGACCCTGTCCCTGCCGACCCTCTGCCTGTTGTGGAAGGTGTTGTGGCATTGGGCAAGTCCATGGGGTTGGAGGTGAGTGACAGAGATGTGGAAGAGTTGGTGGAGACCACAGGGAAGAGCTAACCACTGATGAACTGCAAGAGCTTCAACTGGAACAGCATCAGGCCACAGCCGAGGAACTTGCTACAGAGGAGGAGGAAAAGAGAGTGAAGGAGGTTCCTTCTTCAGTGATTAAGGACATGTGTGGAATGTGGAATGAGTTACAAAGCTTTGTTGAAAAGTATCACCCTGACCAAGCTGAAACAAGCTATATCTGCAACATGTACAATGACAGTGTTGTGTCCCACTTCAGGGAAATCTTAAAGAAACGCCAGAAAAAGACCTCTCTGGCCAGATATTTTGTGCGACAGGGGTCCAGTGACTCGCAAGTTGTTCCCAGTGGCATTAAAAGAAGAAGGGAAGTAACCCCAGATAAGGACTTGCTACCTAAAGTCCTAATGGAAGGAGATTCTCCTTCCAAACAATAGTGTACATCTTCCTCCTATCCCCTCCTCCCGTCTTTCATCCACCCAGAAGTCTTCAGTAAAGGTAAGTGTAATGTTATTATTATTTTTTATATGCATGTACTTGATTTCTCATTGATTTCAGTATATAAATCTTTATATAATTTGAAAAAAAAAAAAAATTATTTTAATATTTTTGGGTGTCTGGAACGGATTAATTTTATTTCCATTATTTCTTATGGGGAAAATGGTTTCGAGTTTCGTGAATTTCGACTTTCGGCAGGCTCTCTGGAACGGATTAATCACGAAACTTGGGGGTCCACTGTACTTCTTAACTGTTGTATTCTGAGCACCTCTGCAAAAACAGTGATTATGTGTGAGTGAAGTGAAAGTGTTGAATGATGATGAAAGTATTTTCTTTTTGGGGATTTTCTTTCTTTTTGGGTCACCCTGCCTCAGTGGGAGACAGCCGACTTGTTAAAAAAAAAAAAAAAAAAAAAACTTACGTGTTTCTTTTTAAGTCATCCTGCCATGATAGGATACAGCTGGTGTGTTGAAAAAAAAAATAACATTAATGTTGTCTTCATTCAACAGGGTTCATCATCTGGTGAGGAGAGTCTTCCCACTGATGAGGACTCTGATGCTCACCGTCATGGCACTAACAAGAGAGTCATCAAGAGGAAACACAGAGCCTCTGAATTATGCAAAAATCAGGTTTGTATGTGTTAAACAAATGTTGTAAGTAACAATAATAAAAGGGAATGTCATATAGCCTTAACTTGAGTAGTTGGATGCACTATACCTAACTTGATGAGTCCATTATATGTATTTTAAGTCAGCTTTACCAAATTTGATGTGTTAGATGTACTTTAGTAGAGTCTGATATCCTTGAGCAGTCAGATTTATTTCACTGTAGAACAGTCTTGAATTAAGTTTAATGCTCTACTCATCATTATAACTAGAAGCTCATAGCATGAAATACATGTATCCTTCATAAGCTATAAACTTTCCTTCCTTAAGAAGCCCACATTATTATTATTATTATTATTATTATTATTATTATTATTATTATTATTATTTTAACCATGGGAAATGCTACACTGTAGGGGTCATGCAACTTCTGTGGGAATTAGTCTCACTCAGGTTTGATTTAAGGAAAGGAACAGTAGCTCTGATATCTTAGATTAAGATCCTTGACTAGCATGAAGACACTTTCCTTCAAAGATCTCCCATTAAAGAAAACTACACTTATGAGAGGAAACGTTCGAGTATGTTTGGGTTCATCTTGGACCATTGTCAGGGTCCAGGATGGACCCAAACATCATAAGTTTCCACTCGTAAGTGTGTTTTTTTTTTCCATCCACAGTATTGAGTCTTTTTATTCTCTAGGTGTACATCTAAGGAATGAAGTCTCAGTACCATGGCTGTAACGTTTAAAAAACCTGCACTTAGAGACTTATTCTCTAGGCATGCATCTAAGATGCTCTGTTGTCCCTAATACAACATTATGTATGATTTATGTATCCCTGCATTAGCTAGTCAAGTTTCTCGGCCTTTTGTTTGAATGCTGTATGTCCTGGAAACCTCTCGAAACCTTCCTGAAAGCAACTTACAATAGCCAGCTGAACCTCCCTAAAACTCTTGCCCATCTTTCTTGGAAGGGTGATAGATGAAATCTTCTTCATCTTCATTCTGCTCTAATCTTATTGAAAATGGATTATGGCGACCAGCTATATTCTGCGGCCTCTCCCACAACTCTTTCTAAACTTGAACCCATTCATCATTAAGGGTTACGTTTGTGTTTAGGTGCTTTCCGTTCCTCCCTGATTGAGAGCTCATATGCAGAGGTGACTGCTCATCTTTGCAAGATCGGGGTGATGCACATTGTCTCTCTTATTTTGTCTGCTCTCATGACCTTCATGATCCTTCTACATATAGGGTGATAACAGATGTTAGTAGAAGTCCTTTCTTTGATTGCCACCCTTGTTTACTACATCTCTTTTCTCTCCACATTCACTATCTCTTGGCTTCCTTTCATTTACTCCCTCCATATGTCCATCCAGCATCTAACTTTTCTTTTCTCCATTTGGAAGTTCCAACGTTTCGTGTCTGTTCTTCTCCATTTCTGTGCAACAGCTCAATTGCCTACTGTAGCTTCTCACTCCATTTTTCTTAATCACTTCCGATCTCATTCTTAAGTCAATGCAGTTTACACTGATGGCTCTAAGTCTTAAGGTGTCGGGTTTGCAGCAGCTTTTCCAGAGTTATACAAGGTCATTTATTAGACTCAGCTAGCATTTTCAGAGCTGTATTGTATGCAGTTCTCATGGGCATTGTACATATTGGATCCCTGCCTACCTCAACATTCGTATTAGGTTCAGACTTCTTAAGTTCATTACGGGCTATCCTAAAATTTGATTCTTCTTCTCCCATCATTCTTTGTATACAACTTTGATTGTGCTTCATTTCTAGTAAACACATTATAACCATGGGGGACCACTAAACCCATAGGGATTATACAGCACCTGTAGGGGAGGATGGAAGGTATATAAGCTCAGTTCAGGGAACTGGAGCACAGATTCAATTCTCCAGATAAAGAACCCCTGAGCAGCATCAAGGAACTTTCCTTGAGGGGTCTAGTAAACACAAAGACATCATTTTCTGCTGGACCCCTGGACACGTGGTTGTTTGGGGAAATGAGTAGGCGGACTCTGCTGTGTGGTCACTCGTTCATGACCTCATATTATATAGAGGTATTCCATTCTCTGATTATTTTGAAGTAATCTCTAGACAGTTATGCAACTGTTGGCAACAGTGGGGGTCTGAGTTGGTCTATAATAAACTGCATTCTGTCAAACCTTGTTTGGATTTCTGGTAATTTTATCACATGTCGTGTTTGTGAGACTACACTTTCTCGCCTATATATCAGACACATGGCTTACTCATAGGTATCTCATGGAGAAATACTCAGCACTGCTCTGTGGGAATTGTCAAGTTCTGTTGTCTGTTTTTCTTCATTAACTGTCCTGTCTATCAGCCATCAGCAGAATTTACTTCCGACATCATCATCGCCCAGGTGCACTTATGTTATCTGACCTCCTTGCTGACCTTTGATGTAGACTCCATCTTTGACTTTCTGTCAGCAACTGCCTTATTACACTAACTTTGGTTAGATTTTCCCTTTAGTGCTCCCCACTGCCCTGGCTAATGCCTCTTACATACTCCTAACCATCACTAGTCAATGATCTTTGCATATTTCTTCTAAAGCGCATCCCACCTTGCAGCCCTGTATGGCTCTTACGGGGTTTAGCTCTTAGTTTTGACTGTAATAATAATAATTGAAGCATGCATCTAACCTTGTAGACATGAGTTACCTTAGTAAATTATTTATATCTTGCAGGGCACTCCATCGAGACAGAGCCTTGTTAAACCCACAGCAGTTCAGGCAGTTTCTCTCACCAGCTGTGGAGGCAAGCCAAAAACTGAAACCAGGTAAGCTATATTTCTGACTTTGTTTGTTCAACACTTAACTGAGGCATTAGCAGTTTGATCTTATTGCTAAAGTTCAATTTTGGCACTAGAGTAAATATTTTGTTTTTACGATCCATACTCCGTTTTTATAGTATTCATGGTAGTTAATAGGCAAATTAGCCAAGTACAGCCTCTCCTCACTTAGCAACATACTTATTTACCAACCACTTGGATGTATGACCAGCCCTCCAACCAGTATGCAAACCTAAATAATGTATATAAAAACTGATTTCCTCTCTTCTGTTTATTACAGTATACAGTAAACTACTGTATAAACATTTAGAAATGTACCAGAAATGTTATAAATGGTGCAAAGGTGACAGTAAAAAAATATCTAAAGATGGTTCTTCTTCTTCTTAAAGATTAGCCGGTATTCTCCCGGCCCGGGACTTTTCCAAGTGGTGACCCGGCCTTGGCTCCCTCTTTAGGGAGTGTCTGAGACCTAAGTCTGCCATGGGAGGAGGCACAAGTACCTCCTCATCTTTGGGACCAACTGTCCCCAGGCCTAGCCACAAGCTAGGCCTCTCTGGTCTGCCATCCCCGCCCCAAGGGAGCAAATGGGAATGACAGTCGTATGAGCTAAAGTCTCGGGCTCTTCTCTCCCCTTAAAGATGGTTGACGCAAACCCACTACCAGTATAGTATGCTCCTCACTTAATGACCAATTCGCTTACTGACCCCAGTGTTAAGTGAGGAGAGGCTGTATTATGGTTCACTACATTTATAGCAAAAAATATTTTGTTAAAATATCCTTATGGCAAATAGGCTGTTTGGACTTTTAACCCTTTCAGGGTTGACAGGCCCTCTCCCATACTTGTTCTCAGGGTCGACAAATTTAAAAAAAAAAAAAAAAAAAAATTTTTTCTTATGAAAAGATAGAGAATCTTTTCCCGATCATAATGACACCAAAAGTATGAAATTTGATGGAAAACTTAAGGAATTATGCTCTCGCAAAGTTAGCGGTCTCAACTATGTTTATACATCGGCGATTTTGCCCACTTTGAGCCCTATTTTTGGCCAATTCCAGTGTACTAGTTGACAGAAATCATAATTATTTCACTAGAACTCCATTTTTCTATTGAATGAGTACAAGAAACCACCCATTTACCAATTTTGCCAATTTCACACAAATTTCAAAAGATGCCAATTTCCAAATAGGGTTCAGAATAAACAAGAAAGACATTCCTGGCACTAAAATAACATTTCCTCTATTCATTAGTCACGTTCCCAGGCCCCTCTTACATTCTTTTGCTTTCCACTTTGAATTTTTATTCTCACAAAAAATAGAAGATTTACTGTTATGCAGACTACTGAATTAGTGTAGAAATGGTATAAATAATATCAGCACACTTGTGAAATAATATTAGACTCGCCACTTGACATGTATTGGATGCGTAGCATGATATGTTTACTTTTGAACTTTGGCAAAAATCGAAGATTTCTGCTACTTTGAGTTCAATTTCAAGGTACTTTTCATTGTAAAACCAATCAAAATCATCTCAATTTCTGTAATATGTCTTCCATTCTATAAAATGAGACCAGGAAAACTAGAATACCATCATAAATACCATACGAAAATAGAGTGTAAAGTCGCTGTTTTAAACCAAAAACACTGTCAAAGTTTTTTTTTTTCTCATTATGCACTGTGTGCTGCTTGATTTTTTTATACTGTGCACACTGACCACATAGACCCATTCTTTCGTATGTAGGCCTACCAGCTTTCTCTCACTTGATTTGAGGGCGCTAGAATTTAGGCGTACTAGTACGTCAAAAACCCTGAAAGGGTTAATATTGAAATTCTTGGCATCACATCAAGAGGTATAAATAATAACAGATTCTAAGGCTATACAGTACTACTTAAACTTTATTTTTTTTTTTATCACACTGGCCGATTCCCACCAAGGCAGGGTGGCCCGAAAAAGAAAAACTTTCACCATCATTCACTCCATCACTGTCTTGCCAGAAGAGTGCTTTACACTACAGTTTAAACTGCAACATTAACACCCCTCCTTCAGAGTGCAGGCACTGTACTTCCCATCTCCAGGACTCAAGTCCGGCCTGCCGGTTTCCCTGAATCCCTTCATAAATGTTACTTTGCTCACACTCCAACAGCACGTCAAGTATTAAAAACCATTTGTCTCCATTCACTCCTATCAAAAACGCTCACGCATACCTGCTGGAAGTCCAAGCCCCTCGCACACAAAACCTTTACCCCCTCCCTCCAACCTTTCCTAGGCAGACCCCTACCCCGCCTTCCTTCCACTACAGACTGATACACTCTTGAAGTCACTCTATTTCGCTCCATTCTCTCTACATGTCCAAACCACCTCAACAACCCTTCCTCAGCCCTCTGGACAACAGTTTTGGTAATTCCGCACCTCCTCCTAAATTCCAAACTACGAATTCTCTGCATTATATTCACACCACACATTGCCCTCAGACATGACATCTCCACTGCCTCCAGCCTTCTCCTCGCTGCAACATTCATGACCCATGCTTCACACCCATATAAGAGCGTTGGTAAAACTATACTCTCATACATTCCCCTCTTTGCCTCCAAGGACAAAGTTCTTTGTCTCCACAGACTCCTAAGTGCACCACTCACCCTTTTCCCCTCATCAATTCTATGATTCACCTCATCCTTCATAGACCCATCCGCTGACACGTCCACTCCCAAATATCTGAATACATTCACCTCCTCCATACTCTCTCCCTCCAATCTGATATTCAATCTTTCATCACCTAATTTTTTGTTATCCTCATTACCTTACTCTTTCCTGTATTCACTTTTAATTTTCTTCTTTTGCACACCCTACCAAATTCATCCACCAATCTCTGCAGCTTCTCTTCAGAATCTCCCAAGAGCACAGTGTCATCAGCAAAGAGCAACTGTGACAACTCCCACTTTGTGTGATTCTTTATCTTTTAACTCCACGCCTCTTGCCAAGACCCTCGCATTTACTTCTCTTACAACCCCATCTATAAATATATTAAACAACCACGGTGACATCACACATCCTTGTCTAAGGCCTACTTTTACTGGGAAATAATTTCCCTCTTTCCTACATACTCTAACTTGAGCCTCACTATCCTCGTAAAAACTCTTCACTGCTTTCAGTAACCTACCTCCCACACCATACACCTGCAACATCTGTCACATTGCCCCCCTATCCACCTTGTCATACGCCTTTCCCAAATCCATAAATGCCACAAAGACCTCTTTAGCCTTATCTAAATACTGTTCACTTATATGTTTCACTGTAAACAGCTGGTCCACACACCCCCTACCTTTCCTAAAGCCTCCTTGTTCATCTGCTATCCTATTTTCCATCTTACTCTTAATTCTTTCAATAATAACTCTACCATACACTTTACCAGGTATACTCAACAGACTTATCCCCCTATAATTTTTGCACTCTCTTTTGTCCCCTTTGCCTTTATACAAAGGAACTATGCATGCTCTCTGCCAATCCCTAGGTACCTTACCCTCTTCCATACATTTATTAAATAATTGCACCAACCACTCCAAAACTATATCCCCACCTGCTTTTAACATTTCTATCTTTATCCCATCAATCCCGGCTGCCTTACCCCCTTTCATTTTACCTACTGCCTCACGAACTTCCCCCACACTCACTGGCTCTTCCTCACTCCTACAAGATGTTATTCCTCCTTGCCCTATACACGAAATCACAGCTTCCCTATCTTCATCAACATTTAACAATTCCTCAAAATATTCCCTCCATCTTCTCAATACCTCTAACTCTCCATTTAATACCTCTCCTCTCCTATTTTTAACTGACAAATCCATTTGTATATGGAGAGTAAAAGAAAGGTGAAGAGAGTGGTGAGAGAGTGCAAAAGGAGAGCAGATGAAAGAGTGGGAGAGGCACTGTCAAGAAATTTTAATGAAAATAAGAAAAAATTTTGGAGTGAGTTAAACAAGTTAAGAAAGCCTAGGGAAAGTATGGATTTGTCAGTTAAAAACAGAGTAGGGGAGTTAGTAGATGGGGAGAGGGAGGTATTAGGTAGATGGCGAGAATATTTTGAGGAACTTTTAAATGTTAAGGAAGAAAGGGAGGCGGTAATTTCATGCACTGGCCAGGGAGGTATACCATCTTTTAGGAGTGAAGAAGAGCAGACTGTAAGTGTGGTGGAGGTACGTGAGGCATTACGTAGAATGAAAGGGGGTAAAGCAGCTGGAACTGATGGGATCATGACAGAAATGTTAAAAGCAGGGGGGGATATAGTGTTGGAGTGGTTGGTACTTTTGTTTAATAAATGTTTGAAAGAGGGGAAGGTACCTAGGGATTGGCGGAGAGCATGTATAGTCCCTTTATATAAAGGGAAAGGGGACAAAAGAGATTGTAAAAATTATAGAGGAATAAGTTTACTGAGTATACCAGGAAAAGTATACGGTAGGGTTATAATTGAAAGAATTAGAGGTAAGACAGAATGTAGAATTGCGGACGAACAAGGAGGTTTCAGAGTGGGTAGGGGATGTGTAGATCAAGTGTTTACATTGAAGCATATATGTGAACAGTATTTAGATAAAGGTAGGGAAGTTTTTATTGCATTTATGGATTTAGAAAAGGCATATGATAGAGTGGATAGAGGAGCAATGTGGCAGATGTTGCAAGTATATGGAATAGGTGGTAAGTTAATAAATGCTGTAAAGAGCTTTTATGAGGATAGTGAGGCTCAGGTTAGGGTGTGTAGAAAAGAGGGAGAATACTTCCCGGTAAAAGTAGGTCTTAGACAGGGATGTGTAATGTCACCATGGTTGTTTAATATATTTATAGATGGGGTTGTAAAAGAAGTAAATGCTAGGGTGTTCGGGAGAGGGGTGGGATTAAATTATGGGGAATCAAATTCAAAATGGGAATTGACACAGTTACTTTTTGCTGATGATACTGTGCTTATGGGAGATTCTAAAGAAAAATTGCAAAGGTTAGTGGATGAGTTTGAGAATGTGTGTAAAGGTAGAAAGTTGAAAGTGAACATAGAAAAGAGTAAGGTGATGAGGGTATCAAATGATTTAGATAAAGAAAAATTGGATATCAAATTGGGGAGGAGGAGTATGGAAGAAGTGAATGTTTTCAGATACTTGGGAGTTGACGTGTCGGCGGATGGATTTATGAAGGATGAGGTTAATCATAGAATTGATGAGGGAAAAAAGGTGAGTGGTGCGTTGAGGTATATGTGGAGTCAAAAAACGTTATCTATGGAGGCAAAGAAGGGAATGTATGAAAGTATAGTAGTACCAACACTCTTATATGGATGTGAAGCTTGGGTGGTAAATGCAGCAGCGAGGAGACGGTTGGAGGCAGTGGAGATGTCCTGTCTAAGGGCAATGTGTGGTGTAAATATTATGCAGAAAATTCGGAGTGTGGAAATTAGGAGAAGGTGTGGAGTTAATAAAAGCATTAGTCAGAGGGCAGAAGAGGGGTTGTTGAGGTGGTTTGGTCATTTAGAGAGAATGGATCAAAGTAGAATGACATGGAAAGCATATAAATCTATAGGGGAAGGAAAGAGGGGTAGGGGTCGTCCTCGAAAGGGTTGGAAAGAGGGGGTAAAGGAGGTTTTGTGGGTGAGGGGCTTGGACTTCCAGCAAGCGTGCATGAGCGTGTTAGATAGGAGTGAATGGAGACGAATGATACTTGGGACCTGACGATCTGTTGGAGTGTGAGCAGGGTAATATTTAGTGAAGGGATTCAGGGAAACCGGTTATTTTCATATAGTCGGACTTGAGTCCTGGAAATGGGAAGTACAATGCCTGCACTTTAAAGGAGGGGTTTGGGATATTGGCAGTTTGGAGGGATATGTTGTGTATCTCTATACGTATATGCTTCTAAACTGTTATATTCTGAGCACCTCTGCAAAAGCAGTGATAATGTGTGAGTGTGGTGAAAGTGTTGAATGATGATGAAAGTATTTTCTTTTTGGGGATTTTCTTTCTTTTTTGGGTCACCCTGCCTCGGTGGGAGACGACCGACTTGTTGGAAAAAAAAAAAAAAAAAAAAAAAATCCATTTGTTCTTAAATTCTTTAATTAAGCCTTGTTTATATTATGCTGCTCAGTTCTGGTCACTGTATTGCAGGATGTACATAAATACACTCGAAAATATTCAGGGAAGGATGATGTTGATTCCATGTATTATATATCTTTCTTATGAAAATAGGCTGAAGGTCTATGTAGGATTAGGGAAGATATGGTTGAAGTGTACAAATGGAAAATAGGAATAAATAAATGGGATATAAATATGTAAAGTTAAAGGACACAAGTGCAACTAATGTGATATTTTATTGTGGCAACATTTCGCTCTGCAGGAGCTATGTCAAGCCGTTACAAACAATACATGGACACAGAGGGTATATATAGGCTTAGAATGAGGTGTAATACTATTGGTAGTAGTAGTAGTAGTAGTAATATAAGCTATAGTAATATAAGCTATAGTGGTAATACAATATGGTAGAACAATCTTTTTTTTTTTTTCCAACAAACCGGCCATATCCCACAGGGGCAGGGTGGCCCAAAAAGAAAAACGAAGTTTCACTTTTTAAATTTAGTAATTTATACAGGAGAAGGGGTTACTAGCCCCTTGCTCCTGGCATTTTAGCCGCCGCTTGCAGCATGCAAGGCTTATGGAGGAAGAATTCTGCTTCACTTCCCCATGGAGATAAGAGGAAATAAACAAGAACAAGAACTAGTAAGAAAATAGAAGAAAACCCAGAGGGGTGTGTATATATATGCTTGTACATGTATGTGTAGTGTGACATAAGTGTAAATAGGAGCAAGATGTACCTGAAATTTTGCATGTTTATGAGACAGAGAAAAGGCACCAGCAGTCGTACCATCATGTAAAACAAGTACAGGCTTCCCTTTTACACTCACTTGGCAGGATGGTAGTACCTCCCTGGGCAGCTGCTGTCTACCAACCTAATTACTATGGTAGAACAATCTGTCGGGATGTAAATAGCATGTTGAAAATATCTTAAGGTATTCACTGCAATGGATTCAAGTTGAAGAAATTTAGATTTAGAAAGGATATTGAGATGTATTGGTTTGGCAGTAGAATTGTGGATGAGTGAGCCAAACTCCTCGGTAGTATCATTAACCCGTAAACAGTCCAAGCAGATCTACGTTCACATGCGTAGTGCTCCAAAAGTAGATCTACATTTTTTTTACATATTTTCAAATACAGTATAACAAAAAAAAAAAGTAAATCAAAGATTTTTACACGTTTTCAAATGTAAAAAAAAAAAAGATTACTTTTTTACACACTTTCAAATACTGAAAAAACGTATGTATACGTTTGGACTGTTTACGGGTTAAGGCAGGAACTGCGGGTAACTTCAGATATAAGTTGGATGGATACGTGAATAGGTATGTGTGGGTGTGAATTAGACCTGCATAGCATGGGCCAGTAAGACTGCTACAGTATTTATTCTCATGAAACCAAAATAACTGGTAAATTTTGTTATCCTGGCAGAAAAAAAAAATGAAGGGAGGTATGCCAAAGAATAATTTGGGGTTGAATCAACCACCTGCAGAAACCACCCCATGTATATGACTTCTCACTCATTCTATTCACCCTAACCCCTTCTTTCTAGCAAGTCTAGAAATGTACAAGCTTAATTTTTTATTAAAATGCTACACCCAGTTTTGGACTTAAGACATATTTTCTCAAAATAGTAAACCTGCATCTGTAGCGAAGCAGCTCTAACCTCTTAACTAATAGGTCATTTGGTGAAATAAATGATCATGGTGAAATATTTAACCCTTTGAGGGTTTCGGCTGTACTAGTATGGCTTACGACCCAGGGTTTTTGACGTAATAGTACGCCTAAATTCTAGCGCCCTCAAATCTAGTGGGAGAAAGCTGGCAGGCATACATATGAAAGAATGGGTCTATGTGGTCAGTGTGCGCAGTATAAGAAAAATCCTGCAGCACACAGTGCATAATGAGAAAAAAAAACTTTGACCGTGTTTCTGGAATAAAACAGCGACTTTGCACTGTATTTTCGTATGGTATTTATTGTTGTATTCTAGTTTTCTTGATCTCATTTTATAGAATGGAAGACATATTACAGAAATTGAGATGATTTTGACTGGTTTTACAATGAAAAGTACCTTGAAATTGAGCTCAAATTAGCAGAAATATTCGATTTTTACCAAAGTTCAAAAGTAAACAAATCATGCCAAGTGTCCAATACACGTCAACTGGTGAGTCTAATATTCTTTTGCAAGTGCGCCAATATTATTTATACCATTTTTTACACTAATGCAGTAGTCTGCATAACAGTAAATCTTCTATTTTTTGTGAGAATAAAAATTCAAAGTAAAAAGCAAAAGAATGCAAGAGAGGCCTGGGGATGTGACTAATGAACAGAGGAAATGTCATTTTAGTGCCAGGAATGTCTTTCTTGTTTATTCTGGACCCTATTCGGAAATTGGCATCTTTTGAAATTTGTGTGAAATTGGCAAAATTGCTAAATTTTCACCACTGTACTGGATAGTTGAAATTGGTAAATGGGTGGTTTTTTGCACTCATTCGATAAAAAAAATGGAGTTCTAGCGAAATATTCATGCTTTTTGTCGATTAGTACAGTGGAATTGGCCGAAAATAGGGCTCAAAGTGGGCAAAATCGTCGATGCGTAAACATTGCCGAGACCGCTAACTTCGTGAGAGCATAATTTCGTAAGTTTTCCATCAAATTTCATACTTTTGGTGTCATTATGATCGGGAAAAGAGTCTCTATCTTTTCATAAGAAAAATTTTTTTTTTTTTTGAAATTTGGCTGACCCTGAGAACGAGTCTCAGAGAGGGCCTGTCGACCCTCAAAAGGTTAAAAAGAGTGTTTTTTGTTTAACACACCGGCCATCTCCCACTGAGGCAGGGTGCCCTGAAAAAAATAGAAAAAACTTAGTTTCTTCTTTTTACATTTAGTAATTTATGCAAGAGAAGGGGTTACTATCCTCTGACTATTGGCATTTTAGTCGCCTCTTATGACACTCATGGCTTACAGAGGAAGGATTCTTCTCCACTTCCCCATGGAGTACTTGAGACGTGGAGCTTCTCTTATTTATACTTTTGCATATTTAGCCAAGGATTCTGTTAGCTGTATTATGAATACTTGTGCACTGTTATCTTGGCTTTAAATTTCTGCTGACCGAAACTCCTAAGTCTTTTTTGCATTCTGTTGGACTAAGATCTGCATTACTTAGTTTACAAGTGTTTGAGGTGTTTTATTTTCCTAGGATTAGAACCTTATACTTGTCTGCATTGAACTGCATCTGCCATTCTCTGACCACAGCATCAACCTAGTCAGGTCATCCTACATCATTTTAGTGTTTATTTTTTTTTCTTTTTATTATCACACCGGCCGATTCCCACCAAGGCAGGGTGGCCCGAAAAAGAAAAACTTTCACCATCATTCACTCCATCACTGTCTTGCCAGAAGGGTGCTTTACACTACAGTTTTTAAACTGCAACATTAACACCCCTCCTTCAGAGTGCAGGCACTGTACTTCCCATCTCCAGGACTCAAGTCCGGCCTGCCGGTTTCCCTGAACCCCTTCATAAATGTTACTTTACTCACACTCCAACAGCACGTCAAGTATTAAAAACCATTTGTCTCCATTCACTCCTATCAAACACGCTCACGCATGCCTGCTGGAAGTCCAAGCCCCTCGCACACAAAACCTCCTTTACCCCCTCTCTCCAACCTTTCCTAGGCCGACCCCTACCCCGCCTTCCTTCTACTACAGACTGATACACTCTTGAAGTCATTCTGTTTCGCTCCATTCTCTCTACATGTCCGAACCACCTCAACAACCCTTCCTCAGCCCTCTGGACAACAGTTTTGGTAATCCCGCACCTCCTCCTAACTTCCAAACTACGAATTCTCTGCATTATATTCACACCACACATTGCCCTCAGACATGACATCTCCACTGCCTCCAGCCTTCTCCTCGCTGCAACATTCATGACCCATGCTTCACACCCATATAAGAGCGTTGGTAAAACTATACTCTCATACATTCCCCTCTTTGCCTCCAAGAAATTATTTGACAGTCTATTTTAGTATCATCAGCAAACTTACTTTTTTTATTTTTTAACATGCTGATTGCTGAGGCAGGGTGGCCTAAAAAAACAAAAAGAAACACTTTCACCATCATTCGCACCATCATTGTCTTGCCAGAGCCATTCAGATAAAAGAATAAAGATTTTTATTTCTTTGCAAAGGTTACCATGTATAATTACAATTTTCATTTGTTAAATACAAAGAAAGCCACTATTTTAGTTTAGATTTCCCTTTAAACAGCAATTATCCCAAACTCCTCTTCAGAGTGCAGGCACTGTACTTCCCACCTCCAGGACTCAAGGCCGGCTAACTGGTTTCCTTGAATCATTTCACAAAATATTACCTGGCATACACTCCAATAGCTCATCAAGTCCCAAACACCATTTGTCTTCACTCCTATCCAACACGCTCACGCATGCTTGCTGTAATGTCCAAGCCCCATGCAGGGGTAGGGGTCATCCTTTCTGAGGATGACCCCTACCCCTCCTCCCCTCCACTATAGATTTATACATCCTCTAAGGCATCCTATTTTGCTCCATCCTCTCTAAATGACCAAACCACCTCAACAACCCCTCTGCACCTCCTTCTAATCTCCAAACTATGCTCTCTCTGCATAATGTTTACGCCACACATTGCCCTCCACCTCGCTGCAGCATTCACAATCCTTGCTTCACACTCGTGTAAGAGTGTTGGTACCACTATACTCTCATACATTACCTTCTTTGCCTCCATGGACAATGTTCTTTCTCCCCACAGATACCTTGATGCACCACCCACCTTTCATATACCCATCTGCCGACACATCCACTCCCATATATCTGAACACATTCACTTCTTTCATACTCTCTCCCTCCAGTCTAACATCTAGTTTTATCTTTCTTAACTCGTTTGATACCCTCATCAACTTATGTAACTGTTTATTCCCTGATCTACATTGTTTAAGTGATTGTGAGCAACAAGGGTTCCAACACTAAACCCTGTGGCACACACCTTGTAATGGGTCTCCATTCTGATTTCTTTCCATTAATACAAACTCTATCTTTTCTATTGATCAGCCATGCCTCAACCCAGGAAGTAATTTCTCCTGTAAATGTTTCACTTCATGAAATGAAACATTATAACTGAAGTGAAACATCAGTGAATGAAAATTGGCAGAATTTCTATTTTAAACGTGATTTATCCAAATCTGAAGTTTTTGGATGAAGACTCATCTTTTTCCTGACAGTGACCATATTCATTTGTGTTCCTTGGATGGATGTGTTCAATTCTTACAGTTTAGTCTTGTACCCCAGCTTTGCTTTTTCACTCCCCCCCCAGAGAGTACAGGTACTCCTAGATAAGAACCACTGCTCTATACAAAGCAAAACATTACTCAGGTGAAAGCTTATCCTGTGATGTGTCTTCCTCACTCAACCTAAATGTGTTCTTTCTTATTCATTTATTAAGTTAACATGATACTTGTACAAAATACAGTGGACCCCCGCATAACGATATTAATCCGTTCCTGAGAGCTCATTGTTATGCGAAATTATCGTTATGCGAATGAATTTTCCCCATAAGAAATAATGGAAATCAAATTAATCCGTGCAAGACACCCCAAAGTATGAAAAAAAAAATTTTACCACATGAAATATTAATTTTAATACACACAAACTGAAAAAGGCATGCACAGTTACATGACACTTACCTTTATTGAAGATCTGGTGATGATTGATAGGATGGGAGGAGGAGAGAGTCTTAGTGTTTAGAAGGGGAATCCCCTTCCATTAAGACTTGAGGTGTCAAGTCCTTTTCTGGGGTTACTTCCCTTCTTCTTTTAATGCCACTAGGACCAGCTTCAGAGTCACTGGACTTCTGTCGCACAACATATCTGTCCATAGTGGCCTGTACCTCTCGTTCCTTTATGATTTTCCTAAAGTGTTTCACAACAGTGTCAGTGTAATAGTCACCAGCACGGCTTGCAATAGCTGTGTTAGGGTGATTGTCATCAAAAAAGGTTTGCACTTTAAGCCACATTCCACACATTTCCTTAATCTTAGAAGTAGGCAACTTCTTCAATTTCTCTCTCCCCTCCTCCGGAGCAGTTTCCTAAGGTCTGGCCTCTTGCTGTTGAAGTTGATCTAGCAGCTCATCAGTGGTTAGTTCTTCATTGTCCTCCTCCACCAACTCTTCCACATCATCCCCACTAACCTCCAACCCCAAGGACTTTCCTAATGCCACAATGGATTCCTCAACTGGCATAGGATTCCCAGGGTTAGCCTCAAACCCTTCAAAATCCCTTTGGTCTACACATTCTGGCCACAGTTTCTTCCAAGCAGAGTTCAAGGTCCTCTTAGTCACTCCCTCCCAAGCCTTAACTATAAGGTTTACACAATTGAGGATATTAAAGTGATCTCTCCAAAACTCTCTTAGTCAGTTGAGTTTCTGAGGTCACTACAAAGCACCTTTCAAACAGAGCTTTTGTGTACAGTTTTTAGAAGTTTGCAATAACCTGCTGGTCCATGGGCTGCAGGAGAGGAGTGGTATTAGGAGGCAAAAACTTCACCTTAATGAAGCTCATGTTCCCATAAAGTCGCTCTGCCACGTCTGTAGGATGACCAGGGGCATTGTCTAACACCAGGAGGCACTTAAGGTCTAATTTCTTTTCAGTTAGGTAATCTTTCACATTGGGGGCAAATGCTTGGTGTAACCAGTCGTAGAAAAAGTCCCTAGTGACCCATGCCTTACTGTTTGCCCTCCACAGCACACACAAATTAGCCTTGAGGATATTCTTTTGCCTGAACGCTCTGGGAGTTTCTGAGTGATACACTAATAAAGGCTTCACTTTGCAATCACCACTAGCATTGGAACACATCAACAGAATAAGCCTGTCTTTCATAGGCTTATGTCCTGGGAGTGCCTTTTCCTCCTGAGTAATGTAGGTCCTGCTTGGCATTTTCTTCCAAAACAGGCCTGTTTCCTCACAATTAAACACTTGTTCAGGTTTCAGTCCTTCACTGTCTATGTACTCCTTGAATTCCTGCACATATTTTTCAGCTGCTTTGTGGTCCGAACTGGCAGCCTCACCGTGCCTTATCACACTATGTATGCCACTACGCTTCTTAAATCTCTCAAACCAACCTTTGCTGGCCTTAAATTCACTCACATCATCACTAGTTGCAGGCATTTTTTTAATTAAATCCTCATACAACTTCCTAGGCTTTTCACTTATGATCACTTGAGAGATGCTATCTCCTGCTATCTGTTTTTCATTTATCCATACCAATAAGAGTCAACATCTTCCATCACTTGCGATCTCTGTTTCGAAAACACAGTTGAACCTTTGGCAAGAACAGCTTCCTTGATTGCCGTTTTGTTGGACACAATAGTAGCGATGGTTGATTGGGGTTTACTATACAACCTCGCCAGCTCGGAGACACGCACTCCACTTTCATACTTAGCAATGATCTCTTTCTTCATCTCTATAGTAATTCTCACCCTTATTCCTGTAGGGTTGGCACTAGAAGCTTTCTTGGGGCCCATGGTCACTTATTTTGCAGATAAAATCACCAAAAACACTGTAATAATACGAAATGTTCCAATTGTATGCTTGGATGTTACCGCGGAGGCTGGCTGGTAAACAATGCCACCGGCGGAACATGTGAGGCTGGCTCAGGCCGCACGTTAGACGCGTCTTGGACGAATAGCGTTGAGCAGGTTTTTTAGCGGTATGCGAGGCAAAATCTTAGCGATAAAATGTATCGGTATGCAGATTTAACGTTATGTGATGCCAACGGTATGCGGGGGTCCACTGTATGTGAAAATATCTACAAGCCTTAAAATGCTAGTTAACATTTCAGTCTCTGTAGTCCCTGATTTGTCCCATTTGGTTGTTGACATGTATCATAAACATCAAGGAAAAAACTGATCCTATTAATTTTTTTAATGTAACGTCTGTTTCTCACCAAGGCAGAGTGACTCGAAAAAGAGAAACATAAACTTTTTCATCTTTTTACATTTAGTAATTTATACAGGAGAAAAGGTTATTAGCCCCTTGCTCCTATCTTTTTAATTCCACTTGTTCAATCTGTCACTGACTTTCAGCCTTCTGGTTCTCAGAGCAGTAGTAGACCACAGTATCCTCTCTGATGTTACAGCCTGTTTTTACACTTGCTGCTCTCACACACTCATTCACTCATTTTCTCACTCAAAACATGTTTGAATTGCAAGCTGTAATGATTTACTGTAGTACCAGGGTTGAGGCTACTGCAAATTATCCTCCATGTTTAAGTAATTCCTAGGTAGTAGGTTGGTAGACAGCAACCGCCCAGGGAAGTACTACCGTCCTGCCAAGTGAGTGTAAAACGAAAGCCTGTAATTGTTTTACGTGATGGTAGGATTGCTGGTGTCCTTTTATCTGTCTCATAAACATGCAAGGTTTCAGGTACGTCTTGCTACTTCTACTTACACTTAGGTCACACTACACATACATGTACAAGCATATATATACACACCTCTCTGGGTTTTCTTCTATCTTCTTTCTAGTTCTTTTTCTTGTTTATTTCCTCTTATCTCCATGAGGAAGTGGAACAGAATTCTTCCTCCGTAAGCCATGGGTGTTGTAAGAGGTGACTAAAATGCCGGGAGCAAGGGGCTAGTAACCTCTTCTGTATGAATTACTAAATTTAAAAAGAGAAACTTTCGTTTTTCTTTTTGGGCCACCCTGCCTTGGTAGGATATGGTTGGTTTGTTGAAAGAAAGAAAGAAGTTTAAGTAATTATAAAAAAATTAATCTGTTTTTCTTTTGGCAGACATGTTAGTAGCAAGCTGAGTAGTACTGCAGGTGTGGACCATCCTCTTCAAAGTGAGTGGATTTCTTCCGAGTCATCTCTTGGTAAAGCAACGTGTCTTGTACCTGGACAGGTGCCTTCAAGAGGCCTCACCCGCCACCAAGGTGATGGATCAGAGACTCCGGACTCAGAGGAAATGGTAAGATAAAGCCTTCAAATAAGCACACATTGTAGAGTATATGAAGGGGAATAAAACAAGACAGGGCACACAAAACAACAACTAAGAGAATCTCATCTTATGTTCTCCTTTCTTGACTGCATTAAAGGAAACTGGATACAACACTGCTTTTATTCACTCTTACCATGAGTTATTTTTTAAGAAGTTTTTCCAGTGTTCTTTTCATTAAAATTAGAAATGAAATTATAAATACAGGTGTAGAGAGAGTTTATACCAAATGTTGAATACTGCATTTTATTATTTTAAAGGTTGAGAGGAGAAAACGTCTGCAGAATATGACATCGCGCAAGTCTGTTGAACATGCTGATGAAGGAGACTGGTTTGGTGATAATAGGTTAGTAGAGTTGAATTTCGTGGTTCACTTATATCTTCTGATAAAGCTGGAATATGTATACAGTATACTGTATTTGAGTAATAATATCACTGGATTGTAGACTGGATTCTGTGATCCAGTATCTTGTGATGGAGATATTTATTGGAATTTCCCTTTATATTAGGGTTCAGCCTGAGGGAGAAGAGGAGCACCAACCAAGTTCAAACATCTCCAGTGCATCTCTTAGTGATCTTATGGAAAAAATACGTCACAGAGGTCATAGGGGATCAATATCACGTGATAATTCTATAGCTTCCAGTTTGTCTGAACTTGTCACCTCACCTGTTGGGTCCAAGCGATTTTCCTTTAAACGAGAAGATTCTGTTTGTTCTAATTTGTCAGATTTTGCTCTTTCTGAGTGCTCAGAGATGTCCTTGGAAGTTTCTGTTAGAGAAGACTTGGCTTGCAAGACATTCACTTGCTTGGATGACATTGAACATGAACTAGATGACCTTAAGTCCTCAATGTTGGAAATGGATGAAGAAGTGACAAAATTTACATCTAGACCTAACCCATATACTTTCAAAACTACCTTCTCTGATTGTTCCATTACCTCAGGTGATTCTCGTCCTAACTCAGCCATGGATTTAGTCAATGCCCATCGCTCAAGGGCAAGTTTCAAGGGACTTATAGCAAGTAAACCCAACACATCATCTGAGTCAGATGCTGTGGAAGCATGTGGGGCCGAGACAACACAGCCTCTAAATCATGGAATCTCAGGTTCTGAAGCTGAAGGCTCATTTGAGTGGGATTCTCCACAGCATGGCTGGTCAAGCATGCATGCTCCTCCTCTCTCTCGACTGCCAGAACTTCCATCTGAAGATGCAGAGTCATCTCGTGCATCCATGCAGGTGAAAACTTTGTATTTTGTAATGAAAATAACTACTTCTTTTAGCATTGTGAAATTATATTTAAGCTCAGTGATGCACATGCCATGTAAACTACTAAAGTTACTAACCATATTCCCCATTTTGCAAAAAATATACTTAGGATGATACAATGCCATCACTGGAGTGGGATAATGGCTGCCTTCGCCAGTACGCTGAAGAAGCTTTAGCCTCACATGAAAATCCACTTGATGAAGTCTTCCACCCTAATTCTCATGACAGGTATGCAAAAATTGTTGTTGAAGCTGTGCTGTGTGTTCAATGGCAGTAATCGTATTTCTTGTTATTTCCAGTTCAGCTTGAAAATATAATCCAAGTCCTTTGACATGTATAACTCAGTAAAGGTATTCTTTGAAATATTATTATTATTACTATATTATTATTATTATTATTATTATTATTATTATTATTATTATTATTATTATAAAAAAAGAAGTGCTAAACCTACAAGGGTCAATTTGAAATATTAAATACAGGTATTCCAATGTGTTTCATACAAGTGCTCTGACATGTTTCATACAGGCACTGAGACGTGCTTCAGCACTTTTAAAATACCATATGGTTAACCATATGGTCACCCTGCCTCGGTGGGAGACGGCCGACTTGTTGAAAAAAAAAAAAAATGGTTAACATTCCTTTGACTTTATTATAACCATCAATCAACTTAACCCTTAAACTGTCCAAATGTAGCTCTATATTTGTGCGCGTAGTGTTCCGACCTTGATTTTCTCCATAAGGAAGCATGTAAAAAAAAAAGTAGATCTACGTTTCGACAGTTTAAGGGTTAACTAAGGAAACTTTCAACACAGTGGTCCTGCCATGTGTGCATCTGCTTCTGTGGGAAACTTTTTTAAATGTTTTGCTGAATGATGAAATGCCACTGTGGAAAGTTTTGCAAGAGAGTATACATACTGTTTTATGGCATTTATGTAATGCGTAAACCTCACTTTAGTGCTTAACTAAGCATGAGTTGAGAATTATTAGTACTGCTGTATATGCATTAGGAAGGGTTAAACTCAAAAGGGTCATAAGGTACCTGGGCAAGTTTGACTCAAGGAAGGGGAGGGATACTTCCAGTTTTTTTGGGATGAAGAATGTTTCACCAACACCAAGGCGTGACCCGTGAAGGGCACTGTACTGGAGAAGAGTTTTAGGACTGGGCAGATATTTGTAATGAATGTACTGTATATAACAGTGTGTATAGTACTGAGTGTTCTTTATATAACAGTGTGTACAATACTGAGTTCTTTATACAGCCTCTCCTCACTTAACGACAGAGTTCCATTCCTAAGACTATGCTCGTAAACGAATTTGCTGCTAAGTGAGGAGCATGCTGTAATGGTAATGGGTTTATGTATCCATCTTTGATATTGTTTTAATGTCATCTTTTCATCATTTATAACATTTTTAGTATATTATTAACCCTTTCAGGGTCCGTGCCGTAGATCTACGGCTCCATGTTGAGGGTCCAAACCGTAGATCTACGCCATGAGCTCAGCTCACTCTGATAAGCTGTGAGCGGTAAATTTGGGCCTAGATATGAGATAATACATCTATGTGGTATGCGTGCACCACATAAAACAAATCCTGCAGCATCAGTGTATAATGAGAGGAAAAAAACTGAGACCGTAATTTTTTATTAAAACAGCGACTTTGCAGTGTTTTTTCATATGGTTTTTATAGTTGTATTTGCGATTTCTTGGTCTCATTTGATAGAATGGAAGATATATTACAGAAATGGAGATGATTTTGATTGCTTTTAGTACTGAAAACGGCTTGAAACTGAGCTCAAAGTAGCGGAAAGGTTAAATATTTGCCGATGTTCAAGAGTAAACAAATGACCTCACACGTCTAATACACGCCAGCTGGTGGGTCTAATATACGTTCACAAATGTGGTGATATTATTTATACAATTATTACAATATTGCATGAGAGTAAATCTTCTATTTTTTGGTTTGAATAAAAATTCATTATGTGAATAAAAAATAAAAATGGAATTCATTAGTAAAGCCTGAAAACTTAACTAATGAACAGAGGAAATGTTAGTTTAGTGTCAAGAATGTCTGCATTGTTTATTCTGGACCGTATTTTGAAAATAGAATATTTTGAACTTTGCATTAAATTGGCCAAATTACCAATTTCCGATCACTTTATTTTGTAATTGAAACAGTTGACTTGGCGATTTCTTGTGCTCATTCGATAGAATAGAAGTAATACTAGTGAAATAGCTAAGAATTTGGTCAACTGGAGTAAGGTAATTGACCTAAAATGGGAGTCAAAGTCTATAAAATCACCAATGCGTAAATATCGCTGACACATCAAAATTCGCGAGAGCATAATTTCATCAATTTTCTATCAAATTTCATACTTTTTCTTTTATTGCATTCAGAGAAAGATTCTCTACCATTTCATAAGAAAAAATAACAAAATTATATTTTGAAAATTCTTGGACCCTGGTGTACACTTTGAAATTTGGCCTCTGGACCCTGAAATGGTTAAATGTTTATGCAGTAGTGTACTGTATATTGTAATATACAGAATAGAGGAAATCATTCTAATATACATTATTTAGGTATGCATACTGGTCAGAGAGCCCGTCGTTAGTCCGAGTCGTCAGTAAATGAGTACGTTGCTAAGTGAGGCGACGTTGTATAAGTGTGTACAGTAATGAGTGTACTGTATATAACAGTGTATACAGTAATGAGTGTGGTGTATATAACAGTGTGTACAGTAATGAGTGTACAGTATACAACTGCGTGTATAGTAATAACTCTCTGTATGTTGAGTACAAGTAGATTGCATCAAGCATTTTTATTTTTGCATCATTTGAACTTATTTTTTTCCTGGCCTTAAAACAAATTGGCAGTGGTTAAAGATATTGTTACGAATATGTGTGTATTTATATATCTTTTTAAGTGATTTTATATAATAATTATGGCGTGTTATAAATTTTGAACTGTAGTACTGGCATGTCTGAGGCAAGACAGTGACAGAGTGAGTGATGATGATAGTGTTTCTTCTTTTTTGGGTCACCCTGTCTTCAGTGGGAAATGGCCGATGTGTTAAAGGGTTGAGGTTGTTGATTTCTTTTCAACTGCCACTTTTGTGAATTGGCATAACCCCTGCTAGCTTCAGTATGCTTGAGAGAGTCTTGGTTTCTATAATTGTAGTATATTAACTCTGAAAGGTAATGCTTGTAAGTACACCTACCATCCGACTTACTACCAAGCTTGGTTCCGACCAACCGGTCGTAAGTCAAAATGGACGTAAGTCGAACCTTTGAAAATTGCCGACATACTGGGTAGGGCATAATGTCAAACCTTCCCTATAAAAACTGCCTACATAGTACTGTAATGTAATGTACAATCATTATTTCATTCTTTTTACCATAATTTACTTCTATTGTATATTTTAATTATTTATGTACTGTATATAATGTATACATGGTAGTGAACTGTATTGTAAATTTTACATCGCATACAGTATCGTATGTTACTGTTATCTTTATGTATTGTCGACACAGTGGAATGGGAGAATACCACTAGGTAGACAGACACACACAGGTAGACAAAGACACACAAGTAGATAGAAAGACAGACACACAGGTAGACAGAAAGACAGACACAGGTAGACAAAGACAAACACACAGGTAGACATGAAGACAGACACACAGGTAGACAGAAAGACACGCACACAGGTAGACAGAAAAACAGACACAGGTAGACAGACAGATAAACAGACACACAGAGATAGACAGATACAGATACATATACAGGTAGACAGATACAGACAGGTTTATGTGCAACAGTGAAAACAAATAGAGAGTTCAAGAGTAAGAGCCTTTCTTGCCATAATGTCCAGTGCAAGATTCAGACTTCATCTTAGGGGCCATGGTGAAATTTACTGTCCAGTTAGTACAGTTAATACAGTATGATGCTGCTGATAGGGCAGGGTAACTCAAACTGATGCTGCCTGCATGACGCATTGCCGCCGCGAGTATCGTCAGATATTGCACAGCAGTGTGCATCAGCCGGCCCAGCCCAGCTGCCAGATGCACGGTCGTAAGTCGAGTGGATGTAAGTCGAGCAGGTCGTAAGTCGGATGGTAGGTGTATATTGTACCAAACTTGCTATACAAGGGTGGGGGGGCCTTGATGCTTGTGAAGGGCTTGTGATCCAAGGAATTAAAGCTCTGCTTCCCTTCTTCAGATCAAACTTAATTGCCAATCACTCTTCATACACTGTAGGACCTCTATCATTTAGTGCTTCCTCATAAGTGTAATAATAATGTACCAAACTTGAGTTACTTTCTTCCCAACACGCAGCTTAGCAGAGCTCGGAGGCTTTGAGGAATATAAGGTAGCGTGTAGAAGGTGAGTCACATTACACAACATTTCCGTATTTTTTTAATCCATTCCGGGATTATGGTGGAAAATTCAAACATGCAAAATGCTCTTTTAAAAGAGTGTAGATATTTTATGTATCGTAAACAAGCTTACAGTACTCAGCCAGAATAGTTGACGCAGAGAGAACTGCAAACTTGCCGACCATATTTGCGTTCTTGGAGGTGGAAAGGGCAGTGCCTGCACTCTGAAGGAAGGATGGGGATGGTGCAGTTAGAGGGCAATCTTAGTGTGATATCGGCAGATTTCTGGAAAGTCAGCAAATGAATGAATGATGGTGAATGTATTTTATTTTTTTGTGTCACCCTGCCTTGGTGGGTGATGACCATTAATTTAATAAAAAATGAAATTCACAATTACATACAGCATTTTGGGGAGGTCTTAAGCTAAGAATTAATGAAATTTTGTATGGAGAAAACCAATTTTAAAAAGTGGGTAAAATGGTGCAATCTGCAAAAGTTTTTATTGGAAGATGTTTTGCTCAGATTTGAGCTTTATTAACTTGATAAAACTCAACTCTGGGCAAAACATAGTCCTAGTAGTGCCTGTTCTGTATGGTGTGTCAATGCTCACACATGTCAGTCTAATAAAACTCAGCTCTGGGTTCAGTCTCAGGACCATTATGTATTTCTGTATTCTTTTGACTTCTGTTCACATAATGGGTATGGGGTGCATAATAAAGCAGTCATGGTCGTCCGGTGCCACTCCGAGACAAATGTCAAGTCTCACTGGCAGTTTAACATGTCTTGATCAACTGTCTTCTTTATCAGGGTGAATGCTAACTGTTTTTCAGGTGCCTTCTTCAACACCCAGTCATACCTACTTTATCTGTCCTCTCCTCGGACAGGCCTACTTTCAGTCTAGACTCTCAATACTTGTGTCCAATTTCAAGAGCTTTTCTACCCTACTGGCCTAACCGTTGGTCAAACTTCCTTGTTAATTGTCTGTTTAAAAAAATAGTTTTGAGGTGGATAGTCTCTCAGCCAAAGTTCATATTGTTCAAGACTGTGAAACTGAACACATCTCATGACTGAGCAGGTTCATTGGGATGGGTCCTGGCTTGGGTCTTCTCCATACGGTGACCCGGCAGGTGAGTGACTGACCACGTCAAAGCTGCTACTTCATTGCTGCTGAACTGATCGCATTATCTTGACCTCTTCACTGCTTCTTCTGACTCCATATTTAGTCACCTTGGTATTTGATTGAAGGAGTCTACTGTGTGAGTAAAACATTTTGGAAATAATGATACATACTTAAACTGTTGCACATGTCTTACTCTTTTCCTTGTTGGTATTGTATGCTATTGTATAGGGGTGTGTGAAGTATCAGTGTTGGTGGGTATCAGTCAGTTTTGGTGGTACTGGTACTGGCCTAAAACTGAGTACAGTAATGGTACTTGTGAATATCAACCAGTTTCGGTGGTATTGGTAACAGTGTTGGTGAGCACCAGCTAATTTTGATAGTATAAGTATTGGCCAGATATTGAGTATTGGTATCTGCAGAAAAAGAATCTGGTATTATTCCATCCCTGCCATTATAATGAAGCAGCAACAAGTCTGATGAAGAAAGGCAAGATGGTGTAAGAAGGATTGAAGAGCTTGACAAGTTTGAGTTTGATAAATGTTATGGATAAATTGTTTCCAGAATTCCCAGAAGCGCATCACCGACATCTGCCTTAGGATCACTTTCTCAGTCACAAAAAATAACTATCCAAAAAACAAATGCATTGGTATTTGCATTACTAGTAACATAAAATAAAAACAGAAATAGATAAATATGGTGTTATTGCATAACGATGGAAATCTACTAGAATGGTGGAAATAAATTGATAATTCTACCATCTTGTACATAACTAACTGGTAAATACATATCTGCATTCACCTTCTCTTCAGTAGAGTGAAAGATTGTTCAGCATTGAAGGGAACATCTACTCTCCTCATAGGAACAGATTAACTTCTGAAAATGGAGGGGATGGTGATGTTAGGTTAGGTAAGGTTTGTCAGGAAACAGGACAAATGTTTCCTGACACGTGTCTTAGTCATATGGTGACCCACAGCTGGTGCTTTCCTCATCTGACTGAGGCCTTCTGCTGGCTTACCAGACCACCAGTTTATAAATTATGGAATGTGATTCATATAATCTGTTTATATTCCTCATCTTCGGTTTGAGAATTTTTAATTTTAGCTATCAGAATAATGTAGCAAACCCTCCACATAATGGACTAATGGGATGGGGAGCAGGTGGAAGTTGTGGTGGATAGAGAAGAGATTATTTGGTCATAACTGTAACAATAATAGACAGTTCTGTAACTATTGTACAGTCTATCAGTGGATTGTCTTTTGTATTTCTGATGTCTGTTTTGTGGTGATTCATTACATGGAGGATTTGCGTATTTTTTTTTTTTTTTTTTAACAAGTCGGCCGTCACCCACTGAGGCAGGGTGACCCAAAAAAGAAAGAAAATCCCCAAAAAGAAAATACTTTCATCATCATTCAACGCTTTCACCTCACTCACACATAATCACTGTTTTTGCAGAGGTGCTCAGAACACAACAGTTTAGAAGCATATACCTATAAAGATACACAACATATCCCTCCAAACTGCTAATATCCTGAGCCCCTCCTTTAGAGTGCAGGCACTGTACTTCCCATTTCCAAGACTCAAGTCCGGCTATGTAAAAATAACCGGTTTCCCTGAATCCCTTCACTAAATATTACCCTGCTCACACTTCAACAGATCGTCAGGTCCCAAATACCATTCGTCTCCATTCACTCCTATCTAACACGCTCACACATGCTTGCTGGAAGTCCAAGCCTCTCGCCCACAAAACCTCCTTTATCCCCTCCCTCCTTTTCGAGGACGACCCCTGCCCCGCCTTCCTTCCCCTACAGATTTATACGCTCTCCATGTCATTCTGCTTTGATCCATTCTCTCTAAATGACCAAACCACCTCAACAACCCCTCTTCAGCCCTCTGACTAATACTGTACTTTTATTAACTCCACACCTTCTCCTAATTTCCACACTCTGAATTTTCTGCATAATATATACACCACACATTGCCCTTAGACAAGACATCGCCACTGCCTCCAACCGCCTCCTCGCTGCTGCATTCACAACCCAAGCTTCACACCCATATAAGAGTGCTGGTACCACTATACTTTCATACATTCTCTTCTTTGCCTCCATAGATAACATTTTTTGTCTCCACATATACCTCAATGCACCACTCACCTTTTTTCCTTCATCAATTCTATGACTAACCTCATCCTTCATAAATCCATCCGCTGACACGTCAACTCCCAAATATCTGAAAACATTCACTTCTTCCATACTCCTCCTCCCCAATTTGATATCCAATTTTTCTTTATCTAAATCATTTGATATCCTCATCACCTTACTCTTTTCTATGTTCACTTTCAACTTTCTACCTTTACACACATTCCCAAACTCATCCACTAACCTTTGCAATTTTTCTTTAGAATCTCTCATGAGCACAGTATCATCAGCAAAAAGCAACTGTGTCAATTCCCATTTTGTATTATTTGCGTATGTAGTGCGTATATTATTTTTTGATTAATATAGGTTTTCTATATTTTCAGTGTGTTCCTTCAAATTAAAAGAAAAACTGTATTACAGAAATGTGTCACTTGATTCAAGTTAATAATGGAGAGATGATGATGTTCAGAATATCAACTATAATTCTGCATTTTTTATTTCCAATCATGGTACTACAATAATGTACTTTTTTAGTTTTCAAATGTGTTTTTTTTTAAAGCTTTGAATAGACAGTATTATGAGAGTGCTGTATATTTTAGTTTTATTATACCAAAATTATTCACACATTTCCCCCCCCTCCCTGGGTTATTTAATCCCTATTAGGCAATAAGTATTTCATTATATATTGAAGATAGTTATCATAATTTTGAAAATAAATACAGCCTCTCCTTCTGTTCCTAAGATCACGTCAGTAAATGAAATTGTCTATAAGTGTGGAGCATACTATAATGGTAGTGGGTTTGTGTCGGCCATCTTTGATATTGTTTTAATGTCACAGTTGCACCATTAATAACATTTCTAGTATATTTTTATGTGTTTATACAGTAGTGTACCATATATTGTAATAAACAGAATAGAAAAAATTATCTCTAGCATACATTATTTAGATATGCATACTGGTCAGAGAGCCAGTCACAATTCTGAGTTGTCAGTAAATGAGTAAGTTGCTAAGTGAGGAGAGGCTGTTTTGGAAAATTATTGGTATTAGCATAAATTTTTTGATCTCATCCCTAGAGAGAACACATACACATGCTATTTTTAATAATGTTTTAAATGATTGTTGTTGCCTTGTTGTCCTTGGTATTTTGTTAACAATGCTTATGTGTATGGATAATTTTGCAGTCACCAACTGCTGCCAGATCACTCATCTCTGGAGCTGGACTTGGAGGAGGAACTAATGTCTTCCTCTGGGCTGCTGACTGATGCACCTGATCTCAACAATGCCCCAATGACCATCTCCATTGACTCAGCTATCCACTCTGGCACTGGGTCACGTTCTACCTCTTCCAGCCCGCTTCCTACTGGCCTGGGTCATTCTCTGCTCAGGTATGCCCCCTGGCTGCCATTCTCTCAGATGCATGTGCCAAATTCCCCTCGTGAATCACAAGTATGTTTGGAGCCACTCCTGAATTCCACCCCTAGGATGAGTGACTCAGATCATTCACATAATTTAGTTAACAGATTGTGGAAATCCCAAGAGGCAGCAAATAACACATGGCCGAGAGCTTACAAGGGCACCTCTAGGCACGTTGAAACTCACATTGGTGCGATTGTGGTTGAAAAAAATGTCAATGATTGCTTTTCAAGTTTTGACTCAGCACTGGAGATGAGCTTGAGTGATAGATTGGGTGAAAGCTTTTCGGAGGCTTCAAGTCCCCAGTAGTGGAAGTGATACATTATAGTACAAATAATAATTTAATGGGGAAGAAAATTAGTTATACTAACTTTGGATTGAGAGTGAACTTGCAGTAAACGATGCAGACCATGAATCACACCAAAAAGAGGCAGTTGTGGTGCTAAATAGCCAAGGTGCTTCTTCGCTTGCTGGAGACATAACTGCTGCTTACGTCCAGGCTTCCTCCGGAGGTACCATTCAGAGTGTGTTTTTGCATGCCGGTACCAAGTATCACATGAGCTGCTCACATTGTGTGCTTCACTGTTTTGCTCTTTAACTAAGTTTTGACTTTGAACAATACTGTACATGTATTGTGCGATTTCTTCTTTTATTTTAGCTAAAGTAGTATACGAGTTTAACTTGAGCTGTCTCTATACCATTAATTTGTTTTGCTTGTAATCATGGTTGTATTGCAAACTACCTTAGTTAACCTCTTCTAACTTTTGTAATGTATATTAGATTATTTTAACATACTAGAGTTAAATGATAAGACTTCCATTACTGGGTTTAAACACTAGTAAGGTATGTCCAGTATATGAATAAGAGGGTAGGTAGCTCGTAATGTAGTGGTATCACGCTTGGCTCACTACCTAGAGAACGTGGGGCTGAATCATATATAAGATGAAGTGTATACAAGTCTTTGAACACCTGCTGTGTCTGTTACCTAGCAGTAAACAGATAGTACCCTGGAATTAGTCGACTGTTATATGTCACATCCTGTGAAAGGATGTTAATCAAGAATCCCAATGGAAATATACCATGCTGTTTGGCTTTTCTGGGTTATCCTGGGTAAATAAGCCTCCAGGGTTACAAAGCCAAATAAAGTCATCATTGTGTTTTAGAATGAGGTAGGGTGTGTACTATGAGTGATTGTGAGTACTGGGAACACATATTTAGCCATACTCTTCACCTTCTGATAGTAATTACCATGCAGTGCCTGGCTACAGCAGTAAACGGAAAGCTACAGTTGTTGTGTCCCCATTCTTCTTTATTTAATCTATAGTATAGTTCAATTTTAAGTGTGTATTAATTCTTAAAACTGATTTAGTGATCTTAGGTTAAATGGGATTTCTTGAGTTGTTTAACTGGTTCTGTGGTTTCAGGCTAAAAAAGATTATGTAAGATGTGGGGAAGAAACCAAAGTACATAGTTGGACGAGTTGGTTTTGTTTAGTATAATTACGTTTGGGAGATGAAGTAATTTTTAATTATACTAGCTCTAAATTGATTGGCAGGCAGGGGACTTTTTGCTGGTTTGGGCAATAAGTTCCAGATCTTAGGGCCTTTATATGCATTGCATTCTTGCATAGGGTGAGACGGGCACTAAGAATGTCAGAGTTTTGTGCCTTGTGTTGTGCCTGTGTGTTGTGTTGTAGCTGTCAAGGAGAAGTTTGAGAGGAGCATATATATTGGAGTTTAATGTTCTACATATATATAGTAAGCACAATAATATGAGTGTATATTTTGTATATTAAGTAAGGGTTATAATTGAAAGAATTAGAGGTAAGACAGAATGTAGGATTGCGGATGAGCAAGGAGGCTTCAGAGTGGGTAGGGGATGTGTAGATCAAGTGTTTACATTGAAGCATATATGTGAACAGTATTTAGATAAAGGTAGGGAAGTTTTTATTGCATTTATGGATTTAGAAAAGGCATATGATAGAGTGGATAGAGGAGCAATGTGGCAGATGTTGCAAGTATATGGAATAGGTGGTAAGTTATTAAATGCTGTAAAGAGTTTTTATGAGGATAGTGAGGCTCAGGTTAGGGTGTGTAGAAGAGATGGAGACTATTTCCCGGTAAAAGTAGGTCTTAGACAGGGATGTGTAATGTCACCATGGTTGTTTAATATATTTATAGATGGGGTTGTAAAGGAAGTAAATGCTAGGGTGTTCGGGAGAGGGGTGGGATTAAATTTTGGGGAATCAAATTCAAAATGGGAATTGACACAGTTACTTTTTGCTGATGATACTGTGCTTATGGGAGATTCTAAAGAAAAATTGCAAAGGTTAGTGGATGAGTTTGGGAATGTGTGTAAAGGTAGAAAGCTGAAAGTGAACATAGAAAAGAGTAAGGTGATGAGGGTGTCAAATGATTTAGATAAAGAAAAATTGGATATCAAATTGGGGAGGAGGAGTATGGAAGAAGTGAATGTTTTCAGATACTTGGGAGTTGACGTGTCGGCGGATGGATTTATGAAGGATGAGGTTAATCGTAGAATTGATGAGGGAAAAAAGGTGAGTGGTGCGTTGAGGTATATGTGGAGTCAAAAAATGTTATCTATGGAGGCAAAGAAGGGAATGTATGAAAGTATAGTAGTACCAACACTTTTATATGGGTGTGAAGCTTGGGTGGTAAATGCAGCAGCGAGGAGACGGTTGGAGGCAGTGGAGATGTCCTGTTTAAGGGCAATGTGTGGTGTAAATATTATGCAGAAAATTCGGAGTGTGGAAATTAGGAGAAGGTGTAGAGTTAATAAAAGTATTAGTCAGAGGGCAGAAGAGGGGTTGCTGAGGTGGTTTGGTCATTTAGAGAGAATGGATCAAAGTAGAATGACATGGAAAGCATATAAATCTATAGGGGAAGGAAGGCGGGGTAGGGGTTGTCCTCGAAAGGGTTGGAGAGAGGGGGTAAAGGAGGTTTTGTGGGCGTGGGGCTTGGACTTCCAGCAAGCGTGCGTGAGCGTGTTAGATAGGAGTGAATGGAGACGAATGGTACTTGGGACCTGACGATCTGTTGGAGTGTGAGCAGGGTAATATTTAGTGAAGGGATTCAGGGAAACCGGTTATTTTCATATAATCGGACTTGAGTCCTGGAAATGGGAAGTACAATGCCTGCACTTTAAAGGAGGGGTTTGGGATATTGGCAGTTTGGAGGGATATGTTGTGTATCTTTATATGTGTATGCTTCTAGACTGTTGTATTCTGAGCACCTCTGCAAAAACAGTGATAATGTGCGAGTGTGGTGAAAGTGTTGAATGATGATGAAAGTATTTTTCTTTTTGGGGATTTTCTTTCTTTTTTGGGTCACCCTGCCTCAGTGGGAGATGGCCGACTTGTTGAAAAAAAAAAAAAAAAAAAAAAAGTAAGTTCAACCTCTTGAAGAGTGGAGGGATGTGTTGTCTGGAGCAGGAATTGGCGATTATCCACACAGCAGCTTTTTGTTGGGTAATTAATGGTTTAGAGTAATTAGTCATAGTAAGTCCCCAAGCACAAATACCATAGATGTGGTAAGGGTAGATTAGAAAGTGGTATAGTGTAAGTAGTGCCTTTTGGGGTACATAGTATTGTATCTTGAAGAGGTTGCTTAATGTTTTGGAGACCTTCCTGGCTGTGTGTTGGATGTGAGTATGAAATTTTAGGTTGCAGTCAAGGTGAAGGCCTAAAAACTTGCCCTCAGTGTGTCTTGTAATGGGGAACCATTGATAGGTATGTTAAGGTGTATATTTAAAGCTCTGTTTCCAAACAGTATGTAGTAGGTTTTGTCTATATTGAGGGTGAGTTAGTTGATTGTCATCTTTGTAGATATTTTTAGTTGCTCGTCGTTAACAGTGTCACTGAGTATAGTCAGATTTAAGTAGGAGAAGACATAAGTAGTGTCATCCATGAATAGAGCAGGTTTAAGAAGATGAGATGTATTGGAAAGATCATTGATGTAAATGAGAAAGAGCAGAGGGCCATGAACTCTACCTTGGGAGACTCCTATGGCTACAGACTGAGTAGACATACTGGTGTCTATTGCTAAGACAAGATTTTAGGTATGCAATGGTATGTCCTCTGACCCCATAATATTTTAATTTAAGGTGCAAGATATTGTGGTCCATTGTATCAAGTATACTGTACTTGAATTTCTAACTGGTGTGGCAAACAAAAAAAACTATGGTAACCATAAAAGTCCACAGGAAAATTTGAGAGAAAAAACAGCAAACCAAAATTGGTAGTACTCACCAGTGCCTGTTGTTCGTTTTTTTTAATACATCGGTCATCACCCACTGAGGCAGGGTGACCCGAAAAAGAAGAATCAAAAGTTTTTCTTCTTTTTGTATTTAGTAATTTATACAGGAAAAGGGTTTACTAGCCCATTGCTACCAATATTTTAGTTCTCTCTTACAACATGCATGGCTTATGGAAACATAAACACACATGCAGTTTAATGTGATCCTTTATTGACAACGTTTCACCCACACAGTGGGCTTTTTCAAGTCACACACAGATCTACTTGGGGTGGAAGGTATGGGAGTATTTATAGTCAGGTTCAGAATGTTGAGGTCAGGTGGAGAATGCTGCATCTGATGATCTACCAGGTGGGGTTATAGAGTCTTGGGTAGCTTGGCAGGGGTATTGGACAAGTTGTGAGTAGACCTTCTGCAGTGTTCTATGTTCTTATGTGGGATATCGGTGAAGAAGTTTCTTGGCAAGTGGTTCAGCTATGGCTTCTACAACATAGCTGAACCACTTGCCAAGAAACTTCTTCACCGCTATCCCACATAAGAACATAGAACACTGCAGAAGGTCTACTCACAACTTGTCCAATACCCCTGCCAAGCTACCCAAGACTCTATAACCCCACCCGGTAGATCATCAGATGCAGCATTCTCCACTTGACCTCAACATTCTGAACCTGACTATAAATACTCCCGTACCTTCCACCCCAGGTAGATCTGTTTGTGACTTGAAAAATCCAACTGTGTGGGCGAAACGTTGTCAATAAAGGATCACATTAAACTGCATATGTGTTTGTTTCCATTGTGTCGGTATTTTATACCATTTATTTTCAAGGCATGGCTTATGGAGGGATTCTTCTCCACTTCCTCATGGAGCCTGTTGTTTTTACCTCCTTGCTAAAAAAAAGATAGCATGTACAGTAAAATCTTATATAATGTGAGGGGTTATAGTCCTGAAAATTGGTATGCAATGTACAATATCATTATGTGAAGTGAAGAGCATATGGGTAAAGCAGGGTTACATTCATTACCATTCTGAATTTAACACCCAATTTTTTTTTACTATTGTGCTAGGTAAAAATTACTACAGTGATGAAAATATATAAAATAGCTTTATAAACACTGATTGAGGTACAAGATGGTGCCGGAATGCAACAATAGATGATGAGGATTGTCGCTGGAGAAGGAGTCATGCATCATGGTGTGTAGGACCTTAATTTTGCTGTGGTGTGTTGTACCAATATTTCACATGTTTACTGTTTTTTTTTATGCTTTACATTGCATAATATCAGAATTACCCCGCATTATCAGAGCTTTAAATGTGAGCACTGCAAAAGTATTATGCACAGAAAAGTTGTGTTTTATTAAGGTTCACTGTGAATCAGTGAATTTTCGATTAAAACAGCAATTTTGCAGTGTTTTTTTTGTATGTTTTTTATAGTTGTATTTGCAATTTCTTGGTCTCATTTGATAGAATGGAAGACATATTACAGAAATAGAGATGATTTTGATTTGTTTTAGTACTGAAAATGGCTTGAAACTGAGCTCAAAGTAGCAGAAATGTTAAATTTTTGCCGATGTTCAAGAGTAAACAAATGACCTCACACGCTGGTGGGTCTAATATACGTTCACAAATGTGCTGATATTATTTATACAGTTATTACAATATTGCATAACAGTAAATCTTCTATTTTTTGGTTGGAATAAAAATTCATTAATAGGAATTAAAAATCAAAGTCTAATTCATTAGTAAAGCCTGAAAACATAACTAATGAACAGAGGAAATGTTAGTTTAGTGTCAGGAATGCCTGCATTGTTTATTCTGGGCCCTATTTTGAAATTGGAATATTTTGAACTTTGCACTAAATTGGCCAAATTACCGATTTCCAATCACTTTATTTTGTAACTGAAACAGTTGAGTTGGCAATTTCTTGTGCTCAATCGATAAAATAGAAGTAATACTAGTGAAATAGCTAAGAATTTGGTCGACTGGAGTAAGGTAATTGACCTAAAATGGGAGTCAAAGTCCATAAAATCGCCAATGCGTAAATATCGCTGACACATCAAAATTCGCGAGAGCAAAATTTCATCAATTTTCTATCAAATTTCATACTTTTTCTTTTATTACCTTCAGAAAAAGATTCTCTACCATTTCATAAGAAAAAATAACAAAATTATTTTTTGAAAATTCTTGGACCCTGGTGCACACTTTGAAATTTGGCCTCTGAACCCTGAAAGGGTTAAGGTTCACTGTGAATCAAATAAAATTACAGGTGTCTGTTGCTTTATGCAGTATATGGGTTCCAGGATCATGGCAGCTGTATCATGCTCAGTCAGTCAATTATCACTTAATTTTACACAACAAAAATATTCAGTCTCCATGGGGAAGTGGAGAAGAATCCTTCCTCCATAAGCCATGTGTGTCATAAGAGGCAAATAGAATGCCAGAAGCAAGAGGCTAGTAACCCCTTGTCCTGTATAAATTAGTACAATAGGACCCCAGTATCCACGGGGGATATGTTTTAATGATCTGCTGTGGATACTGAAACAAGGGATAGTAGCAAACCCTATATATGTAGAGTTTGCTACTATCCACAGTTTAATTGATAAATTATGCTCAATAAGTGGAGAATTATCATTTTTCACTTATGGGAAGCACTTCCTGGCTTCTCTTAGGCTCTGAAGAACTGCCAACTTCTCTTACTTTTGCTTTTTGGAGTCATTATTATGCAAAATTAAGAAGTATGTATTTTTGGGCCACAATAAACCATGGATAACTGAAACCGGGATACTGAATCAATGGATATGGGGGTTCTACTGTAAATGTAAAAAGAAGAAAAACTTTCACTTCTTTTTCGGGTCACCTTGCCTCAGTGGGCGATGGCCAGTGTGTTATATTCAGTAAGTTTTGTGTACTGCACTGATCACACATGGCAGATTTATATCGCCTATACAGAATTACCAGTAGTAATGGGACATCGTGTAATAGAGAATTCATGTAAATCACGTCTGCATAATAGTGTGGGAAACCATTGGTTTGCAATTACTATTAAATGGATGAAATATAAGTAGCAAGTACAAGGCAGAGGATGGCATTTTTGTCCTCAGTAGATATGAGTGACTGAAGAATGAACAGAAGAGGAAATGGTATGGTGATACCGACAAGATGTGGAAAAAGACATTTATATACAGTTCAGGACATTTATTAAAGGAAACGTTTCTCCACGAGTGGCTTCTTCAGTCCTAATACAGAGAAAACCAAGAAAAACGCATATATATAGTGGCAAGAGTCAGGTGAAGTGACGCGTGGGTAGAGGTGGTAGTAGTAGTAGTAGTGGAACTAAGGAGATGATTTTAGAGAGGGAGCTGCTGACATCATGTAACAGCAGTTCCCAGGATGGGTAATATCCTCTTGATTAGTAATTTTGAAATACTGTAACTACCGGATTTTTGCTTTATAGTGTTACTGACGGTGATTAGTGCAGCTTCAAGTAGCACTATTAAGCAAAAATCTGGTAGTTACAGTATTTCAAAATTACTAATCAAGAGGATATTACCCATCCTGGGAATTGCTGTTACATGATGTCAGCAGGTCCCTCTCTAAAATCACCTCCTTAGTTCCACTACTACTACTACTACTACTACCACCTCTACCCACGCGTCACTTCACCTGACTCCTGCCACTATATATATGCGTTTTTCTTAGTTTTCTCTGTATTAGGACTGAAGAAGCCACTCGTGGCGAAACGTTTCCTTTAATAAATGTCCTGAACTGTACATAAGTGTCTTTTTCCACAATGAACAGAAGCTTGACAGTGGTATACCATCCTCACCTGTCATTTTAGTCATGGCATGTTATGACGTATACCAGTATAAATATAAAGGAGTACAGTGCCTTGATGTCCATTCAGCAAACCAAGTATAGAGTGGATTCTTTTCTCAATTCTGACATTAGAAGTTCTTTACAGGTATGTGTGATTGCCTGGTGTCTGTACTTGATTAGGAAAGGTTGCTTGTGATTTTACAGTACTTGTTCTTTGTGTGAGTGTGTGTATTAGTGCAGTGATTAGGATTTTTCTGTCTCTTAGGAAGATGAGCATCCCTAACTTAGGATGCACGGCTCTGCCAGGTCCTATAATAAGACATACACTATTGGCATCCACACTGATATGGCTATCTAGCAGATGTTTTTCTGTTATCACTAATGTCTCAGATTGAGAGTTTCCTTTCTCAGTGCCAATTCACTTAATTTCTTCTTTATTTTCTTCAGTGAAGGGTTGTTGAGATAGTTTGCTTTCTTAGAAAGAATGGAGCAGGATAGATTGGCCTAAGAGTTTTTAAACTTTAATCAAAGATTTATTTCCACATTATACAATGTTTGCACAGAGATGGATGACATTTGGTTGTACATGCAGAAAGCTCATGGTTATGCAGAGCATTTTGGGCCATTCCAGGAGGGTTGGAGGAAGGATGTGAGGGGAAGTTGTTAGAAGCAGGAGCTTAAGCACCCAGCAGGCATTTGCAGACATGTTAGATTGAAGTGAGTGGAAACAAGTAGTTTTTGAGATGCAGAAAGCTGTTGGAGTGTGAGTAAGATAACATTTATGAAGGGAATCAGGAAAGCCAGTTACTAGGGCATGAGTTTTGAAGGATGGGCAGTGACATCACACTTTGCAGGTTCATTTGGATTATGTCCACACACTCAGGCAAGATGGCCATTAAATAGGTGATGGCAAATTGGTTTCAAAGTTTAAATTCGAATTTTTCTTTTCTTTTTACGTAGTACAAAAATAATGTAGTTTACATGTAATAAAATATTAGGCACAATATCCATTTTGAGAAAATTTATACTAATGTTTAAAAACTACTCAAGAATTAGACATAGACTGTTAAGGATTTCTTATACAGTTAACTGCAATTATACATACAAAAAGAAAGGTAGATAATGAACAAGGTAAGATGAACAGGGTAACACTTATGAAGGGACTTAGAGAAACCAGTTAGCCAGACTTGAGTCCTAAAGGTGGGAAGTACAGTTCCAGCACTCTGAAGGAGGAGTGGAGATACGTTGCAGGTTTTGACCTGCAGTATCGGCAGGCCTCTGGCAAGACAGTGAAGGAGTGAATAATGATGGAAGTGTTTCTTCTTTTTTGGATCACTCTGCCTCGGTGGGAAACGGCTCATGTGTTAAACAGTTTTTTCTTATATTATGACCTATTTTTTCAAGTTGATTCAGTGATGTTCAATTTTGTAGAGTGATTGAATACAGATGGTAAACATACAGAAAGTTGCTTAGTTACAGTAGAAATATAATAGAATGGGATGAGTAATCAATTTTCAATGTTAGTTGAAGGAAGACTGGAAGAACAGGAACAGAGTTAGATGAGCTGGTTTTGTATGACACAGTGTATTGCATCATTGGGTTTCCCTGCCTTGGTGGGTGATGGTTGATGTGTTAATAGTAGAAGATGGTGTAAGATAATTCTTTATTGAGTTTTGTTAAGAAAAGTACAATAATATCTATAACTGTATTGACATCCAGCTTCAGTGAACATCATTCATATTAGAACTTCATTGCATCTACCCAGTAAGCCTCATGAGCTCTCCTCGCCAGATATAACCAGCAGAGAGAGTTGCCAAAAAGGAATCGTGATTCTTTTAAAATATTTTTTTAAATGTATATCTTGTATTGCGAAATTAATTTTATAATTTTATTTATATATGTCAAGGCTGATAATTTAGATAAAAAGGGCTGAACTATGTAACTTAAATTCTATACAAAGGTTGTAGCTGGCAACTTTGGCATGCTGGTGAAGGTAACTGGCCCACAGACAAAAATAGACGCAGTAAGGTGTGTGCAAAGTACGGAGGGTACAGCATGTTTCTCTTGGAGGTTATAGAGAGTGTTCTTACCTCACTTGGTGAACGTCTTTTAGTTTATGCCACTGATGTGGTTATAGGCTACCTTCCGTGAGTTAGTGCCTCTCATATCCTCTGCTTCAATAATGCTCTCAGTAACATGACAGCTAATGATTTAACCTAAAATATAAGTGCATTTCTGCTTATTTTAGTGACTGCAGATGTTATCTAGTGGAGAGTAGAGGCAATGTTATGTGAAGACATTGTCATTTGTTTATCCGTTTGAATATATTGCACAACGTACTGAGCACTTGTTACGACTTTGGATTTTACTCTCTCAAGCATTATATTTGTCTTTAATACTGACGGAAACTAAATTACCTGAAGTACAGAATAATAAGGTAATATAGAGGGTGTGAAGTATTATTAAGAAGGTAAGACAAAATATTGTGTATGTTTGAATTGATTAATATTCTGGGGGAAGGATACAGTGAAACACTTTCAGAAAATTTAAAAACACAATGCAAATTAAAAAAGTATTCGTTTAGTAAGAAACTTGTTCTTCAGTATTGTTGGTATAGAACTTGTTTAAAAATACCATATGGAATATAATGAATTTTACACATCTGAGTAATGGCACAATTAATTGTTACGGAAATCTGGGAAATTCCTGTTATTAAGGAGGTAATAAATGCATCGTCTTTCATAGACAAAGACAAAGATTTATTTCATCATGATACAATGTTTGTACATAGATGGGTGACATTTGTTGTTCATGCAGAAAGCCCATAGTTATGCAGAGGATTTTTGGGCAAGCTTAAGCTTAACTTAAGACTATAATGGCCATAATTATTACAGTGCAACCTCAGTGTGCGACCTTTATTCATTCCAGAAGGCAGTTTGAGTGCCACTCTGTTTGAGTATCGAACAAGTTCTTCCCAACCAATTTTCTGTTTGGTTGGCTGTTATCACTAATCATCATAGGCCCCATGCTGACTTATTTATACAGATAATGTAAAAAAAAAAAAACACCAAAAAATGTGAAGAAACACAAAATAGTTTACAGCGAAGTTTGGTTTAGTGCTGCTTTGTTTGAGTAGGGAGCTGGTCATATACCGAGGTTCCACTGTATTTGCTTATATAAAAGGACATTAAGGGTATACAAACAACAAATTCACATGTCTTAGCGAAGGAGTGTTTTTAGGTGAGAGGACCCGGGTTCAAGTTGATATATATAATAAAGTGTATAGATGCCATTTTGCCACTTTCAATGTCAAAAGGGTATAGTATTATCTTATCGTGTTGCATTATTTTGTCTTGATGCTGGTGAGAGGCTCTGGATCCAAGGAACTGTTTTTATCTTCCAGATGTTAGGATCAAATTTGAATGCCTCACATACCACAGGTGGTATATGTCCCCATATGAGTTTAGCGCTTTCCCATGATTATAATAAAGCAGTGGTGAATGTCATCAGTTTTCAATTGCTGATGCATCACATGAAATGAATGGAATGTTTGATGGGTTTAGGCTGTGTAGGCACAAGTTTTGTTGGATTCTATGCAACAACTGGGAAATGCATCTGCTGGTCAGATTTAAACTTGTAGTGTTGTGTTCTCAGAGGAAGCAATCTTTTGATGTTGTTTTTGACTTTATTTGGTTAACTTAGATTAAATTAACTTAATGTTCTTTTTTGTGGTTATAACATATAAAATCTGGAAAAATTAAAATCCTGCTTTTCATGTGATAATTTCTGAGTGTCACATCTGATCAGCTTCAACCCTTCTAGGCTGATAACTCAGTAATGCAACTTCTGAGTGGCTTCAAGCTTATTCCCCTGGTGCATTTTAGGAGACTGATTCCTTTGCTCTCTAATTTATGATTTTATTGAAATTTGGATATTTATTAGTTTCCTTATGATGACTTGTGAATGCCTCTTCTGAGTCCCTTCAAATCTTCATTGCTAATACATGTATATAACTACGATATCAAGTCATGCCACACCCTGCATAATTGCATTTGTATGCAGTGAGGCACTGGGGGCTGGGGTTATGGAGTACTGGAATCCCTTTATCGGATTGCGTAGTTGCTGAAATGCATATACAGTGGACCCTCGGGTAACAACATTAATCCATTCCAGAGAGCTAGCCTTTAACCGATTTAGCCTTTAGCCGAATTAATTTTCCCCATAAGATATAATGGAAATCCAATTAATCTGTTCCAGACACCCAAAAGTATTAAACAAAATAATTTTTTTACATGAAATATACATTCCCCTACACAGAAAACAATTATTCATGCACAATAAACAATACTGAAATGACACTTACCTTTATTGTGGACTTGTTGATGAGTGTTGAGACGGGAGGAGGGGAGAGGATGAAGATGTTCTATCGTTTGGAAGGAGAATCCCCTTCCATAAAGACTTCAGGCACCAGGTCCTTTTCTGGGGTTACCTCTCTTCTTTGTTTTTTAATGCCACTATGACCAGCTTGAGTCACTGGACCCCTGTTGCACGAAATACCTGTCCAGAGAGCTCTGTTTCTCGCGTCCCTTTAAGATTTCCCTACAATGGGATACAAGAGTGTCATTGTACATGTTGCCAATACAGCTTGCAACAGCTGTTTCAGGATAATATTCATCCATAAATGCTTGCAACTTTGTCCACATTGTACACATTTCCTTAATCTTTGACGAAGGCAACTTCCTCCATCTCCCTTCCTCCTCCTCTGAAGCAAATTCCTGAGCTGTTGATCTGTTGCTGTTGCACCTGAGGCTATTGCAGCTCTGTAGCGGTTAGCTCTTCATCGTTGTCGTCCTCCAACAACGCTTCCACATCCGCCACTAACCTCCAACCCCATGGACTTCCCCAATGCCACAGTAGATTCCACAGCTGGCATAGTCTCCTGAGGGTTAGCCCCCTCTCTTGTACACATTGTGGCCACAATTTTCTCCAAGCAGAGTTCAAAGTCCTGCAAGTCACTCCCTCCCAAACCTTACCTGTAAGGTTTATGCAGCTGAGGATACTGAAGTGATCTTTCCAGAATTCTCATTGGGTCAATTCAATGTCTGAGGTCACTTCAAAGCACTTTTGAAACACTGCTTTGGTGTACAGTTTTTTGAAGTTTGAAATGACCTGGTGGTCCATGGGCTGGAGGAGAGGAGTGGTATTAGGAGGCAAAAACTTCACTTTGATAAAGCTCAACTCCCCTGCAATTTGCTCTTGCAAGTTGTGAGGATGAGCAGGAGCATTGTCCATTACCAGGAGGCACTTGAGTGACAATTTATTTTCCAGGAGGTACTTTTTCACAGTGGGGCCAAACACGTCATAGAACCAGTTGAGGAAAATGTCCCTAGTGACCCATACCTTACTGTTTGCTCTCCACATCACACACAATTTAGTCTTGATGACACTTTTTCTTGAACACTCTGGGAGTTTCAGAGTGATACACGAGTAAAGGCTTCACTTTGCAGTCCCCACTAGCATTACTACAAAACATGAGAGTTAGCCCGTCTTTCATAGGCTTGTGTCCTGGGAGTGCCTTTTCCTCCTGAATAATGTAGGTCCTGTTTGGCATTTTCTTCCAAAACAGGCCTGGTTTGTCACAGTTGAGCACTTGTTGGGGTTTTAACTTTTCAGTGTCTATGTACTCCTTAAAGTCCTGCACATATTTTTCAGCCGCTTTTTTGTCAGAACTGGCAGCCTCAGAATGCCTTATCACACTGTGTATGCCACTACGATTCTTAAATCTCTCAAACCAGCCTTTGCTGGCCTTAAATTCATCAATAGCAGCACTATTTGGAGGCATTTTCTTAATGAGATCCTCATGCATCTGCCTTGCCTTTTCGCATATTATTGACTGAGAAACACTATCTCCTGATAATTGTTTCTCGTTTATCCACACCAACAACAGTCTCTCCACATTTTTGAGTACATTTGCGATCTCTGTTTTGTAAGCATACTTGCACCTTTCGCAACAACAGCTTCCTTGATTCCCATTTTGTTGGCGAAGATAGTATTATTATTATAATCAAGGGGAAGCGCTAAACCCGGAGGATTATACAGCGCCTGAGGGGGGGGGGATGTGGAAGGCATTCAGGCTTAATTCGGGGAGCTGGAGAACAGATCCAATTTCCTAAATCAAGAGCCCCACACCAACATCAAGGAACCTTCCTTGAGGGGCCAAGATAGTAGTGATGGTTGAATGGGGTTTGTTATATAACCTTTCCAACTCAGAGATATGCACTCCACTCTCGTACTTTGCAATTATCTCTTTCTTTAATTCAATAGCATTTCTCACTCTTTTTGCCACAGGGCTGGCACTAGAAGCTTTCTTGGGGCCCATGATGGCTTATTTTGCAGTTACAAGCAATAAAAATAATGGAATAATGCAAAATATATTGCATGTATGTGTGGAATTGTCCTCGCTGGCTTTGTTAACAGTGGCACATTGGCTGTACACGGAGTCGTGGAGTGGCCTGGCCCGCTCAGGCTGTGTGGACACGTTTGGGACAAAAGCCCTTAACCGAATAATTTTGTGTTAGCCAAGCCAGTATTTTTATGCCAAAGCGAGTCATTATCCAATTTTGGCACTAACCAATGACACCTTTACCTGAGGGTCCACTGTACTTACATAGTTCTTATTACTGTTCATGTGAAATACTAAACTCATATACTGTATGTCATTCAGTGTAAGGAGTGGTGGAAGCTCGATCCTCCATTTGCTTAGAGCAGGAGCGACATACTACATAACAGTCCTCAACCAGTTGATATCTTTCTTCTAGTAAGAAGCAAGACATTATACGATATACACTGATGTGGTGGGTGTACGTACTGTGAGGGATACATGTGTGCTGGGTGTACTATGAGGGATACATGTGTGCTGGGTGTACTATGAGGGATACATGTGTGCTGGGTGTACTATGAGGGATACATGTGTGCTGGGTGTATTATGAGAGAAACATACATAGGTTGTGTCTAAGTAGCCTTATACTCAAGGCTTCTTAGACACAAATCTTGTGTTTTATATTTGCGTGTGAAGCACAAGAATTTTAAAGTAATAGTGTTATGTTTAATGTGAGTGATTTGTATTTTGAAGTAGAAGGAATAATAATATAAGATAAATTAACTGAGTGAGGGGCAGAAGAACAGTAGTTTAACATATTATTTTTGTTACATTATATTTATGGAAAGAGTTCGATCTTTGAATCATTCAGCTCTTTGGGTTAATTAATAACTTTATTTATGGGATATTTCATGATGTAAGAGAAAAAAAGAGAGAATTAGATTAATGTAAGGGAATACTGTAAACCATATTAACTTTAGGCCCAGCTAACATTCTGTAGGCCTACTGTGTGTTAATGGCAGCATCCCTAACTTGATATAAATTTCCAATTAGAATTAGTACTTTCTGTTTTTACTAACATTTTACATAGTGTTTTAGCCAAGTATTAACATAAATTTGCAACTGAAGATGGCATGTTAAATATTAACACTGTACAACTCTATATATGCTAAACCTTTACACTGTATGTAGTTAGATATTAAACCCTAGTGTAAGAATATTACTTTATGTGTGCGTATTTATTGTAGTTAATGTTGATTATGTAATAATATTAATAATAATGATAATCATCTCCATGGGGAAGTGGGACAGAATTCTTCCTCCGTAAGCCATGCATGTCGTAAGAGGCAACTTTAATGCTGGGAGCAAGGGGCTAGTAACCCCCTTCTCCTGTTTATATTACTAAATGTAAGAAGAAAAACTTTGTAATGTTTTCTTTTTTTTGGGGGGTCACCTGCCTCGGTGGGAGACGACCAGTATGTTCCAAAAAAAAAATTATAGCAATAATTTATTTAAAAAGGATACAAGTGATAGTTTTTGTGAGTCACTCACAATATGCACAGCAATTTGGGTCAAATTAAACTATTACTTGAAGTACTTAATATTACAAACATATACTATGTCTGTGGTGCTATTTTAAGTTATGAGTTAAGTACCAAGTATTAATAGTGATGGATAAAAGTTTGTATAGTATATAGAAGTTCTGGTCATGGCTTATGAGACAGTTCTTTGGTAATATTTATGTACTAGTCAGTATTAATATTGAATGGGCAGGATAATAATGATGATACAACAGAATGAAATGCAGTCAGAATGATAACAAATTCCCACTACAGGCAGAACACTCCACCAATATTCAAAACTCTAAACCTACTCACCATACAAAACATCCATACCTGTTACTGCACCTACTACATACATAGAACACTTAACTCTGATATTAACCCTCCCCTCAAACGTCTCCTTACCAACCTCAACAGAACACATGACCATAACACAAGACACAGATCACTCTTTGATGTTCCTCGAGTCCATCTCACACTATGCAAAAACTCAATGCACATAAAAGGCCCAAAAATCTGGAATTCATTACCTGTGAATATAAAAGAAACACTGTTTATAAATTCAAGTCTCTTCTTAAAAATCACTTACTCACCCACAACCAAATAAATACTGAATAAATGTATCTCATAAATGTTTAACCTGTGACCCAAATCAAACTTTGTTATTTTTAATTACATTATCTAACAGAATACTCCATTCTACTGAATGCACAGCAACACAGTAAATGACCATATGACCTGTCTTTGAAATACTAATTTGTGCTTAATTGTTAACTGTTTACAACAATGTTTACCACTGAATATATCATTGCTTAGTTAATCTTAAGTTAATTTTAAGCCTGCCCATAATGCTCTGCATACAAGGGGCTTTGGCATGTTGCACTTAACCACTGTATTTCCTTGTACTTCAATGTATCATGTTAAAATTAATAAATAAATAAAATAAATAAATAAATAAATAAATGATGGATAAAGATTTAAGATAATGTGAATAAATTAAAATTTAATAGTAGTATTATAAAAATAGGATACATGGTGTAATGAACAAGGTAACAGCAAATATAGTAACTTGAGAGTGGTTTAAATAATTTATTTTGCTAGATTGCATAGAATTACATGATGGAACTAATTCAGTACAGTGTCTGTTTTAGCTTATATAGCAACCTATTTTGTTACAATTTTCAATACATCTAATAAGTCATTCCACATTTTTGGCTCTTTAATTTTTATAGTTTCTGTAGGAGTTTAAATGAACATGAAGAACATCAGAGAGATATTGACCTCTAGTGTGTTGCCTGTGTGTTCTCTTATGATTTTCCGGGGAGTGACCTAGATGAGCTTCAGTATTACAGTGTAGTGTTCTGAAAATTTGATATGAAACAATATTAAGTTAAATAAGAGCATAGTGTTTTGTATGTAATTAAAGTTTGTGATGGCTCTGGTAGCTGCCTTTTGTTGACTGACTATTTAAAAACACAGGAGAGCAAACACTAGGACATATTTATTAGAAAACGTTTCAGTCCTGGGACCTCGATCACTTCTGACATACAGAGGTTAAAAATAACAGCATATATAGGCAGAGAGTGGGATGTAAATGGTCCCACGACTAAAATGTTTTGTAATGAATATATCCTAGTGCTGGCTCATGTGTCTTTCTAAACCAATTCATTGGTATCAATTACCAAAGTTCATACTACTGATTATTGGCCTGCGGTGGTTTCTTAAAGTGAATCTCTGGCCACATATTGCACATGTGAGGTATGGTAAGTGAGAGAGAAGTATAGTGTTAGTAGCTTAAATTGTGGCACATCATAACAAATTGTAAAAAGTATCCCTACAGTTATTAACACCTTTTATTTTTTTTTCTTGTACCTGGAGAAGTTTTTGGGGATCTCCCCTGCGACCTGGTCTGTGACCAGTCCTCGCAGTGGATCAGGGCCTGACTAACCAGGCTCTTACTGCTGGCCGCATGTAAACTGACGTATGAACCACACCCCGGCTGATCTGAGCATTACATTTAAATTTTTTGTTGACAGACCATGGAATTTCCCCTCATTTTTTTCTTACTTTGATCACATTAATTCTGATATCTAATTGGGGACATGTTTTGTTTCAAAAAATTATGCAGAATGTTTTTTTCATTATTAAGGGTGAGTTTATTGGTAACCATCCAGGTGTAGACTGGCTTTAGTTGAGTGTTATATGTAGTGCTTAATATCATGAATCAGAGCCAGATGGTATGATACACTGTTGTGTCATCAGCAATGAGTACAGGTTTCAGATGTTGGGTAGCATTTGGCAGGTTATTAATATAGATGATGAAAAGAAGATGGTCCAGGATGCCATACAGTGAAACATATAAATTAATTGCTAGGGTACTTGAAGAAGTGTTGTTTATGTCTACAAGCTGGTCTCTCTTACTGAGCAATGATTCAAAATTCTTGTACATGTGCCTTCTGAGTTTATAGTGATTTAGCTTGGGTAGAAGAATCTTGTGGTTAACAGTATCAAAAGCCTTTTATAAATTGTTAAAATGTCCTGTTAGGCATTATTATACTGACATTTGTGGGTTTTTTAAGATCTGAGTCCAAACTGACTAGGTGTGAGCATATGGTGTCTGGTTAGGTATGTGTACAGCTGTTTGCGAATTACTTTTTCAAATAACTTTGATAATATTGGACCATGTGGAATGTCTGTAAAGGTTTGTGCTTTATGTTCTGGTTTCATTGTTTACTTAGGCTAGGTAGGAAGTGTTATCCATGATGCACAGTGCTCACTCACCTGGTCATAGATTTTTTTTCAAAGGCATGAAGAGGTTGGAGGAGACAAACAGTTATGCTTAGGTCAAAAATACTGGCAGGTGGCATATTTAAAGGCACAAAAAATGTGCCTACTAGTAGGCTGGACACAGTTAATAGGTTAAAACTCCTTTTTTTCCTTTCCCTTTCTTTTTCGTTCCTATGTAATATGGGTGCACAAACCTGCTGGATGCTCCAGCCTCTGCAACTCAAAGCTTCCATCCAACCATTCCTGGAACAACCCCTACCTCACCTTCCTTTCACCTCAGATTTGTACACCCTCTTCACACTATCCCTCTTCATCCTCTCTACATGTCTTAACCACCTCAACAACCTCTCTTCAGCCCTCTGAATTATACCCTTGGAGGCCCCATGTTGCCTTTTAATTACTATGTTCCAAATTCTCTATATTATTCACACCACACATCACTCAATACAAAACATCTCCACTACCTCTAGCCTCCTTGCTGCAGTGTTTAAAACCCATTCCTCACACCAGTATAAAAGTGTAGGCACTACTATACACTGGTACATTCCTTTTTTTGGCCTCCATAGATAAACTTCAGTGTTTCCACAGATGCCTCAACACACCACCCATCTTTTTTCCCCCCCTCATCTATTATATGGTTCATCTCTTCTTTCATAGACCCATTTGCTGACATGTCTATTCCCAATGCATTTGCATTCACTTCCTCCATACTCCATTTTTAAAATCTAATATTAAATCTATCATAGCATGAGCTTTTTTGCTACCTTCATCACCTTGTTCTCTTCTATGTTCATTTTTAATTTCCTTCTTTTACATACCCTTCCAAATTTGAACAGCTACCTTTGCAACTTGTCAGAATCCCCTGGCAAGAGCTGTGTCATCAGCCAAGAGCAAATTTGATAACTCCAGTTGTGTATCATATCCAAAATCTTTTAATCCCAAACGAGTGAACCATCAAAACCATCTGCAAGTTTAGACTAATTGACAGCAAAGAACTGGCAAGAATAATATTTATTTTTACAAGTATGTACTTGATGCAACTTGTAGAGGCCTAGCTGACATCACTGACATACTATATAGAAAGCCCCTTGTTATGCAGAGCATTTTAGGCAAGTTGGGTTAATTTTGTTCCCCCAGGATGTGACCCACAACAGTTGACTAACACTCGGGTACATACTTACTGCTAGGTGAACTTGGACAGCAAGTGTCTTGAGGAAGCACGCTCCAGTGTTTCTACCCGTACCTGGGCTTGAACCACAGACCTCAGTGTGTGAACTTAGACTAACAAACAGCAAATAACTGGCAACCTGCCATATGCAAGTACAGTATGGGAACACTGGGGAGAGAACACAAGACTGTAAGAACAACTTCAGGAAGAAAAAACAAGGAGAGGATAGGTACTAAGAATCAGGTTTTCCCAAGGTGGAACCCTTCCAGAGGGGTGTCTTGATACTGGTGAAGGGCTCTTGATCCAAGGAATTGCAGCTACCCTTCCTCAGATAAAACTTGATTGCCTCTTGTTCCCAAGGTATTATATGACCTTTTTTTATTTAGTGTTTCTCCGTCATTATGATAATAAACCCGATGTGAAAGAAATATGAGCCAGGGAAAAAAAAAATTTTTGAGCAATATACTATGGAACAGTAAATTATGGAACAATATATCATGGAACAGTAAATTATGGAACAATATATCTTGGAACAGTAAATTATGGAACATATCATTGAACAGTAAATTATGGAACGATATATCGTGGAACAGTAAATTATATAACAGGGATTGAATGTCAATACCAGAAGGCAGCAATGAGGGGCGATGGTACTGGAAATCATTGACTAAACTGACAGTAGGTCATACAGCACCTGAGGAATGAGAGGTGATGAGGTTTGATTCAAGGAAGAGGAGGATATATTTCTAACTTGTTATATTAAGAACCTTTCGCCAGGGTCAGCCCACTCAGTGTTATGGTCTCCACCTACATACTTTAAGAGAACAGATAAGATTTTGTTCAGATTTTTAACCCTGGAGGGTTAGCCACCCAGAATAACCCAAGAAAGTCAATGTGGGGAAAGTCATTGGGGTCCTTAAATCTTATCCCCCAGGATACAACCCACACCAGTCAACTAACACCCAGGTACCTACTTGCTTGCTAGGTGAATGGGGACAGCAGGTGTAAGGAAATATGCCGAGTGTTTCCACCCTTGCCGGGAATTGAACCATGGACACTCAGTGTGTGAGGCGAGAGAGTTGTCTGTCAGACCATGAGACCATAAATGAACCTACATGAATTACACATTGATGTTGCATCAGTGTATTTATAAATCATAGCACATTTCAGTATATGACAATTATACAAGGATATTTTTGCCGTAAATGCTTTGTTACTTTTTTTTATGTACATATAACAAAATAATTTTATTAAAAAACAATTGGAATTTTTTCAGAATTCTGTACCTATTTTTTGGAAGTAACTGAGTATATTTTATCAGTGGAATATTCAACCACTTCAGTAAGTTTATTTTCTCTAAAAATAATAATAATGTAATATTTATAAATCTCTCGTGGGTCATTCAGTGCAGGAGGTAGTGGAGGTTCGAGCCTCCATTCATGATGCATCCAAGACATGCTAACATTGTACTCACCTACGTGTCCCTTTATTCTCCATAATCTGTGCAAAAATCCATATTTAAGAAGTACAGTATTAGGTGTTTTAACATACGTTTACCTGGATTTTCTTTGCATACCACAAGGTATCAGGTATGGGATAGTTTAATTTTATAGTATGAGAAAGTATTTCACTATCGTTTTAGCACTGCACTGGGCTAAGCTGCTAGTAGAAAGGCTGGCTGTACTACTATTACTACTACTACTACTAGTAGAGACATACATTATGCAGAACACTTGTGCCTTTGTTTTATTTATTAATTAGTTTATTTTTAATGTCCTGTAATACCCACAAGAAATGTTTGCTATATGTACAGTGCTTCTGTTCAAAATGTTCCTAATCTTATAATGTAGTCTGAAATTATGTGGTCATTCTATGATAAACATTTACTTCATCACTATTTTTCAAAAAATGTTGTTTATTCCTGAATATGAATACTTCAAAGTTAAATTATAATTTTACAATGAAACATGAATTATGTTACTAGACATCGTTCAATTAACAAGACTGTGTATCAGTATCATGTGTCATTACAGAAGGTACGAGATCACGATGGTGTCTGCACATGGTGCGATTATCACCCAGCTGACATGTACACTCTTAGATTTTTTCATGAGTTTCCTAGAATAAGCAGCATTTCATTGGCAAAACTGATTGGATTAAAATGGTTTCTTTTTCTGAATGCGGCTCACAGTATTTAGCACACTGTGGCCATTGATTAAACTCTGTACACCAGACCTGAGCTTATCATCGATAGATAAATTATAAATATTTACTAATAATAATGATGTTTCTTAATTTGACTTACTAAGCCTATTTTATAAAAAATAATATTTGAGACTATATTATATTTTTGTATTCTGCATTCACTATAGATTAAATACATTATTGTTTATTATAGCTTGAGACATTATGTATACTGTATTTGTATATTTAAATATATATACAATACAGTATTATCATCTGATTTATATACATGTATATCTTGTTGGATAGTAATACTGTACTGTAATTATTGGTGATAGCTTATGATTATCAACGGTGTTATGAGTAAAGCCTTCTGAGAATGCAAAGGCTGTGTGTTGGCAAAGCTTCACGTTTGCATTGCACGTCTCACGCTTGCACCTTGGCTTGCAGCTCTTCGGGCCTGGCTAGCAGCTCAGAAATATCCCCCGCAACCCCCGACTCCGACACCACCAGTTGGACTTGCTGGGAGCGTCGGGTTGGTCTTAGTGAGTTTGGTAACAAGGCCCGTCGCTACTGGAGCTCAGAGGAGAGTGGCTACATAGAAGGGGTTGAGACGCCCCTCGACACCTCGTTACATATACATCTTTCTCCTGTGCATGAAATCAAGTGAGATTCAGTAACAGTATAGTACACATGTTGATATCTAGTTCCTGAAGAAATGTGTGTGGAAACTAAGATAGTCAGCTCTCTTATGAAGCTCCTCCATAACACATACTATGAAGGCCGTTCCATCCAACATTCGTCTTTGGATATCTAATTACATTTATAAAACACTGCATTAGCTAGAGGAGATTTATAAAGGAACTGACTATAATCAAATTTTTTTAAATATGAAATTTGAGTACAGCCTCTCTTCATTTAACGACGGAGTTCCGTTCCCAAGACCACGTCGGTAAACGAATTTGTCGTTAAGCAAGGAGCACACTATAATGGTAGCGGGTTTGCATCAACCATCTTTGATGTTGATTTAATCTCATCTTTGCACCATTTATAACATTTTCAGTATGTTTTAAAATGTTTATACAGTAGTGTACTGTATATTGTAATAAAGAGAATAGAGAAAATCAGCTCTAATATACATTATTTAGGTATGCATACTGGTCAGAGAGCCCATCGTAAGTCCGAGTCATCAGTAAACGAGTACGTCGCTAAGTGAGGAAAGGCTGTATTTTAATTCTATATTAATAAACCAACTGTATTCTAATTATATCCTATTTATAATAATGCAGAGACTTATTATAGTTCAAATCCAGATCAAGTTGAAATAATTGCAAAATAATTAAAATATATAAATGTATGTCCAAAACAACCAGGGGGGGGGGAAAGTTGAATGATAGCTCTAGGCCTTTCATGTTGCAATCAACACATCAGGAGCTTGCAATGTAGAGGTGGTCCAAGCAGATACAATCACAGGAAGCACCTTTGCTGGAGCAAAGGCACTTTCTATCTATCTATCTCTTTTTTTTTTTTTTTTTTTTTACACAGGGTTTGAAAAGGTTAGGTTAAGGATCCCTAGCATTAATGACAAGCTATTTACAGGTTAAGGATTCCTAATTTTATTGACAGGCTATTTACAGGTTAGGGATTCCTAACTTTATTGACAAGCTAAGAGCTGTTACCTACATTAGCTTATTTGAAAGCATTTTTATTATGAAACATACAAGTAGGGAACAGGATGAAGTTGGAACTATATGTGGGCCAGAATTTTCATTTGATCAACTGACTTTATCTCGTTGACATCATAATGCTGCACGAATGTGTTCCAGACTTGACTCATCCTGGGGATAAATGATATCAGACGAAGTGATGTTCTGGAGAAGGGTACAGTTCGAGTGAAGTTGCTGCTCTCTCTCCCCCTCTTTCTCTCTCTCCCCCTCTTTCTCTTTCTCTCTCCCCCTCTTTCTCTTTCTCTCTCCCCTCTTTCTCTTTGTCTCTCTCTCTCCCCCTCTTTCTCTTTCTCTCTCTCCTCCTCTTTCTCTCTCTCTCTCTCTCTCTCCCCCTTTCTCTTTCTCTCTCTCCTCTTTCTCTTTCCCCTCTCTCTCTCTCTCGGTAGAGACGGCCAACTTGTTGAATATATATATATATATATATATATATATATATATATATATATATATATATATATATATATATATATATATATATATATATATAATTTTTTTTTTTTTTTTTTTTTTTTTTTCAACAAGTCGGCCGTCTCCCACCGAGGCAGGGTGACCCAAAAAAGAAAGAAAATCCCCAAAAAGAAAATACTTTCATCATCATTCAACACTTTCACCACACTCGCACATTATCACTGTTTTTGCAGAGGTGCTCAGAATACAACAGTCTAGAAGCATACACATATAAAGAGACACAACATATCCCTCCAAACTGCCAATATCCCAAACCCCTCCTTTAAAGTGCAGGCATTGTACTTCCCATTTCCAGGACTCAAGTCCGACTATATGAAAATAATCGGTTTCCCTGAATCCCTTCACTAAATATTACATTGCTCACACTCCAACAGATCGTCAGGTCCCAAGTACCATTCGTCTCCATTCACTCCTATCTAACACGCTCATGCACGCTTGCTGGAAGTCCAAGCCCCTTACCCACAAAACCTCCTTTACCCCCTCTCTCCAACCCTTTCGAGGACGACCCCTACCCCGCCTTCCTTCCCCTATAGATTTATATGCTTTCCATGTCATTCTACTTTGATCCATTCTCTCTAAATGACCAAACCACCTCAACAACCCCTCCTCTGCCCTCTGACTAATACTTTTATTAACTCCACACCTTCTCCTAATTTCCACACTCCGAATTTTCTGCATAATATTTACACCACACATTGCCCTTAAACAGGACATCTCCACTGCCTCCAACCGTCTCCTCGCTGCTGCATTTACCACCCAAGCTTCACACCCATATAAGAGTGTTGGTACTACTATACTTTCATGCATACCCTTCTTTGCCTCCATAGATAACGTTTTTTGACTCCACATATACCTCAACGCACCACTCACCTTTTTTCCCTCATCAATTCTATGATTAACCTCATCCTTCATAAATCCATCCGCCGACACGTCAACTCCCAAGTATCTGAAAACATTCACTTCTTCCATACTCCTCCTCCCCAATTTGATATCCAATTTTTCTTTATCCAAATCATTTGACACCCTCATCACCTTACTCTTTTCTATGTTCACTTTCAACTTTCTACCTTTACACACATTCCCAAACTCATCCACTAACCTTTGCAATTTTTCTTTAGAATCTCCCATAAGCACAGTATCATCAGCAAAAAGTAACTGTGTCAATTCCCATTTTGAATTTGATTCCCCATAATTTAATCCCACCCCTCTCCCAAACACCCTAGCATTTACTTCCTTTACAACCCCATCTATAAATATATTAAACAACCATGGTGACATTACACATCCCTGTCTAAGACCTACTTTTACCGGGAAGTAGTCTCCCTCTCTTCTACACACCCTAACCTGAGCCTCACTATCCTCATAAAAACTCTTTACAGCATTTAATAACTTACCACCTATTCCATATATATATATGATATATATGATATGTATGATATATATATACATATATATATGTATATATATATATATACATATATATATAGATGGGGTTGTAAGAGAAGTAAATGCGAGGGTTTTGGCAAGAGGCGTGGAGTTAAAAGATAAAGAATCACACACAAAGTGGGAGTTGTCACAGCTGCTCTTTGCTGATGACACTGTGCTCTTGGGAGATTCTGAAGAGAAGTTGCAGAGATTGGTGGATGAATTTGGTAGGGTGTGCAAAAGAAGAAAATTAAAGGTGAATACAGGAAAGAGTAAGGTTATGAGGATAACAAAAAGATTAGGTGATGAAAGATTGAATATCAGATTGGAGGGAGAGAGTATGGAGGAGGTGAACGTATTCAGATATTTGGGAGTGGACGTGTCAGCGGATGGGTCTATGAAAGATGAGGTGAATCATAGAATTGATGAGGGAAAAAGAGTGAGTGGTGCACTTAGGAGTCTGTGGAGACAAAGAACTTTGTCCTTGGAGGCAAAGAGGGGAATGTATGAGAGTATAGTTTTACCAACGCTCTTATATGGGTGTGAAGCGTGGGTGATGAATGTTGCAGCGAGGAGAAGGCTGGAGGCAGTGGAGATGTCATGTCTGAGGGCAATGTGTGGTGTGAATATAATGCAGAGAATTAGTAGTTTGGAAGTTAGGAGGAGGTGCGGGATTACCAAAACTGTTGTCCAGAGGGCTGAGGAAGGGTTGTTGAGGTGGTTCGGACATGTAGAGAGAATGGAGCGAAACAGAATGACTTCAAGAGTGTATCAGTCTGTAGTGGAAGGAAGGCGGGGTAGGGGTCGGCCTAGGAAGGGTTGGAGGGAGGGGGTAAAGGAGGTTTTGTGTGCGAGGGGCTTGGACTTCCAGCAGGCATGCGTGAGCGTGTTTGATAGGAGTGAATGGAGACAAATGGTTTTTAATACTTGACGTGCTGTTGGAGTGTGAGCAAAGTAACATTTATGAAGGGATTCAGGGAAACCGGCAGGCCGGACTTGAGTTCTGGAGATGGGAAGTACAGTGCCTGCACTCTGAAGGAGGGGTGTTAATGTTGCAGTTTAAAAACTGTAGTGTAAAGCACCCTTCTGGCAAGACAGTGATGGAGTGAATGATGGTGAAAGTTTTTCTTTTTCGGGCCACCCTGCCTTGGTGGGAATCGGCCGGTGTGAATAAAATATATATATATATATATATATATATATATATTGTTATCCTTAATTATACTTCCTCCTCTTTTCTGCAATATTGAAAACTCCTGATGATGTGTTAATTGCAACACAAAAAGGCCTAGAGCTATCACTCATCTCCTCCCATGGATGTTTTACATTTTGTATTGCATGTTTGTGATGTTTGTGCAATATAAGTATGTGTGTATGTCCGTATGTATGCACATTTGATTACAGTAATAAAAATCATTAAAAGAGTGCTGAGACATCAGATTACTGACTTAGAGCTCCAAGGAAGATCTTGCCTATCACAACTATAAGATCACTATAGCAAATTTACAGAAGCCTTGGAAAACAACATAACGATGTAATTGCACAGATTTTGCAAAATTCTGTGCAGATTACATAAGATAACTAAGTATAACAGGAACAGTAGGGAAATAGATATTCAGGTCTCTAACAAACAGATTAGAGAGAGAGTGGTAGTAACCTGAACAAAGTTTAGTATCAATTGTGTGAAAAAGTTCAGTACCTCAAGGTATGTCCCTAGCACCATTACTCTTTCTCAGTTCATAACATACATGTATAACTATAGAAAGAGCATGTCTCTGGCAAGAGAGTGATGGTGTGATTGATGCTGAAAGTGTTTCTTATATTTTGGGACACCTTGTCTTGGTGGGCAATGGCCAGTGTGTTAAAAAAGAAATAACACTAGCCACAGCTTCATATCATGTGCTGATGATGCTAAAATAAATGAGTCACCTCAGTAGAAGACAAAAATTCAAGAGAGATATGAACAAAGATATAAGAAGAATGAAGAACTCAAAATGAGTACAGTATAACGAACATAGGCAGACCGTGTCATAGAATGTAAGAACAGGTATGTCATTTTGATTAATCAATAAGGCAAATGCAGCAAAGGCTAGAAAAATAACAAGGTTGATTATAAAAACTTTCAAAACAAAAGAAACACTGTGAATTGTAATACTTTACAAATCACTTGTAATCTCATGACTTGAATATTGTTCCTTGCTCAGAGCATCTTTAAAGGCAGGAGAGATAGCAAAGCTGGAAAATATACACAGATTGTATACTGATTTCATAGCTTCAATAAAACATTTAAAATATTGATAATGCCTAGAAGCACTTGGATTGTTCACTCTGGAATTGAAAGAGAGAGAGATACTTGATAATGTATACATGGAAGATACTGGAGGGCCTGCACCATAACTTGTACAATGTTATAACAACTTCCCAAGTGAAAGTTATAGAAAGTGTAGAATAAGACCTGTAAAAAACAGGGGAGCCATAAGCACAATTATAAAACAAACCATCCGTGGCCCAAAACGCTTCAACATATTACCAGCAGATATCAATAATATTGCCACATTGAAGACAAATTTTCAAGAAGTTGGACAGCTTCCTGAGCAACTGGGTTATGATTGCTAAGTGGGCCTGCAGCCCACTAGCACAAACACCCTGATTGACTTGGCAGTAGCAGGAAAGCCTGGCTTTAGGCTGGGCTGCAAGGGTAAAAAGACAGGTATGTCACATGTATAGAAATTCTTGAAACTTGAAAGTTCTTGCCCTAACCATTTAAAATACCGTATAGATCAAGCTAGTCATACAGTTTGGTGCATCTAGTTTTGTTAATAAGTAAAATTAATATGAAAATAATTGATTTCAGAGAAAAAGAGGTATCATCAGAAAGCAGCAGCTCCACTCCTCTACATCGTGTTGACAACTGCAACCCTGCCATCGCTAACCAAAACATAAACAACAGTCATACTAGTGACAACAACATCAACAACAACCTCATCATGGGAAACAAGACAAGTACTGTCAACGATAATGACCCTTCTTACACCTCTGAGTTGACACCAACTCTGGACACCCACATAGCTATAGGACCAAAGATGGAACTTACGAAATATGCTACAACAGAATGGCAGGGCAACACCACAAAAGCACAAGTTATTAAACAGGTAATGAATTTATTATTATTTTTATTATTCTTAACATTATTATAATTATATTCATGGGGAAGCTCTAAATTCATGAAGGTCATACAGTGCCTGGGAGATGGGAGGCAAACCAAACCATGGGTGGGGATAGAACCCGCAATCAGAGAGTCTGATCGCAGGTTCTATTCCTGCCCGTGGTGTGGTTTGCTTGCAATCATGTCATTACGATTTTGTGAGGCAATGGGAGGCAGTAGGATTGATCTGAGGAAGTGAAGAGTAGCTAATGTTCTTTAGATCAAGAGCCCTTCAACAGTGTTATAGCAGCCCCCTTGTTGGACAGGTAAGGCAAACTGTCCTATATGAAGAATTATATATAAATACCTATCCTTCTCTGGGGATACTGACTTTGGTACTGTTTTCATAATTTATACTATTGTTATCCTTAATGACAAAATCGAAAATTTAAATGTAAAATGAAAATCTTATTAACGAGTGTCAATAATGATATGCAAAATTAATATGTTTCCTTACTTTCAGGGCTACTCTGCTATTCCTGCTGAACTTAGTTTTACTCATCTGCGGAAAGTACGAGGTGACAACTACTGTGGTGTGCGTGCTGTCCTATACCAGATGCTCTCCCTTGGCATTCCATTGCCAAGCGGTCATGTCACTCATTCCCGCCTCGCAGATGAACTCGGTCAGGGTTCAACGTGGCTGCGAGAGTGGTCGTTTGGGCATCGCCTAAATTTTAGAAAGGAACAAATACTCAGTGGATTTTGGGAATGCTTGGATACTTTAGATAGCATGGTAAGCTTTATAATGTCCACTTGAAATTAATTATGACTTACATCTGTTAAGTGTTGTTTTTGCCCACTGAAAATGATTGACAAGTATAGATATAAAATAATGGTAGCAATTCAGATTATTTATTTCAGCATGAAACAATGTTTGTACAGTGATGGGTGACATTTAGGTGTGCATGCAGAAAGCCTCTTAGAAAGTAGAGTATTTCAGGCAAACTTAAGCCTGTCTTAAGCCTAATAATGCCATAACTAATTGATTGCTTGTATATTTTTTTTTTTTTTCTTCAACAAGTCGGTTGTCTCCCACCGAGGCAGGGTGACCCAAAAAAGAAAGAAAATCCCCAAAAAGAAAATACTTTCATCATCATTCAACATTTTCACCACACTCACACATTATCACTGCTTTTGCAGAGGTGCTCAGAATACAACAGTTTAGAAGCATATACGTTTATATAAAGATACACAACATATCCCTCCAAACTGCCAATATCCCAAACCCCTCCTTTAAAGTGCAGGCATTGTACTTCCCATTTCCAGGACTCAAGTCCGACTATATGAAAATAACCGGTTTCCCTGAATCCCTTCACTAAATATTACCCTGCTCACACTTCAACAGATCGTCAGGTCCCAAGTATCATTCGTCTCCATTCACTCCTATCTAACACGCTCATGCACGCTTGCTGGAAGTCCAAGCCCCTCGCCCACAAAACCTCCTTTACCCCCTCTTTCCAACCCTTTCGAGGACGACCCCTACCCCTCTTTCCTTCCCCTATAGATTTATATGCTTTCCATGTCATTCTACTTTGATCCATTCTCTCTAAATTACCAAACCACCTCAACAACCCCTCTTCTGCCCTCTGACTAATGCTTTTATTAACTCCACACCTTCTCCTAATTTCCACACTCCGAATTTTCTGCATAATATTTACACCACACATTGCCCTTAGACAGGACATCTCCACTGCCTCCAACCGTCTCCTCGCTGCTGCATTTACCACCCAAGCTTCACATCCATATAAGAGTGTTGGTACTACTATACTTTCATACATTCCCTTCTTTGCCTCCATAGATAACGTTTTTTGACTCCACATATACCTCAATGCACCACTCACCTTTTTTCCCTCATCAATTCTATGATTAACCTCATCCTCCATAAATCCATCCGCCGACACGTCAACTCCCAAGTATCTGAAAACATTCACTTCTTCCATACTCCTCCTCCCCAATTTGATATCCAATTTTTCTTTATCTAAATCATTTGATACCCTCATCACATTACTCTTTTCTATGTTCACTTTCAACTTTCTACCTTTACACACATTCTCAAACTCATCCACTAACCTTTGCAATTTTTCTTTAGAATCTCCCATAAGCACAGTATCATCAGCAAAAAGTAACTGTGTCAATTCCCATTTTGAATTTGATTCCCCATAATTTAATCCCACCCCTCTCCCAAACACCCTAGCATTTACTTCTTTTACAACCCCATCTATAAATATATTAAACAACCATGGTGACATTACACATCCCTGTCTAAGACCTACTTTTACCGGGAAGTATTCTCCCTCTCTTCTACACACCCTAACCTGAGCCTCACTATCCTCATAAAAGCTCTTTACAGCATTTAGTAACTTACCACCTATTCCATAAACTTGCAACATCTGCCACATTGCTCCTCTATCCACTCTATCATATGCCTTTTCTAAATCCATAAATGCAATAAAAAACTTCCCTACCTTTATCTAAATACTGTTCACATATATGCTTCAATGTAAACACTTGATCTACACATCCCCTACCCACTCTGAAGCCTCCTTGCTCATCCGCAATTCTACATTCTGTCTTACCTCTAATTCTTTCAATGAGTTTAATTGTTTTAAGATTGCAGGATGGATTATGATTACAGGTAATGAGGATTCTGGCATATTAACATATTCTGAACACATTCAATATATTAACCCTTTGAAAGTCCAGAGGCCAAATCTCAGAGTGACAGCCAGGGTCCAAGAATTTTCAAAAAAATTTTTTTGTTATTTCTTCTTATGAAATGCTAGAGAATCTTTTTCTGAAGGCAATAAAATAAAAAGTATGAAATTTGATGGAAAATTGAGGAAATTATGCTCTCGTGAATTTTGCTGCATCAGCAATATTTATACATTGGCGATTTTGCCAAATTTGATTCCCATTTTAGGCCAGTTACATTATTCCAGTCGTCCAAATTCTTAACTATTTCGCTACTATTACTTCTATTTTATCGATTGAGCCCAAGAAATCACCTAGTCAACTGTATCAACCACCCAATAAAGTGATCGGAAGTTAGTAATTTGGCCAATTTAACACAAAGCTCAAAATATTCCAGTTTCAAAATAGGATTCAGAATAAACAATGCAGACATTCCTGGCACTAAACTAACAGTTCCTTTGTTTATTAGTTTAGTTTTCGGGCTTTACAAATGAATTTCATTTTGATTTTTTATTCACATAATGAATTTTTATTCACACCAAAAAATAGAAGATTTACTGTTATGCAATATTGTAATAATTGTATAAATAATATCAGCACATTTGTGAACGTATATTAGACCCACCAACTGATGTGTATTAGATGCATGACATCATTTGTTTACTCTTGAACATCAGCAAAAATTGAACAGTTTTGCTATTTTGAGCTCAGTTTCAATCAATTTCACTAATAAAACCAATTAAAATGATCTCTATTTCTGTAATATATCTTTCATTCTATCAAATGAAACCAAGAAATTGTGAATACAACTGTAAAAAACATGGGGAAAAAACACTGCAAAGTCACCGTTTTAATCCAAGAATATGGTCACAGTTTTTTTCCCATTATGCACTGTGTGCTGCAGTATTTGTTTTACGTGATGCACACTTACCACATAGATATATTCTCTCATATCTTTTTTAGTTATTTATTTATTTATTTATTTTATGTCTTTGCAGACAGTACATTGAGATTTTGTATTTACAATAGTGGGTTGCAATGCAAAGAGAGCCTCTATTATGCCTAGGCATTATGGGCCAACTTAACATTATTGGCTTACAGACTACTTAACACTAGGATTATATCATAGTTGTACAGTAGGATAGTAATTATTTCATAGTTGTACAGTAGATTACACTGTATTAGTTATAAGTGAATCAAATTTGTATAAGACAAAAGATATATTCATATATTTTAAAATGCTTTTTGTGAAAACAATGATTTAATTATATTCCTGTCAACAATGGATAAAAGGCTCAAAGTGATTGTTGAAGTTATGATGTGGGAATAACATAAGTGACTATGTGTGTACTGAGTATTTAGTGTTTAGTCTAGGGTGATTAAGTGGCTTTTGAGAAGAGTCTTAAATTGATTTTCAGACCGGGTTACTTTAATATCTTCAGGTAATGAATTCCATATTTTGGGGCCCTTTATGTGCATAGAGTTTTTACACAGTGTGATATGGACACGAGGTATATCAAAAAGAGATCTGTGTCTTGTGTTGTGGTCATGTGTCCTGTTTAAGTTGGTGAGGAGAAGTTTGAATGGAGGGTTTATATTTGCATGAATTGTTCTGTGTATGTAGTAAGCACATGAATAAGTATGGATGTTCTTAATGGTGAGCAGATTCAGACCTTTGAAAATTGGCGGAGTATGCTGGCAGGAGTGGGAATTTATGATTCTTACTGCTGCTTTTTGCTGGGTTATTAGGGGTTTTAGGTGATTGGATGTTGTTGATCCCCATGCACAAATTCCATATGTAAGATAAGGGTATATGAGTGAATGGTACAGTGCCAGGAGAGCTGATTGTGGAACGTAGTACCTTATCTTTGATAGTATGCCTACAGTCTTGGAGATTTTCTTGGTGATTTGTTGTATGTGTGTCTGGAACTTAAGGCTACCGTCAAGGTGGATACCTAGGAATTTTCCCTCTGTGAGTCTTGTGACTGATGATCCATTTAGCGTTATGTTAATTGGATCATTTGCAGCTTTGTTTCCAAACTGAATGAAATAGGTTTTATCAGTATTCAGGGTAAGTTTGTTAGTCATCATCCAGGCATTGACTGTGTTTGCTAGTATGACTGTGTTTGGGTGGGAAAAGACGTATGTAGTGTCATCTGCAAATAATGTGGGTTTGAGCAGCTGTGATGCCTTCAGTAGATCATTGATGTAGATGAGAAAGAGGAGTGGTCCAAGGACATTTTCTTGTGGGACTCTTACTGTGATTGGTTGGGTGGAAGAGTTTGCATCAAGGCCCAAATTTACCACTTACAGCTTATCTGAGTGAACTGAGCTCAAGCCGTAGTTCTACGGCTTGGACCCAGGTTTCAAAGCCGTAGAACTATGGAACAGACCTTCAAAGGGTTAAATGGTTGTGGCACATCATGTGAGTTTCTTATCAGATAGATGCTTATTGAAACTGAAATTCTCTATTTCCAAATGATAAATTATTTGTACAGAAATGGATGATATTTAATAATGGACATGGAAAGTCCCTGGTTATGCAAAGTATTTTAGGTCAGTTTAAATTTAACTTAAAATTAAAAGAACAGTATACCAGGAAAAGTGTACGGTAGGGTTATTATTGAAAGAATTAGAGGTAAGACAGAATATAGAATTGCAGATGAGCAAGGAGGTTTTAGAGTGGGTAGAGGATGTGTAGATAAAGTGTTTACATTGAAGCATATATGTGAACAGTATTTAGATAAAGGTAGGGAAGTTTTTATTGCATTTATGGATTTAGAAAAGGCATATGATAGAGTGGATAGAGGAGCAATGTGGCAGATGTTGCAAGTATATGGAATAGGTGGTAAGTTATTAAATGCTGTAAAGAGTTTTTATGAGGATAGTGAGGCTCAGGTTAGGGTGTGTAGAAGAGATGGAGACTATTTCCCGGTAAAAGTAGGTCTTAGACAGGGATGTGTAATGTCACCATGGTTGTTTAATATATTTATAGATGGGGTTGTAAAAGAAGTAAATGGTAGGGTGTTCAGGAGAGGGGTGGGATTAAGTTATGGGGAATTAAGTACAAAATGGGAAGTGACACAGTTACTTTTTGCTGATGATACTGTGCTTATTGGAGATTTTGCAAAGGTTAGCGGATGAATTTGGGAATGTGTGTAAAGGTAGAAAGTTGAAAGTGAACATAGAAAAGAGTAAGTTGATGAGAGTATCAAATGATTTAAAGAAAAATTGGATATCAAATTGGGGAGGAGGAGTATGGAAGAAGTGTATGTTTTCAGATGCTTGGGAGTTGATGTGTCAGCGGATGGATTTATGAAGGATGAGTTTAATCATAGAATTGATGAGGGAAAAAAGGTGAGTGGTGCATTGAGGTATATGTGGAGGCAAAAAATGTTATCTACGGAGGCAAAGAAAGGAATGTATGAAAGTATAGTAGTACCAACACTCTTATATGGGTGTGAAGTTTGGGTTGTAAATGCTGCAGCGAGGAGGCGGTTGGAGGCAGTGGAGATGTCCTGTCTAAGGGCAGTGTGTGGTGTAAATATTATGCAGAAAATTCGGAGTGTGGAAATTAGGAGAAGGTGTGCAGTTAATAAAAGTATTAGTCAGAGGGCTGAAGAGGGTTTGTTGAGGTGGTTTGGTCATTTAGAGAGAATGGATCAAAGTAGAATGACATGGAGAGCATATAAATCTGTAGGGGAAGGAAGGTGGAGTATTGGTCATCCTCGAAAAGGTTGGAGGGAGGGGGTAAAGGAGGTGTTGTGGGTGAGGGGTTTGGACTTCCAGCAAGCGTGCGTGAGCGTGTTAGATAGGAGAGAATGGAGACAAATGGTATTTGGGATCTGACGATCTGTTGGAGTGTGAGCAGGGTAATATTTAGTGAAGGGATTCAGGGAAACCAGTTGTTTTATATAACCAGACTTGAGCCCTGGAAATGGGAAGTACAATGCCTGCACTCTAAAGGAGGGGTTTGGGATATTGGCAGTTTGGAGGGATATGTTGTGTATCTTTATATGTATATGCTTCTAAACTGTTGTATTCTGAGCACCTCTGCAAAAACAGTGATAATGTGTGAGTGTGGTGAAAGTGTTGAATGATGATGAAAGTATTTTCTTTTTGGGTATTTTCTTTTTTTTGGGTCACCCTGCCTTGGTGGGAGATGGCCGACTTGTTGGAAAAAAAAAAAAAAACATATTTACCATATTCACCACTGGTATCAATGACATTCAAGCAATTAGATTCACTAGCTTTGTACATAGCTCTTTTGTTTTTTGTCTGACTTACAGTTATTATCGATAGCAGCGTACCCAGGTATGTTAAATACATTAGTGGAATCGTATTTCAGCTAGGTCTCAGTTAATATAATAAAGGAGAAATTGGTATTCAGAGACTAGAGCAATACTTCGTTGTGTTTGCTTAGTCATCTAGTGTTGTGATTGAAGATGCTTCAATAATTGCCTTTGTTGAGAAAATTGTTAGCAGTGTTTGTTGTAAAGTAGCTGCAGTGTTTGTCACTAAGTTGCAACATTTGGGTATATTTATTCTGGAAATGTTTCAACATCCAGAATAAAGATACCCAAATGTTGCACAAGTGTCTCATTTATCAACTTGCCAATTTTCTAAATAGTTTATTCCAAAGTAAGCTGCTGGTTGCTGTATGTATTGTTTAAGAGGTTGGGTTCAGGGTCAGTGTGTGTGTGTATGTATTAATATAGGAGGTAGTGTTAAGGTATATTGTATCTCATGAGAAGTGTGTTTGGTAAATGATCAAGGTTAATGTGTGTGTGTACTGTGTAAGTAAAAATATATAGGCAAAACTGAAACAAATATAAGAAAAACATGGTAATAAATAGAATACAATACAGTAATAAAAATAGGAAAGCCAGTGTCAATAATGACTAACAGTAACTATAGTTATTGTTAGTCAATTCTGCATATACATGTATACTTATTTGGCATAAAACAGTTACTCTGAGGAGAAAAATAAAGGAAGCAGTTCATAGAATGACATGAATATGAAGATTTTGCCCTGAAGGGAATTTTTTAAGAACTATTTTTTTTTTTCAGTGTATTCCATGATTGCCTATATAATAAATTGTTCCCTCGTGTACATCAAAAATCTGCACATATGCCATGAATCTTATGATGATGTTGACATTCAAGCTCCTCTTCTAAGTGCAGAGTTTTGATGAAGATAAGAACAGTTGCAGTTAATGTATGGTGACTTTATACTCTTCCTGCATGCTCTTTAGCAAATAAATACTTTCTTACACAAGGCGCTGAATCTTACGGGCTGTGAGAACCGGGAATGCGTCGTGTTGTCCCAGCTTAATGGAGACTCGGAGTTGGATGTGAAGCTGTGCGAGGCTGTCAAGTTGCACATGCTTGCCTCAGCGCTCGACCTCTATATCAGCAACAACAACGGAGATAATGTGCCACTCTTTGCGATGATAATGTTTGCCCGCCATTCATCACTCACACCAAAAGATCTTGTGAGAAATCATTTGAATCCAGTTGGTGATACTGCTGGCTTAGAGCAGGTGAGTAAATTCAGTTATGTAAACATAATTGAAATTTTTTTTAAATAACACAAATATATCTGAAATAAAATAACAGATCTGGATATTCAAATTCAAAATTCTAATTCAAATTTTCATTTCTTTGTTGTACCAAAAATGATGTAGTTAACATACAATAAAATATTATTAGGCACAAAAGAAAGCCTCTAGTATGCGGTGCATTTTGGGAAAACTAATCCTAATATTTAAAGGATACCTAAGAATTAGATATAGAGTGGTGGAGTTTTGTTACATGTTTAAGAGGTTGCTTAGTGGTGTTGGGAGCCTTAGCAGCAATGCTGATGTCATTACAAGGGTACTGACATCAGAAGTAGCACTGTTGCTCCTGTGTACAGGAGAGGTAAACAATTGTATTGGGCATTAAAGTGTTTGCTGGGCATCTGTGGTGGTTCATGGAGCCTGACCACAGAAATAAAATCAAAATCTCTTATTTTTTCAACACATCAGTTGTCTCTCACTGAGGCAGGGTGACCCAAAAAGAAAAACACTTTAACCATCATTCACACACAATCACTGCCTTTGCAGAGGCTCTCAGATATGACAGTTTAGATGTCACTCCAAACAGCCAATATCTCTTACATACTTCAAAATTCATTAGTTATCTTGTTGGAGGTGGACAGCACAACTCTGCAAGAAATGTCAGGTCAACCTGACAGCCCTCTATATCTTTATCAGTTGTCTCATTGCTCGAAGAGGATGTCATTTCAGATGCCCTTTCCATCATTGACATCCTGTGTGCATCCTATTGTCTGATTGCTCCCATCTTTACAGACATGCACACACTCTGCTCTCCAAACTAACATGTGTTTCATCAAACTCTGTCCACTATTTCTTCAGCCACTGTTGTTCCTTCAACACCTCTGTCACATTCTCCACCTTCATTAGTTCCCCCCAACTATGCATCATTGTATGGCTTATGTGGGTTTAGTGCCCTCCATCAATAACAATAATAGTAATAATGATATTCCATCATGGTCAATGACATTGAGCCATCTTTAATTAGGATAAATCCATAAGAAAAATTGCAAAGGTTAGTGGACAAATTTAGGAGTGTGTGTAAAGGTAGAAAGTTGAAAGTGAACATAGAAAAGAGTAAGGTGATGAGAGTATCAAATGATTTAAATAAAGAAAAATTGGATATCAAATTGGGTTGGAGTAGTATGAAAGAAGTGAGTGTTTTCAGATATTTGGGAGTTGACATGTCAGTGGATGGATTTATGAAGGATGAGGTTAATCATAGAATTGATGAAGGAAAAAAGGTAAGTGGTGCATTGAGGTATATGTGGGGGCAAAAAATGCTATCTTATATGGGTGTGAAGCTTGGGTTGTGAATGCTGCAGCGAGGAGGCGGTTGGAGGCAGTGGAGATGTCCTGTCTAAGGGCAATGTGTGGTGTAAATATTATGCAGAAAATTCGGAGTGTGGAAATTAGGAGGTGTGGAGTTAATAAAAGTATTAGTCAGAGGGCTGAAGAGGGTTTGTTGAGGTGGTTTGGTCATTTAAAGAGAATGGATCAAAGTAGAATGACATGGAGAGCATATAAATCTGTAGGGGAAGGAAGGCGGGGTAGGGGTCGTCCTCGAAAAGGTTGGAGGGAGGGGGTAAAGGAGGTGTTGTGGGCAAGGGGTTTGGACTTCCAGCAAGCGTGCATGAGCATGTTAGATAGGCGTGAATGGAGACAAATGGTATTTGGGACCTGACAAGTTGTTGGAGTGTGAGCAGGGTAATATTTAGTGAAGGGATTCAGGGAAACCGGTTATTTTATATAACCGGACTCGAGTCCTGGAAATGGGAAGTACAATGCCTGCACTCTAAAGGAGGTGTTTGGGATATTGGCAGTTTGGAGGGATATATTGTGTATTTTTATACGTATATACTTCTAAACTGTTGTATTCTGGGCACCTCTGCAAAAACAGTTATTATATGCGAATGAGGTGAAAGTGTTGAATGATGAAAGTATTTTCTTTTTGGGGATTTTCTTTCTTTTTGGGTCAATCTGCCTCGTGGGAGACGGCCGACTTGTTGAAAAAAAAAAAAAATCCTTAAGTATTATTCAGAGGGCTGAGGAGAGACTGTTGAAATGGTTTAGACACAAAGGATGGAACACAATAGAATGACTAGGAGGGCATTTAAATCTAAGGTGGATGGAAGTAGTAGTAGTAGTCATTCTAGAAAAGGAGGGGGGGTTAAGGAGTCTTTGAGTTTTAGCCCTTTCAGGGTCGACAGGCCCTCTCAGAGACTTGTTCTCAGTGTCGGCCAAATTTAAAAAAAAAAAAAAATGTCTTATGAAAAGATAGAGAATCTTTTCCCCATCATAATGACACCAAAAGTATGAAATTTGATGGAAAACTTATGGAATTATGCTCTCGCGAAGTTAGCGGTCTCGACGATGTTTACGCATCGGCGATTTTGCCCACTTTGAGCCCTATTTTTGGCCAATTACAGTGTACTTGTCGACAAAAATCATAACTATTTCTCTAGAACTCCATTTTTTCTATCAAATGAGTACAAGAAACCACAAATTTACCAATTTCAACTATCTAATACAGTGGTCAGAATTTAGCAATTTTACCAATTTCACACAAATTTCAAAAGATGCCAATTTCCGAATAGGGTCCAGAATAAACAAGGAGGACATTCCTGGCGCTAAAATAACATTTCCTCTGTTCATTAGTCACATCTCCACGCCCCTCTTACATTCTTTTGCTTTCCACTTTGAATTTTTATTCTCACAAAAAAATAGAAGATTTACTGTTATGCAGACTACTGCATTAGTGTAGAATTGGTATAAATAATATCAGCGCACTTGTGAAAGAATATTAGACTCACCAGTTGACATGTATTGGATGCATAGCATGATTTGTTTACTTTTGAACTTTGGTAAAAATCGAACATTTCTGCTACTTTGAGCTCAATTTCAAGGTACTTTTCTTTGCAAAACCAGTCAAAATCATCTCAATTTCTGTAATATGTCTTCCGTTCTATAAAATGAGACCAAGAAAACTAGAATACAACAATAAATACCTTGCAAAAATACAGTGCAAAGTCACTGTTTTAATCCTAAAACACGGTCAAAGCTTTTTTTTCTCATTACGCACTGTGTGCTGCAGGATTTTTTTTATACCGCGCACACTGACCACATAGACCCATTCTTTCATATGTAGGCCTACCAGCTTTCTCTCACTAGATTTGAGGGCGCTAGAATTTAGGCGTACTAGTATGTCAAAAACCCTGGTGCATAAGCCGTACTAGTACGGCTGAAACCCTGAAAGGGCTAGGGGTTTGGACATCGATCAGGCTTGTGCGAGCATGTTAGACAGGAGTGAGTGGAAGCAAGTGACTTTGTTTTTTATTCGATGTGCTGTTGAAATATGATCAGAGTAAAATTTATGAAGGGATTCAGGAAAGCCAGTTATCTGGACTTGAGGCCTGGGTAATGATAATGCTATATTTCTTTTAGCATACAGATAATTCAATGCACTATGGACAACTAATCATAAGGCTTACACATTACTTAAGAACTAGACATAGCATTATGCAAAACTTCTTTTGGGAGGTAGGAATTACAGTGCCTGTAATCTGAAATAAGGGTGGAGACGATACAGTTTGGTGGATCATCTGAACTGTGATATGGTGCCCTTCTGGCAAGACAGTGATTGAATGAGCTACAGTGAGTGTTTTCTTCTTTATCAGGTCACCTTACCTCAGTGGGAGATGGCTGGAGTGTTAAAACAATAAGTATACAATATTTAAATTACAATTAGGTTATTGCATCAAACAATTTAATAAAAAAATATAAACAAATGAAAGGAAACTAGCATTAATAACATGTGACTTATTGCTTAGAAAATAAGGATCCCTGTGGAACACCTAGGAGTGAGCAAAGACACCATCCTTGTTCAGCACAAAGGGGGGGGAAAAAAAACACACTTTCCTTGCTGTGCACCTAGGAGAAAGCAAAGACACTTTTCTTTCTCAGCACTTAGGAGAAAAAGACACTAAACTTGTGAAGTACATAGAAGAGTAATGTTGACTCAAAAGTTTTGTCAGTCATTATACAATATATGTATTGCTCTTTATTTAACTCATTATATGAATACCATATTAAGAGTCATTGCAAAGGTGCAAAATTTGCATTTCACAGTTTTGTATTGCTCTGTTTTGTTTGCAATAACTAACAGTTATATTTGTATAATATATAGATCCCTAAAATAACTTTTGTGGCTGTGTCTATCCATAGTGTGTTACGTGTCATGTTGTTTTGATGATTAAGCTAATAATTATGCTCTTTCCATTGGTGCTCGCATGCCTCAGGATCGGCATAAGGTGTGTAATTATCTGTAAGGTTACCTTGTACCTATCATTAATCTATGGACCTACCTTGTACCTATCATTACCCTGTGGACCTACCCTGTACTTATCATTACCCTGTAGACCTACCTTGTACCTATCATTACTCTGTGGACCTACCTTGTACCTGTCATTACCCTGTGGACCTACCTTGTACCTTTCATTAACTTATGGAGCTCCTATTTATGTGCAGTCTTGTGCATGATATATATGTGTGAGCTTGTGTATAATTTGTATGTGAATGTTTATGCACTAAAATCATTGTACCTGTTTAATTAAGCACTTTTAAAGCAAAGTTGAGAACAAGAGGCAGCCCCTGCTTTGCAAAAGTTGGGTTAATGTTAATTTGTTTGAAGACAGAATATATTAGGAAACTGAACATGTAATGAGAACCTGCTCACATCACCCTGTTAGGAAGGCAGGTCATTGTTGTCCTGGGACAAACACATGCATCAGCCAGGCTTCATTGTTCTTGGTAACCCCCAGCAACCAGCTGCCCTCCCTCAGCTGGTTGTTCAGATATTGAGGCAAACAATCCTGCTCCTCCCTTATCCTCCCACTAGCACCATACTACCTAGGTGGTGACATAGGCCTAGGAATATTAAAGTGTCAAGGCCTAGAGAAATTAAAAAGTGTCATGGTCCTGTCCAAGAATCAATCTTCAATCTCTCTCCTCCTCTCTCTCTCTTTCACCCACCTACTACCAGGCATTCCTCAAGAACTCTGAGACAGTATTCTTACATTCTTTAGCTCTCGTTTACCATCCTGTTGTGAGTGTTATATCCTTCCCCCACCTGTGTTACTGCCTTGCGGTCCCCAGAAATAGTTTTGAATATTTGGATTCATGGGGGAAATAGAAATGAGGTGTGTGTGTAGTAGGACTGATCAGGTAAGTAGTGCAGTTTATTTCAGAATGTGTTCCTGCAAAGGACTAAGTTTAGTAATGGTTTGTTTGGCAGTTATAAATGAGCATGTTGAACTTTCCTAAAACATTTGTTTTCTGAATAGAATGTATCCCTCAGTTTTTCTCTGCCTTTCTCTCTTGTTTGAGTCTGACATTCTCTCAGTGACTGAGCTCTGAATGGCTCACAGGTTAGCAAGTGAAATTGAGCAGATGTATTTGTGTTTGCTGCAGCTTAATGCATTGTCCAGCATAATATAACATGCCTTTTAGGACATAATGCCAGTAAAGTCCATCAGAAAACACTCAAAATTAAATGCTATGTTTGGTAAGTACAGGTGTATATATCTTATGTATAAAAGAAAATTTGAAGAATTATTGCTATAGTGCTGATCAAAAAGTACAGTATTTAATTACCATTGTATTGGATATTTTTGATTTGTCATCATAATAGCAGTTAGCACATTCAAGATTCCATTGAAAATACAAGAAAAAGTGTAATACAGTCATAAATTGGATTTGCTTTTTTTGTAATGAAAAATTGGCAGTAATTTTTAAATGTATTCTTAATGACTTATGAACATTTTGGTAATAGTGTAAAAGGTACTTTTGCAGCACCATGTGAAATTAAATATTAAGAATAGCACATTCACATAATTTACAGTAGTGTTAAGATACAGCATGTTAAATTTACAATGTTTTACACGTATGTTTGACTTGCAGATTGAGATGTTTCTTATGGGACATACTCTGGGAGTCACACTGCAAGTTGTTCGTCCTGCAAGCTTTGGTAAAGATGATTTTATATGTTATTATCCTGATGCTAACATTGGCATATGGCCGGAAATTAGTCTGGTTGCCGAGGATGATCGTCACTATAATGTTCTTGTCAAATGAGTGGTGAGTAACTCTTTAGATTTTCTGATGCATAAATGTCCCTTGCTTTTTTCTGTAGATGTATTTCATGATGATAGCAGGTGTAGGAAACTCACTAGACCATTAATATTAAGTTTCACTTAACAAGTCGTCAGTGCATTTTGCAGTCACACACCGATTTACATTACAAATGTAGAATTACTGGTAGGAATGGGACATCACATAATAGTGATTTTGCGAGAATTGAGGGGAAACATGGAAATAGTTTTTTGATATTATTGAGAATTTATTGTTCAGTACTGCATAAGTATTGTTTCTTTGCCATTTTCTCTCATGCCTGTTTTAAACCTAATATTTATTTAGAGCAACCAGTCTGCCTAATTACCTAGCAAGAAGAATCAATACTGTACAATAATGTATTTCTCTAACACGGGTGCTTAAGGCAGATTCTTCCTACTTGCAGTACCTAGCAAGGCTAGGTATAGTAGTAGGTTAGACTTTATGCAAGAGAATTTTATAAGGACACACTTAAGTCACATACCAATGGTTTAAGGGTATTTCCATAAATATGACTGACTAATGGCATTTATAAGGTGTGATCAAAACTTGAGCCTTCCTTCCTTAGGAAGGAAACATAGATCTACGTTCACGTGCATAGCACTCCGAACATAGATCTACATTTTTTTTACAGTTGAAAGCATGTAAAATTAAACATAGATCTACATTCAGAGTGCTATGCACGTGAACGTAGATCTACGTTTGGACAGTTCAAGGGTTAGCCTTCAGTCTGCCTCATTCTTGCCAAGATTCATTACCAAACTCAGAATCATTACAAATGTATTTATTACAGAACGGTATCCCAAAATATATCTCTATAGTAGCGTTTGTGGCGGACAACTGCTTGATACTAAACTGACCAAAGAGAGAGAGAACAGGAAGTCACTCAAGGTTATTTCTTTTCACAAGTGTTCTTGATGGATCTAAACAAGAGTCTTCTGGCAGGGCTGCATCTGCACTTGTTGTCACTTCCCTAGTTAAGAATAATAATAAATTTGTTGAGTTAGGCATAAGAATTAACAACTGGGTGTCTACACTGCAAACTGAATTGTTTGCAATCCTACTGGTGCTTTATAAAGCTAACTTATGACACTGAGCTTGACTATCATCGTTACTGATTCTTTGTCATCATTGAAGGCTCTTTGACTCGTGTAATGACTCCAACAACATGCTCAGGTATAAATACTCAAAAATCTGGAACAAAGGAATTAATGTACAATTGCTATGGATCCCAGCACACATTGGATTACTCCTTCATGATAAAGTTGATATGTTAGCCACGAAGAGTACCCAGAAGGAGAATGTAGAATATAACTTTGGTATATCTGTGTCTAGCATTAGAAATAATATTAGGAGAGAAGTAAATAATGAAAATGATTGCTATAGGAATGCAGTTAGAAGCCTGAGTAGATCTATAACCCACTATGATAACATGAACATAGATAAGTATGTTTATGGAGCAACTTGCAATGTGAACAGACTGACTGATGTTGTAGTGGCCAGGCTTAGGCTTGGTTACAAGTACTTCTGGTGGTTTGGGAGACACACAGATGATGATCAAACTAAATGCAAATTATGTGATCAGGCATATGGTCACTGTCTTGAACACTATGTGCTTAATTGTCCACTTATTTAGGAATACAGAGATAGACAGTATAATAACTTATGTGACATGTCAAGATATCTTATTACTGAAAATAAGATACCAGATATACTACTAAGCACATTTCCTAAATTTGCTTGTAACAGATAAGTGAACTGTAGATATATAGATATAAATCCATATGTGCACCTGTTAACCCTTTTGAGGCTTAGTTCCTAGGCCTTTTGTGTATCTATATGCTCTTGTGATACTGTCCACAGGATGGATATGGGGTGCATAATAAACTAGCCACTTCAGTGGCAAAGTCTAAAAATCTAATCTTGAGTTCACTGAGGGAAAACTCAGAAAACTTGACGAGCTGTTGGAGTGTGAACAGGGTAATATTTTGTGAAGGGATTCAGGACAACCGGTTATCTGGACTTGAGTCCTGGCGGTGGGAAGTACAATGCCTGCACTTTCCAGGAGGGGTTTTCGATATTTGCTTTTTAGAGTGACATCTAAACTGTTCTATCTGTGTGCCTCTGTAAAGACAGTGATGGCATGAATGATAGTGATTTTTTTTTTGTCATCCTGCACTGGTGGGAGATGGCCAGCATGTTGAGAAAAAACAACAGCAGCAATATAGTGTCCAAAGATAAATAACAAAAAAAGGCACAATACTGTGACTGGAACGATACACAAATAACCCGCACATAAAAGAGAGAAGCTTACGACACCGTTTCGGTCCGACTTGGACCATTTACAAAGTGTGACTTTGTAAATGGTCCAAGTCGGACCGAAACGTCGTTGTAAGCGTCTCTCTTTTATGTGCGGGTTATTTGTGTATAGTGTCCAAAGACACGTGTATTACATTAAGATTAAACAAGGTACAGGTGCTAGCTACTTCAAAAATTTTTTATTTGATTTGATTAAGATAGTATCTTACAGTTCTCTGTGATGAAATTTGTGTTTACAACCCATTGTAGCTCTGTGTTATGTATTGATATATGACAAATTTCTCTGATTTGATTCTTCTTTTCAGGGGTAGTGAATTCATTTTCTTCTTGAAGACAAATGCTGAGGATGTAACGACTACATTTCAACGTGATTATTTCTATTTAGCTTAATTACTGCCATTTCAGAATAGATTCTCAAGGTCGTCACTAATAAATCCGATACAGTATTCTTAAAATCTTTCTTCATAAATTGTGAAATAGGGTATTGGTATATAGATTTATGACAGCTAACTCATGAAACTGCCAATAAGACATGCAGTTCTGTGTGTGACGTTAATTTATTGAAAGTTTTTGGGAGTTCTTTGTCTTTATCTATAAGCTGAGACAAGGGTGGACGTATGTCATAAAGTAGCACTGGCATTAAGCAAACAGTCTGTTGAGATTATTCATTGAAAACACAAAAATTGTAGCAATAAAATGTTTTTTAAATAAGCTTCACTTAGTGCTGGGTCCTCTCCGGTCAGACAGTGATGTGGAATCCATAAGAAGAACCCTATACTGTGTGATTCGAGGGTGCATGTAGAATACAATGTATATAATGTTTATTGTTAGCAGTTTATTAGTTCCTATAGCATTCTGTGTATATAATAATTGTATATAACCTGTGATTGTTGAGTCAATGATTTTATCGTAGGACTTAAAAGTGGCAAAAATACATTAATTTTATCAAAAAATCATTGCTTGTATTATACGCTACAAAATGTCTGTATAAAATACATTACGCTCTGGAGATCATATATTTCTTGAAGTTTTATTTAACGATCTCCAGCTTTAAATAATAATGACAAAACAAACCCCTATTTCATAGAAAGTTGAGAAGGATTTGCTGAAGAAAGAATTGTGTGAGTCCATCGTGGGGAAATGTCACAAGTATGACCATTCCAGACCCAGTCATACACGAGGTACATCAACTTTGGTTGCTGTAAAATAGACTATAACTCGTGCTTATTTTCAAAGTCATACATTAGAGATAAAACAGGATTCTAAACATAATTCCTGATTTCTGAAGTTTGTGATACTCAACCATACTTTTAATATGAAAAAAACCCAATGTGTATATATATGAATGAGTAAAATTCATTTGGGTTTGGTAACATGCATTTCATGTATGAACGTGTAGATATAGGTTTGTACTACAGCAGGTCACAGTATTAAATCTTGTTGTCTTGAAAGTTTTCATAACATTCTGCATTACATTGGTTTGCTGCTGCATCTTGTGAAGCATACCAATGAATTTTTATTAATTTTATGCTGTGTGCATCACTTAAGACAAACCTGTATGTCCATGCTCATTTAACAGAGGAAGCATTGAAGAAAAACCATGTGAGTTATGTGTTAGAACTGGGAATGCCAGTTTTCTTATCTGTATCTTGAACAAGGAGCAGATGCTTCAACTTAAGTGTCGGGGTAAAAATATTCAGCTCCTCAAATTGTCATCATCTCCTAATGGGTTTATCCAAACAAAAACTCAACATAGATTTCATGACTACCGTAGTTGCGATAAACATTTAAAATACCAAAGAAATGCAGTGGTGATAGTATGAAAGATTTGTTTCGGGTACAGTACAGCAGTCGGAAATCATTGTAGTATAGCATGTAATTCTAATTTTATCTGTAGAATCTCATTTTGCACTAAGTTATAAAAAGAAAATACATAGAGTAATGTGATTAGGACCTGTAGACCCATCTTTGCTAATTTATTGGTATTATTAAGGCTCACTGGCATTCCTAATGTGACACAATATTCTCTTGACTGTCGGGTCATCTGCATCCAGTTTTGTAGTGCATTTTGCCTTTTAGACAGCAAATTATATTTCTACATTATTCCCACAGATATTGTGTTTGGTTTTAAGGACTGTCTTTATTTCAAGTATAATGTTTTCACATGATTAAGTTTTACAAGAAGCTGAATGTATGAGAGATGCAGGTGTTGTAACATGGAGTGTGGTACATGTCTTGGTCATTGGATGCTGATTTATTTTTTCTACCAAATTCTTTTTTTTTTTTTTTTTTTTTTTCCAACAAGTCGGCCGTCTCCCACGAAGGCAAGGTGACCCAAAAAGAAAGAAAATCCCTAAAAAGAAAATACTTTCATCATCATTCAACACTTTCACCTCGCTCATACATAATCACCGTCTGTGCAGAGGCGCTCAGACACAACAGTTTAGAAGTCCCTCCAATCTGTCAATATCCCAGACCCCTCCTTTAAAGTGCAGGCATTGTACTTCCCATTTCCAGGACTCAGGTCTGGCTAAATCTATAATAACCAGTTTCCCTGAATCCCTTCACTAAATATTACCCTGCTCACACTCCAACAGCTTGTCAAGTCCCAAAAACCATTTGTCTCCATTCACTCCTAACACGCTTGCTGGAAGTCCAAGCCCCTCGCCCACAAAACCTCCTTTACCCCTTCAACTTTTTGAGGATGGCCCCTACCCCTCCTTCCTTCCCCAACAGATTTATACGCTCTCCAAGTCATTCTACTTTGATCCATTCTCTCTGAATGACCAAACCACCTCAACCCCTCTTCAGCCCTCTGACTAATACTTTTAGTAACTCCACACCTCCTAATTTCTACACTCCAAATTCTCTGCATAATATTTACACCACACATTGCCCTTTGACAGGACATCTCCACTGCCTCCAGCCACCTCCTCGCTGCACATTTACAACCAAAGCTTCATGACTATATAAGAGTCTTGGTACCACTGTACTTTCATACATTCCCTTCTTTACCTCCATAGATAACGTTTTTTGTCTCCACAGATACCTCAATGCACCACTCACCTTTTTTTCTTCATCAATTCTGTGGTTAACCTCATCCTTCATAAACCCATCTGCTGACAAGTCAACTCCCAAATATCTGAAAACATTCACTTCTTCTATACTCCCTCTCTCCAATGTGATATCCAATTTTTCTTTATCTAAATCATTTGATACCCTCATCACCTTACTCTTGTCTATGTTCACTTTCAACCTCCTACCTTTACACACCCCAAACTCACCCACTAACCTTTGCAAATTTTCTTTATAATCTCCCATAAGCACAGTATCATCAGCAAAAAATAACTGTGTCAACTCCTATTTTGTATTTGATTCCCCATAATTTAATCCCACCCGTCTCCCGAACACCCTAGCATTTACTTCTTTTACAACCCCATCTATAAATATATTAAACAACCATGGTGACATTACACATCCCTGTCTAAGACCTACTTTCATGAGGAAGTGATCTCCCTCTCTTCTATACACCCTAACTTGAGCCTCACTATCCTCATAAAAACTCTTTATAGCATTTAGAAACTTACTACCTATTCCATACACTTGCAACATCTACCACATTTCTCCCCTATCCACTCTATCATATGCCTTTTCTAATTCATAAATAAATGAAAACTTCCCTACCTTTATCTAAATACTGTTCACATATATGCTTCAATGTAAACACTTGATCTACACATCCCCTAAAGCCTCCTTGCTCATCTGCAGTCCTACTCCTTGTCTTACCTCTAATTCTCTCAATAATAACCCTACTGTACACTAACTGGTATACTCAGTAAACTTATTCCCCTATAAGTTTTACAATCTCTTTTGTTCCCCTTCCCTTAATATAAAAGAACTATACATACTCTCTGCCAGTCCCTAGGTACCTTCCCCTCTTTCATACATTTATTAAACAAAAATACCAGCCACTCCAACACAGTATTATCCCCCCCTGCTTTAAACATTTCTGTCATGATCCCGTCAGTTCCTGCTGCTTTACCCCCTTTCATTCTACGTAATGCCTCACGCACCTCCCCACACTCACATCCTGCTCTTCACTCCTGAAAGATGTTATACCTCCCTGGCCAGTGCATGAAATTACTGCCTCCCTTTCATCAACATTTAAAAGTTCCTCAAAATATTCTCGCCATCTACCCAATACCTCCAGCTCCCCATTTACTAACTCCCCTACTTTGTAACTGACAAATACATTCGTTCCCTAGCCTTTCTTAACTTGTTTATCTCCAAAAATTTTTTCTTATTTTCAGCAAAATTTCTTGCCAGTGCCTCGCCCACTCTCATCTGCTCTCCTTTTGCACTCTCTCACCACACTCTTCACCTTTCTTTTACTCTCCATATACTCTACTCTTCTTACAACACTTCTTTGTAAAAACCTCTCATAAGCTACCTTTTTCTCTTTTATCACACCCCTTACTTCATCATTCCACCAATCACTCCTCTTTCCTCCTGCACCTACCCTCCTATAGCCATAAACTTCTGCCCCACATTCTAATACTGCATTTTTAAAACTATCCCAACCCTCTTCAACTCCCCACTACTTGTTCTTACATTAGCCCACCTTTCTGCCAATAGTTGCTTATATCTCACCTTAACTTCCTCCTCTCTTAGTTTATACAATTTCACCTCTCTTACTTGCTGTTGCCATTTTCCTTTTGTCCCATCTACCTCTTACTCTAACTGTAGCTACAACTAAATAATGATCCGATATATCCGTTGTCCCTCTATAAAGCCTACCCTGAAGCCTACCCCACCAACCTTTTATCCACTAATACATAATCTAACAAACTACTTTCATTATATGCTGTATCATACCTTGTATACTTATTACCAAACCTCTTTCTACGCATAGCTCAGTTAAAGGCTCCCCATTTTCCTTTACCCCTGGCACCCCAAATTTATCAACTACTCCCTCCACAACATTTTTACTCACTTTAGCATTGAGATCTCCTACCACAAGTACTCTCTCACTTGGTTCAAAACTCCCCATGCACTTACTGAACATTTCCCAAAATCTCTCTCTTCTCTACACTTCCCTCTTCTCCAGGTGCATAAATGCTTACTATAACCAACTTTTCACATCCAACCCTTATTATACTCCACATAATCCTTGAATTTATACATTTATATTCCCTCTTTTCCTGCCATAACTTATCCTTCAACATTATTGCTACTCCTCCTTTAGCTCTATTTGAAACCCCTGACCTAATCCCATTTATTTCTCCCCACTGAAACTCTCCTACCCCCTTCAGTTTTGTTTCACTTAAAGCCAGGACATCCAGCTTCTTCTCATTCATAACATCCACAATCATCTCTTTCTTATCATTCACACAACATCCACGCACATTCAAACATCCCGCTTTAACAGTTTTCTTCTTTTTCTATTTAGTAAGCTATATGGGAAAAGGGGTTACCAGCCCATTGTTCCTGGCAAATTATATTGGTCACAAAATAGTTTATGGTCTATATTTGAATACAAAGCAGATTTCTAGTCATATGTTGTGGACAGAGGCAGACTGGGTCTTAAAACCAGCTAGGGCATCTGTCACCTATCAGATCGGCTGAGGGCCAGAGGCATGTTTTCATTACTCAGCTAAGTCATGTTCAATCTTTGTGCAGCAGCTGTGACTTCAGTTAATCATGACATTTTTTCAGCCCCCCCCCCCCCTTTTTTTTTTAACCCAGCCCAGTGGCCCACCGGGCATTGACCAGATGCCCCTATGGCCAGTCTGCCTCTGGTCATTGACCTGTAATAATGAATTTTATAATTATTATATAAGCCTTATAATACAGATATATACATATTAGACCACAAACTATGAAAACAATAGGCATTTATAAAAATCCACAGTTTTTCAGAGATTCAGTGGACTTGTTGAACAGACCCCAGTTTGAATCTTGGAAAAAACTTGTGGATGTGAGACTATATATTATAATACACAAGGGATTTTCCTGTGAATAAATTTAATGCATTTAAATATAATACAAGCAATTACTGAGGCAGTATTACATCAGCTTATAAGCACAGTACTTAATATTATTTTGCTTCTTACCATACAAAGGATTTACTTTGTATTTTGGTTTAAGATGCTCTCTGGTTTTATTGCACCTGCATTTTTAAGCATGAGCACAACTTTCACCAATTTTTGATATGTTGACTTAAGTTCTTACTTTCCCTTTTGTGTGTGTTTGGAAAGCATAGAAATGTTTGAGTCACAAAACGTACTTGTTGAAGCAGTGTGCAGGTTAGTTCCAACATTAGTTGCACATCTTGTCAAACTTAATTGAAAATTTCTGATGATCTATCATGAATTAGTGATAATTTGAGAAGAGCATAAATCAACAATTATTTTTTACTATAATAATGCAAATGCAATATAAAAAGTTGGATATTATAACAGAATATAGATGACCTGACTGATGTGGATGGATTATATATACATTTCACAATGAAACTCTTGGAAAACATTGATTCACATTCTTACACTAGTCTTCAGATACATCTCATTTATGATATATTTATGCAATGTAACTATGAATTAACATTTATATGCAATTTGTATTTATTGATTTGACTATGAATGTATTTTTTGATACTTTCATATCAGTAGGTTTATATTTAAGTCATGATGTGTGGCAAGATTGTCACTCCTGACATTCTGATTTCATGTTAACATAGTAGGAAATATACTGTAATCCTTTTGGGTTAAGCATTAAAATGTTTAGAGATAAAAATGATATGTATATGTCAGAATTTATAAGAGTAGATTTGTGTTATATTTGCTTGGTAAACTGATAATAAAAAAAAAAAAATTCATTGCCTCAACACGAAATTCTACTTTTGTTGTACAGGTTGTTTGTGACTGACCAACATACTAGTAGTTAAAGATCAATTTTAAGACTTGAGGTACCGTATTTTCTGGCACATGAGACACAAGTGTGGGCTGCTTGCCGGCACAACGTTTCCAAGCAGTTGTTATGTATTATTATTATTACAATCAAAATTAAGTGCTAAACCACTGGGGGGTCATACAGTGCTGCAAGTTATGTAATATTAGTAAATGACTGCTAAAGCATAACCCAAAGCCTACCTTTGATAGTGACCTTGAGCATGTAAGGCACAGGATGATTTTCCAAGACTTTCTAAGGAAAAAAAAGCTCACCTTATATGCTGGAAAATATGGTATTTGTTTGGTGTTGACCAGGTGTTAATGACTCTGGGTAAGAAAAAGTAATGTCATATATTATATAAAGCTTTGTTTTGATTTTACTTACAAGTGCACCTGAAAAAAAATTTACCATTTATAATATATTTTCATATATGAGATGAAATTCTGAGTCTTAAAATACTTGCTTAATTCAAAGATAATTTTAAGTGAGGTCACTTTCTGTGTTATTTGATGCAGCTGTCAGGTATAGGTTAGGTTATGGTTCTGTACGGGGTTTTGCAGACCTAAAACAAAGCAAGTTTATTTTCCAAATGTGTTTTTATATCCTGGGTTTGCTAGTCTCATCAGCTATATGTAACTTCAGAAATGTTTATAAGTCTCTCATTTTAGAAAATATTTTATATTCTAAAACAAAAGGAAATGTTTTTTCGTACTTGACAACTGTACTTAGCAGTATGATAAGACTTATATTTTAGTACAGACCAAGGATGTGGAGTCAGAATCGGAGTTAGAAGCAATTCTTGGGTTACTGAAGTCGGTAAAATGTAATTAAAGGAGTCAGAGTCGGATGTGCCATAAATAAAGGAGTCAGAGTTGAAGGTGTGGTGACTCCACAGCCCTGGTACATGCTATAAAAAGTCAAACCTCAATGAAAGCCCCACCTTTGATCACATTGACTTTTCAACAGACTATTGCACCAAGATCCTTACAGGTTTAATGCTAAAATTGACTATATTATTATTAGAGGTGGGGAAATATCTGGATAAAACTGAGAATTATGGATTGAAATTTTCAAATCGGCAAACTGCATAGTACGTATCACCAGGGCTGGATTAAGAAGTCTCCGGGCCCTAGGCTATTCAGATTGGCGGTGCCCCTTTGAGTTACGGGTAAGCGAAGCGACCCCTTCCAGCTTGGGGGGGGGGTCGGTGTGAGCCTGTTTAAGGTCTAATTAAATGCATTCTGGCTATTTAGATTAAATTTAATGGGGAAAGTACATCAAGACAACCGAAACCATTTACCAACAGCCATTATAACTATCTTGTTAAATCATGCATTTTAAAGAGAATAAACTCAAGACAGCATAGTATTACTAGATTAGGCTATTAAAGTAGTGACATCATGTACCTATTATATTCAGCATAACCACTACAGCACTATTATTCCCTTTATAAATCACTGACCATTATTGTTATCATTGCATCATGCATAAGACTATCAAATCATATAAACTACAGAAAATTGGAGAGGAATCTCCCATACTCACCCATTAGCGGGAAAACACAGCTGTTCTGATGTAAACAAAGGCGTGTTGAGTGTTGCCATCTATGGTTAGGTTTATTTTTATTTTATTTCATTATTTATTTTTGTTTTGATTTTTTTTTTTTTCAACAAGTCGGCCGTCTCCCACCGAGACAGGGTGACCCAAAAAAAGAAAATCCCCAAAAAGAAAATACTTTCATCATTCAACACTTTCACCACACTCGCACATTATCACTGTTTTTGCAGAGGTGCTCAGAATACAACAGTCTAGAAGCATACACACATAAAGATACACAACATATCCCTCCAAACTGCCAATATCCCAAACCCCTCCTTTAAAGTGCAGGCATTGTACTTCCCATTTCCAGGACTCAAGTCCGACTATATGAAAATAACCGGTTTCCCTGAATCCCTTCACTAAATATTACCCTGCTCACACTCCAACAGATCGTCAGGTCCCAAGTACCATTCGTCTCCATTCACTCCTATCTAACACGCACACGCACGCTTGCTGGAAGTCCAAGCCCCTTACCCACAAAACCTCCTTTACCCCCTCTCTCCAACCCTTTTGAGGACGACCCCTACCCCGCCTTCCTTCCCCTATAGATTTATATGCTTTCCATGTCATTCTACTTTGATCCATTCTCTCTAAATGACCAAACCACCTCAACAACCCCTCTTCTGCCCTCTGACTAATACTTTTATTAACTCCACACCTTCTCCTAATTTCCACACTCCGAATTTTCTGCATAATATTTACACCACACATTGCCCTTAAACAGGACATCTCCACTGCCTCCAACCGTCTCCTCGCTGCTGCATTTACCACCCAAGCTTCACACCCATATAAGAGTGTTGGTACTACTATACTTTCATACATTCCCTTCTTTGCCTCCATAGATAACGTTTTTTGACTCCACATATACCTCAACGCACCACTCACCTTTTTTCCCTCATCAATTCTATGATTAACCTCATCCTTCATAAATCCATCCGCCGACACGTCAACTCCCAAGTACATGTATCTGAAAACATTCACTTCTTCCATACTCCTCCTCCCCAATTTGATATCCAATTTTTCTTTATCTAAATCATTTGACACCCTCATCACCTTACTCTTTTCTATGTTCACTTTCAACTTTCTACCTTTACACACATTCCCAAACTCATCCACTAACCTTTGCAATTTTTCTTTAGAATCTCCCATAAGCACAGTATCATCAGCAAAAAGTAACTGTGTCAATTCCCATTTTGAATTTGATTCCCCATAATTTAATCCCACCCCTCTCCCAAACACCCTAGCATTTACTTCCTTTACAACCCCATCTATAAATATATTAAACAACCATGGTGACATTACACATCCCTGTCTAAGACCTACTTTTACCGGGAAGTAGTCTCCCTCTCTTCTACACACCCTAACCTGAGCCTCACTATCCTCATAAAAACTCTTTACAGCATTTAATAACTTACCACCTATTCCATATACTTGCAACATCTGCCACATTGCTCCTCTATCCACTCTATCATATGCCTTTTCTAAATCCATAAATGCAATAAAAACTTCCCTATCTTTATCTAAATACTGTTCACATATATGCTTCAATGTAAACACCTGATCTACACATCCCCTACCCACTCTATAACCTCCTTGCTCATCCGCAATCCTACATTCTGTCTTACCTCTAATTCTTTCAATTATAACCCTACCGTACACTTTTCCTGGTATACTCAGTAAGCTTATTCCTCTATAATTTTTACAGTCTCTTTTGTCCCCTTTCCCTTTATATAAAGGGACTATACATGCTCTCTGCCAATCCCTAGGTACCTTCCCCTCTTTCATACTTTTATTAAACAAAAGTACCAACCACTCCAACACTATATCCCCCCCTGCTTTTAACATTTCTGTCATGATCCCATCAGTTCCAGCTGCTTTACCCCCTTTCATTTTACGTAATGCCTCACGTACCTCCCCCACACTTACATTCTGCTCTTCTTCACTCCTAAAAGATGGTATACCTCCCTGACCAGTGCATGAAATTACTGCCTCTGTTTCTTCCTTAACATTTAAAAGTTCCTCAAAATATTCTCGCCATCTACCCAATACCTCCATCTCCCCATCTACTAACTCCCCTACTCTGTTTTTAACTGACAAATCCATATTTTCCCTAGGCTTTCTTAACTTGTTTAACTCACTCCAAAATTTTTTCTTATTTTCATTAAAATTTCTTGACAGTGCCTCTCCCACTCTATCATCTGCTCTCCTTTTGCACTCTCTCACCACTCTCTTTACCTTTCTTTTACTCTCCATATACTCTGCTCTTCTTATAACACTTCTGCTTTGTAAAAACCTCTCATAAGCTACCTTTTTCTCTTTTATCACACCCTTTACTTCATCATTCCACCAATCACTCCTCTTTCCTCCTGCCCCCACCCTCCTATAACCACAAACTTCTGCCCCACATTCTAATACTGCATTTTTAAAACTATTCCAACCCTCTTCAACCCCCCCACTACTCATCTTTGCACTAGCCCACCTTTCTGCCAATAGTCGCTTATATCTCACCCGAACTTCCTCCTCCCTTAGTTTATACACTTTCACCTCCCTCTTACTTGTTGTTGCCACCTTCCTCTTTTCCCATCTACCTCTTACTCTAACTGTAGCTACAACTAAATAATGATCCGATATATCAGTTGCCCCTCTATAAACATGTACATCCTGGAGCCTACCCATCAACCTTTTATCCACCAATACATAATCTAATAAACTACTTTCATTACGTGCTACATCATACCTTGTATATTTATTTATCCTCTTTTTCATAAAATATGTATTACTTATTACCAAATTTCTTTCTACACATAGCTCAATTAAAGGCTCCCCATTTACATTTACCCCTGGCACCCCAAATTTACCTACTACTCCCTCCATAACATTTATACCCACTTTAGCATTGAAATCCCCAACCACCATTACTCTCACACTTGATTCAAAACTCCCCACGCATTCACTCAACATTTCCCAAAATCTCTCTCTCTCCTCTACACTTCTCTCTTCTCCAGGTGCATACACGCTTATTATAACCCACTTTTCACATCCAATCTTTATTTTACTCCACATAATCCTTGAATTAATACATTTATAGTCCCTCTTTTCCTGCCATAGCTTATCCTTCAACATTATTGCTACTCCTTCTTTAGCTCTAACTCTATTTGAAACCCCTGACCTAATCCCATTGTTTTGATTAATTTTTAAAAATCAATTTTACTCTCCAAACACTTGAACTTTTTAGGTAGGGACCCCTTTGCACTTGCACCATGTGCGCAGTCTTGGATGAGCCCCTGAACCCCTTGGACCGTGGGGCCCCCCAAATGCGCGGGGCCCTAGGCAAATGCCTAGTTTGCCTATTCGGTAATCCGGCCCTGCGTATCACTGAGTATTTTGATACAGTATTTTTTTTTCCAACAAGCCGGCCGTCTCCCACCAAGGCAGGGTGACCTAAAAAGAAAGAAAATCCCCAAAAAGAAAATACTTTCATCATCATTCAACACTTTCACCTCACTCACACATAATCACTGTTTCTGCAGAGGTGCCCAGAATACAACAGTTTAGAAGTATACATGTATAAAAATAGACACAACATATCCCTCCAAACTGCCAATATCCCAAACACCTCCTTTAGAGTGCAGGCACTGTACTTCCCATTTCTAGGACTCAAGTCCAGTTACGTATATGAAATAACAGGTTTCCTTGAATCCCTTCACTAAATATTACCCTGCTCAAACTCCAACAGCTCGTCAGGTCCCAAGTACCATTTGTCTCCATTCACTCCTATCTAACATGCTCACGCACGCTTGCTAGTAGTCCAGACCCCACGCCCACACCTCCTTTACCCCCTCCCTCCAACCTTTTCGAGGACGACCCCTACCCCGCCTTCCTTCCCATACAGATTTAAACGTTCTCCATGTCATTCTACTTTTATCCATTCTCTCTAAATGACCAAACCACCTCAACAAACCCTCTTCAGCCCTCTGACTAATACTTTTATTAACTGCACACCTTCTCCTAATTTCCACACTCTGAATTTTCTGCATAATATTTACACCACACATTGCCTTTAGACAGGACATCTCCACTGCCTCCAACCGCTTTCTCGCTGCAGCATTTACAACCCAAGCTTCACACCCATATAAGAGTGTTGGTACTACTATACTTTCATACATTCCTTTCTTTGCCTCCATAGATAACATTTTTTGCCTCCATATATACCTCAATGCACCACTCACCTTTTTTCCTTCATCAATTCTATGATTAACCTCATCCTTCATAAATCCATCCACTGACACGTCAACTCCCAAATATCTGAAAACATTCACTTCTTCCAAGCTGTATAGTCCTTGTGGCTTAGTGCTTCTTTTTGATTATAATAATCACTTCTTCCATACTCCTCCTCCCAATTTGATATCCAATTTTTCTTTATCTAAATCATTTGATACTCTCATCACTTTACTCTTTTCTATGTTCACTTTCAACTTTCTACCTTTACACACATTCCCAAACTCATCCACTAACCTTTGCAATTTTTCTTTAGAATCTCCCATAAGCACAGTATCATCAGCAAAAAGTAACTGTCACTTCCCATTTTGTATTTAGTTCCCCGTAATTTAATCCCACCCCTCTCCCGAGTATTATACATCAGTACAGTACTGTTATTTATGTACGAGTGATAGTGAAAGTGTTTAATGATGATGAAAGTTTTTTTCTTTCATGTTAGGTTTATCTCTCTTTTTGGGTCACCCTGCCTCAGTGGGAAACGGCCAACGTGTTAAAAAAAAAATATTAAAGTAACAGAATATTAAGAAAGAAAAACTCTTTATTACCAACTCAAAAAAAAAAAAATTACATTTCTTGATTACACAAACTCCAAATAATTATTCACTAAAGACCGATTCAGGTTATATAGAAACAATACATTTAATTTCTTGACTAATTTCTACCAGACAATTATGCATACCGTAGAAAAATGAGACATAAAGAAGCAATAAAATATATATTAATCATCAGTTAAAAAGCCATTGGTTACTTTGCATTTTACATTATTCATTATTATTAGTACCACTACAAATGAGGTTACAAAGGAATGTGCATTAACCCTTTGAGGGTTTAGACCGTACTAGTACGGCTTATGACCCAGGGTTTTTGATGTACTATTTATTTATTATCACACTGGCCGACTCCCACCAAGGCAGGGTGGCCCGAAAAAGAAAAACTTTCACCATCATTCACTACATCACTGTCTTGCCAGAAGGGTGCTTTACACTACAGCTTTTAAATTGCAACATTAACACCCCTCCTTCAGAGTGCAGGCACTGTACTTCTCATCTCCAGGACTCAAGTCCGGCCTGCCGGTTTCCCTGAACCCCTTCATAAATGTTACTTTGCTCACACTCCAACAGCACGTCAAGTATTAAAAACCATTTGTCTCCATTCACTCCTATCAAACACGCTCACGCATGCCTGCTGGAAGTCCAAGCTCCTCGCACACAAAACCTCCTTTACCCCCTCCCTCCAACCTTTCCTAGGCCGACCCCTACCCCACCTTCCTTCCACTACAGACTGATACACTCTTGAAGTCACTCTGTTTCACTCCATTCTCTCTACATGTCCGAACCACCTCAACAACCCTTCCTCAGCCCTCTGGACAACAGTTTTGGTAATCCCGCACCTCCTCCTAACTTCCAAACTACGAATTCTTTGCATTATATTCACACCACACATTGCCCTCAGACATGACATCTCCACTGCCTCCAGCCTTCTCCTCGCTGCAACATTCACCACCCATGCTTCACACCCATATAAGAGCGTTGGTAAAACTATACTCTCATACATTCCCCTCTTTGCCTCCAAGGACAAAGTTCTTTGTTTCCACAGACTCCTAAGTGCACCACTCACCCTTTTCCCCTCATCAATTCTATGATTCACCTCATCTTTCATAGACCCATCCGCTGACACGTCCACTCCCAAATATCTGAATACATTCACCTCCTCCATACTCTCTCCCTCCAATCTGATATCCAATCTTTCATCACCTAATCTTTTTGTTATCCTCATAACCTTACTCTTTCCTGTATTCACTTTTAATTTTCTTCTTTTGCATACCCTACCAAATTCATCCACCAATCTCTGCAACTTCTCTTCAGAATCTCCCAAGAGCACAGTGTCATCAGCAAAGAGCAACTGTGATAACTCCCACTTTATGTGTGATTCTTTATCTTTTAACTCCATGCTTTTTGCCAAGACCCTCGCATTTACTTCTCTTACAACCCCATCTATAAATATATTAAACAACCATGGTGACATCACACATCCTTGTCTAAGGCCTACTTTTACTGGGAAATAATTTCCCTCTTTCCTACATACTCTAACTTGAGCCTCACTATCCTCGTAAAAACTCTTCACTGCTTTCAGTAACCTACCTCCTACACCATACACCTGCAACATCTGCCACATTGCCCCCCTATCCACCGTCATATGCCTTTTCCAAATCCATAAATGCCACAAAGACCTCTTTAGCCTTATATAAATACTGTTCACTTATATGTTTCACTGTAAACACCTGGTCCACACACCCCCTACCTTTCCTAAAGCCTCCTTGTTCATCTGCTATCCTATTCTCAGTCTTACTCTTAATTCTTTCAATAATAACTCTACCATACACTTTATCAGGTATACTCAACAGACTTATCCCCCTATAATTTTTGCACTCTCTTTTGTCCCCTTTGCCTTTATACAAAGGAACTATGCATGCTCTCTGCCAATCCCTAGGTACCTTACCCTCTTCCATACATTTATTAAATAATTGCACCAACCACTCCAGAACTATATCCTCACCTGCTTTTAACATTTCTATCTTTATCCCATCAATCCCGGCTGCCTTACCCCCTTTCATTTTACCTACTGCCTCACGAACTTCCCCCACACTCACAACTGGCTCTTCCTCACTCCTACAAGTACTAGTACGCCTAAATTCTAGTGCCCTCAAATCTAGTGGGAGAAAGCTGGTAGGCCTACATATGAAAGAATGGGTCTATGTGGTCAGTGTGTGCAGTATAAAAAAAATCCTGCAGCACACAGTGCATAATGAGAAAAAAAAACTGTTTTTGGAATAAAACAGCGACTTTGCACTGTATTTTCGTATGGTATTTATTGTTGTTTTCTAGTTTTCTTGGTCTCATTTTATAGAATGGAAGACATATTACAGAAATTGAGATGATTTTGACTGGTTTTACAATGAAAAGTACCTTGATATTGAGCTCAAAGTAGCAGAAATGTTCGATTTTTACCAAAGTTCAAAAATAAACAAATCATGCTATGCGTCCAATACATGTCAACTGGTGAGTCTAATATTCTTTCACAAGTGCACTGATATTATTTATACCAATTCTACACTAATGCAGTAGTCTGCATAACAGTAAATCTTCTATTTTTTGTAAGAATAAAAATTGAAAGTGGAAAGCCAAAGAAATATAAGAGGGGCCTGGGGATGTGACTAACGAACAGAGGAAATGTTATTTTAGTGCCAGGAATGTCTTTCCTGTTTATTCTGGACCCTATTTGGAAATTGGCATCTTTTGAAATTTGTGTGAAATTGGCAAAATTGCTAAATTCTAACCACTGTATTGGATAGTTGAAATGGAGTTCTAGAAAAATAGTTATGATTTTTGTCGACTAGTACACTGGAATTGGCCGAAAATAGGGCTCAAAGTGGGCAAAATTGCTGATGCGTAAACATCATCGAGACTGCTAACTTCACGAGAGCATAATTCCGTAAGTTTTCCTTCAAATTTCATACTTTTGGTGTCATTATGATCGGGAAAAGATTCTCTATCTTTTCATAAGAAAAAATAATTTTTTTTTTAAATTTGGACGACCCTGAGAACAAGTCTCGGAGATGGCCTGTCGGCCCTCAAAGCGTTAAAAATGGACCAGAGAAAGAGGCTGTGAACATCTGATACGTGTGCACATGAACGTGTATCATGGGAGGTCCTAATAACTGTTGATCTGCTGTAATTTTCTTTTTTAATGCCTGCTGTCTCCCACCTAGGTAAGATGACCCAAAAAAGAAGGAAACTCTTTCACCATCATTTATTCAATCACTGTCTTCCTAGGAGCATGCTGACATCACAGCTCAGGTGCCCATCTGAACTACAACATCCCTACTGCTCATTCAGAGTGCCAGCACTATACTTCTCACCTCCAGGACTCTAGTATGGCTAATCAGTTTCCCTGAATCCCTTCATAAATGTTACCCTGCTCATACTCCAACAGCACACACACATCAGCGCTGTATGACCCTAGTAGGTTTAGCGCTTCCTTTTGATAATAATTCAACAGCACAAGTTAAAAAACTCACTTGCTGGATGCTAGGTGAGTGTGGTGGGGTTCTTAACCATCAGCAGGTATTGTTGAATGTTTTATATGAGAAATACCATCTAAGCCATTCTTGCAGCCTAGCCACATTCTCAATTCTAACTGAGGGTACTATGGGGAAAGGGGGGACAACCCATTCCACTCCTTCCCTCTCCCAGGGCAGCAGACATGGTGGCCATGGGGTAAGAATTTTCTGGTTTACCAGGCCCAGATCTTTGCAGACCTCCATTGACAGGAAGGACACAGTGCCATGCCTCACCCTTATATCTTGCCTTTTGCGATGTGTCACATGCAAGACTTCACTTGTAGTTGTATATTCACATTCTCTGTATCCTCAAGTGTCCTGGGTCACTCACACCTCACCAACTGTACCTACCATTGCAAGTATTGCATGTCCAGATGACTTGGTGGGGTGACCTACAACTCCCATCAAGCATGGAAGACTATTCATGGTGGCTTTCAATGTCCTGCACCACATTTCATGCTCTTTAGGTGCTGGATCATTTTGCCCTTCCTGCAGCACCTTACTGTGTACACCTTAAGGTCGTGGGTGCAGCACTCTATGGTTTGTGTATCTTGGCACAGCTGCCATGTAGTTCATCACCTTAAGAGCCGATGGTGGCAGCCACCTTTCTCTCCATAACATAGACCACCACACCACTTGTCTGGCAGGACAGTGCCCACCACTACAAGCTTATTTCTGTTCGTGTCACTCTTAACAGCATATGCACAATATATTTTTTTAAATAGTTTTTCAACATTCTGTTCTTGTCATAATCTATAAAGATTTCTTGTCTTGCATTAGGATCACTGAGTGTCATCTAAATATACCATTGAATGGACCCTCTGCTTCTATTCACAAATGCTTTCATCACTTTACAACACTCCCATGTTAACCTGAAGAACTTGTCCCTCATCATGACAGTATTGGCTGCTTGAGTCACAATGCCTCAAATAGTGTACACACTGCTTCACTTAGCTGTAATGCTTTCCACAATAACAGCCTGCAAAGGTGACCATTCATTTAGTTCCACCAAATCCAATATAGTTTCTCCAAGTCTAGAAATTAGTGCTAGACATCTTGAAATCCTCTTTTTCAGGGATTTATGGGCAGGCTGGAGTGTAGGAGCAGACATAATGGGTAGCCTGCTGCTGCTGCTGTTTGCTGGATAGTATCTATGAGGTCTCACTGTTGCTGAAAGATTCCCAGTTGAAGCTGCAGGGCAAACATGTCACATCCTGGGGTATAAGATTCAGCATATCCACTTAACTAACTTCACAGATGCACACTTCTGCCTAACCCCTTCCTAACTGTACTCTGGTGGCCTTGGCAGGCTTGCAGATATAACTATGTGCCATGCATGATAGTACGAGTGAAAATCACTCAGGGAAGGTTTCTTGATGCTGGTGAGGGGCTCTTGATCTAGGGAATTGGATCTGTGCTCTGGTTCCCTGAATTGAGCCTGAATACCTTCTATCACCCCACCCACAGGCACTGTATAATCCCAATGGGTGTAGCACTCCCCCATGATTATAATATTATGAGTGAAGACTAAGCAAGTACTGTAGCACAGCCAGAGTACTGATGCCTCACACTGTGTAGACAGTAGGCAGATGACAGTACTCACCGCCTGGACACAACTCTTGCACTTGCAGCACTGTGAGGCACCTCAACCAGCTCTCGTGTGGACACCCTGCACGCCCGAGACTGTTCAACTGCCTCCCAGCACACATAAGGGGGATTAGCAACAGACCCCTGGCAGTCTTCAAGCTGGCACTGGACAAGCACCTAAAGTCAGTTCCTGATCAGCCGGGCTGTGGCTCGTACGTTGGTTTGCGTGCAGCCAGCAGCAACAGCCTGGTTGATCAGGCTCTGATCCACCAGGAGGCCTGGTCACAGACCGGGCCGCGGGGGCGTTGACCCCCGGAACTCTCTCCAGGTAAACTCCAGGTAATAAGTGGAATATAATATATTCCCTCAGATTTCACCTCGTTTCCGAGTGTTTAATGTAAAATTTGCACATTTTTGGGCCTTGGAGGTTACTTAGTGCTGATGCCAATAAATGAGGAATCAAGAAATGAAAAATAGTATATAGGTTTACAAATACTACCAATTACCAATAACACCACAAAACAAAACATGAGATGACCTAAAATAAATACAGCATGTTAAAAATAAATAATTTACAGAATTGAAATAAAGCCTTCATTAAATTTTTATTAAATAATATTAACATATCTCGTGAGAGGCCAACCTTCATGGTGGGTTTGTATTATGCTGGTAAAGGGCTCTTGATCCAAGAATTGGAGCTACTCTTCTCCTTGAATCAAACCTGATTACCTTCCATTTCCCAGCAACTATTCCACCTACAGCAGCTCTAAGCTGCCCCATGACTGCATAAACACTTCCAAAAGCTGGCTGTGTTGTCTGCAGGCACCAGGACAAGCCAAGAGTGTTGCCTGCAATCAGGGTAAACCATGAGTTGCCTGCAAATGCCAGATAAAGTAAACCATTATATGTTGCCTGCAGACACCAGTGTAAACCATGAGTTGAGGATTGTGACCAGAAGGCCTGTAACCATGATTGTGACCAGCAGGATTGTGACCAGGATTGTGACAGCAGGATTGTAAGAAGTAAATATGTATCCTTCATTCATCTCTCTTTAAATCTTCATATAGAGCAAGATTAGTGGCTGCTATACATCTACTTGAGGTTGGCAACTGAGGTGAGAGTTGCTACACTGTGTTGCTGCTGTGTGTGTTGTGTTGTGGATGATGTTAACATTCATCTCCTGAACCTGTAGCATCAGTTCCTTGGAATAAGAACCTTTCATTCTGACACAACATTTATTTGACTAAGTGAGGGAGAGAGAAAGAGTGGGATGGACAGGGAGAAATAGAACGGGAGAGATAATTACCTTTACATTTACTCTAAGAGTGAAGTCTGGTGTAGACATGACAGTCTTGTTGCATGGCTCCTGCAATGGCTTCTTGCACAGTAAGAGGAAGAAAGTGTTGCTCTTATTGTTGAAGTGTGCATCTCTCTCCCTTCCGGCAGGAAGCTGCAAAGCAACCACGGAACAGGTGGAGAGTTGAACCCATGGCTAGAGTGTCCTGAACCTCTCAGGAGAGTACATTCACCACCGGGCCAGGGGGTTTCATCTACCATTCCTTCCTTGGCTTGTTTGTGATCGTCTACCCCTCAAGGAAGGTTCCTTGATGTTGGTGAGGGGCTCTTGATTTAGGGAATTGGATCTGTGCTCCAGTTCCCCGAATTAAGCCTGAATGCCTTCCACATCCCCCCCCCCAGGCGCTGTATAATCCTCCGGGTTTAGCGCTTCCGCTTGATTATAATAATAATAATAATATGATCGTCTTATTACGACTTTGCGAGTCAGTTGCGTCACACTGACAAGTTACTGAACTCCTGGAGTTTACCTGGAGAGAGTTCCGGGGGTCAACGTCCCCGCGGCCCGGTCTTTGACCAGGCCTCCCGGTCTGTGACCAGGCCTCAGTGACAAATCAGAAATGCTCAAAAAAATGTCAAAGTATTTTATCCACAGTGATATATTACAAACCATTCCGGAAAAATACTCTGATTTTCTCACTGTAAACAAAGCATTACAACTCACCTATATGTGGTTGCAGGGGTTGAGTCATAGCTCCTGGCCCCACCTCTTCACTGGTCACTACTGGGTCCACTCTCTCCCTTCTCCATGAGCTTTATCATACCTCTTCTTAAAACTATGGATGGTTCCTGTCTCCACTACGCCACTTTCCAGACTATTCCACTTCATGATGACTATGTGTGACCTAATTCATGCCTGCATAAGTAGCATTCATTATGACTGTGACCAGATATCTTGTGGCTTATCGCTTCTTTTTAATTATAATAATAATAATGTGACCAGATATGAACATGTCAATAATTCATGACCACTGAAACTTGTTCATGACCACTGAAACTTGTTCATGACCACTGAAACTTGTTCATTACCACTGTAACTTGTTCATTACCACTGTAACTTGTTCATTACCACTGTAACTTGTTCATTACCACTGAAACTTGTTCATTACCACTGAAACTTGTTCATTACCACTGTAACTTGTTCATTACCACTGTAACTTGTTCATTACCACTGTAACTTGTTCATTACCACTGAAACTTGTTCATTACCACTGTAACTTGTTCATTACCACTGTAACTTGTTCATTACCACTGTTGGTGGGTTTCCGATAAACTTGAAATCTTAGGTTGTTGTCTACTTTGTGAATGAGGACGTCGAGGAAAGGTAGCTTGTCATTGGACAGCAACCTAAGATTTCAAGTTTATCGGAAACCTACCAATAAAAATGATCTCACACACTTCTATTCCAGTCAAGATACCAAGACCAAAAGAGGCATCATCATCGGGTTTTTCCTAAGAGCACACCGAATTTGTAGTCCTGAGTTTCTTGACGAGGAATGTACATACATTCACCAAACATTCACTGAGTTACATTTTCCTTCCTTTTTCATCAAAGACTGCAAGAAAAGAGCTCTTCAGATCATTAATTCTCCACGCATCAACACCACTCCCAACAAAGTTATAATTCTTCCCAACAGCCAGGTTGCACTGAACGTCTCAAAAGTACTTTCACAAGCTAACACCAGAGTCGCCATCGCTTCTAGCACTTCAATAAAGGATCTAACCAGGACAAAATCCAAGCATCACGGACCAGTCAACGCAGGAGTTTACACTATACCCTGTGGAGGCTGTGACAAGATTTACGTAGGTGAAACAGCAAGAAACCTCGACACCCGCCTCAATGAACACATTTACGCATGTAGGAACGATAACTTGAACAACGCCTGTGTACAACACCGAAATTCTACCAATCATCTCATGAAATTCAGAGACGCCCAATTAGTGATCAAAGAAACTAATTTCCGCACACGCAAGTGCCTTGAATCAGCACTGATCGCTGTTTCGAATACAATTAAACAAAACAACGGCAGTTTCACCATCTCCGAAGTCTTAGCAAGAATCCTCCTGAAAACAGTAAACCCTGCCATCACATAGTCTCTCCTGTTATACTACACAAAGCACATTACAGAGAGTGAACACTGAAACTACCTGCCTCTTTCCAGTCTATATTTGTCCAACCTATTTTTATGTTACCCAAGTAATAGCTTTTATATCCTTTTACTCATGTACGAATTAATTGCTCTACCATATTGTATTACTTTTGTCACTACCACCACCACTACTACTACTACTACTACTACTACTACTACTACTAGTGAACATCTAAATGGTACCTCACTAGTATTCACCTCACTCTGAGCCTATATATACCCTCTGTGTCCATGTATTGTTTGTAATGGTTTGATAAAGCTCCTGGAGAGCGAAACGTTGCCACAATAAATGTCACATTAGTTGCACTTGTGTCCTTTTACTTTACATATTGTCGGTAATTCTACCAACTTTATTACAACACGCAGTGTCACCAACACCTGACACCCCATTACCACGATATACCTATATTAGCGTTGAGTTCAAATGCAATTTTTTTTTTCATTTCATTTTTAATTTTTCTTTCAATTAGGATACCCATTCATGTTTTATTGTTTTACATTTTCCGTTTCTAAATAATAAAGTGTTTATCATTGTCTGTTATTATTTCTTTTTCTATTCATTAATTTTCCTAAGGAGGAGCCAGCCTTGGTAATACTGACTGAAGTTGTTACAGGGCTGAGTAAGCCTTGGTAATGCTGACTGAAGTTGTTACAGGGCTGAGTAAGCCTTGGTAATACTGACTGAAGTTGTTACAGGGCTGAGTAAGCCTTGGTAATACTGACTGAAGTTGTTACAGGGCTGAGTAAGCCTTGGTAATACTGACTGAAGTTGTTACAGGGCTGAGTAAGCCTTGGTAATACTGACTGAAGTTGTTACAGGGCTGAGTAAACCTTGGTAATACTGACTGAAGTTGTTACAGGGCTGAGTAAGCCTTGGTAATACTGACTGAAGTTGTTACAGGGCTGAGTAAGCCTTGGTAATACTGACTGAAGTTGTTACAGGGCTGAGTAAGCCTTGGTAATACTGACTGAAGTTGTTACAGGGCTGAGTAAGCCTTGGTAATACTGACTGAAGTTGTTACAGGGCTGAGTAAACCTTGGTAATACTGACTGAAGTTGTTACAGGGCTGAGTAAGCCTTGGTAATACTGACTGAAGTTGTTACAGGGCTAAGTAAGCCTTGGTAATACTGACTGAAGTTGTTACAGGGCTGAGTAAGCCTTGGTAATACTGACTGAAGTTGTTACAGGGCTGAGTAAACCTTGGTAATACTGACTGAAGTTGTTACAGGGCTGAGTAAGCCTTGGTAATACTGACTGAAGTTGTTACAGGGCTGAGTAAACCTTGGTAATACTGACTGAAGTTGTTACAGGGCTGAGTAAACCTTGGTAATACTGACTGAAGTTGTTACAGGGCTGAGTAAGCCTTGGTAATACTGACTGAAGTTGTTACAGGGCTGAGTAAGCCTTGGTAATACTGACTGAAGTTGTTACAGGGCTGAGTAAGCCTTGGTAATACTGAGTGAAGTTGTTACAGGGCTGAGTAAACCTTGGTAATACTGAGTGAAGTTGTTACAGGGCTGAGTAAGCCTTGGTAATACTGACTGAAGTTGTTACAGAGCTGAGTAAACCTTGGTAATACTGACTGAAGTTGTTACAGGGCTGAGTAAGCCTTGGTAATACTGACTGAAGTTGTTACAGGGCTGAGTAAGCCTTGGTAATACTGACTGAAGTTGTTACAGGGCTGAGTAAACCTTGGTAATACTGACTGAAGTTGTTACAGGGCTGAGTAAGCCTTGGTAATACTGACTGAAGTTGTTACAGGGCTGAGTAAGCCTTGGTAATACTGACTGAAGTTGTTACAGGGCTGAGTAAGCCTTGGTAATACTGAGTGAAGTTGTTACAGGGCTGAGTAAACCTTGGTAATACTGAGTGAAGTTGTTACAGGGCTGAGTAAGCCTTGGTAATACTGACTGAAGTTGTTACAGGGCTGAGTAAACCTTGGTAATACTGACTGAAGTTGTTACAGGGCTGAGTAAGCCTTGGTAATACTGACTGAAGTTGTTACAGAGCTGAGTAAGCCTTGGTAATACTGACTGAAGTTGTTACAGGGCTGAGTAAACCTTGGTAATACTGACTGAAGTTGTTACAGGGCTGAGTAAACCTTGGTAATACTGACTGAAGTTGTTACAGGGCTGAGTAAGCCTTCGTAATGCTGACTGAAGTTGTTACAGGGCTGAGTAAGCCATGGTAATACTGACTGAAGTTGTTACAGGGCTGAGTAAACCTTGGTAATACTGACTGAAGTTGTTACAGGGCTGAGTAAGCCTTCGTAATGCTGACTGAAGTTGTTACAGGGCTGAGTAAACCTTGGTAATACTGACTGAAGTTGTTACAGGGCTGAGTAAACCTTGGTAATACTGACTGAAGTTGTTACAGGGCTGAGTAAACCTTGGTAATACTGACTGAAGTTGTTACAGGGCTGAGTAAGCCTTGGTAATACTAACTGAAGTTGTTACAGGGCTGAGTAAGCCTTGGTAATACTGACTGAAGTTGTTACAGGGCTGAGTAAGCCATGGTAATACTGACTGAAGTTGTTACAGGGCTGAGTAAACCTTGGTAATACTAACTGAAGTTGTTACAGGGCTGAGTAAGCCTTGGTAATACTGACTGAAGTTGTTACAGGGCTGAGTAAGCCATGGTAATACTGACTGAAGTTGTTACAGGGCTGAGTAAACCTTGGTAATACTGACTGAAGTTGTTACAGGGCTGAGTAAGCCTTGGTAATACTGACTGAAGTTGTTACAGGGTTGAGTAAACCTTGGTAATACTGACTGAAGTTGTTACAGGGCTGAGTAAACCTTGGTAATACTGACTGAAGTTGTTACAGGGCTGAGTAAACCTTGGTAATACTGACTGAAGTTGTTACAGGGCTGAGTAAACCTTGGTAATACTGACTGAAGTTGTTACAGGGCTGAGTAAGCCTTGGTAATACTGACTGAAGTTGTTACAGGGCTGAGTAAGCCTTGGTAATACTGACTGAAGTTGTTACAGGGCTGAGTAAACCTTGGTAATACTGACTGAAGTTGTTACAGGGCTGAGTAAACCTTGGTAATACTGACTGAAGTTGTTACAGGGCTGAGTAAACCTTGGTAATACTGACTGAAGTTGTTACAGGGCTGAGTAAACCTTGGTAATACTGACTGAAGTTGTTACAGGGCTGAGTAAACCTTGGTAATACTGACTGAAGTTGTTACAGGGCTGAGTAAGCCTTCACAATACTGACTGAAGTTGTTACAGGGCTAAGTAAGTCTTCACAATTATTAAGTTATCAGAGTTGATGGACTAAAGTCAGGTGGACGAGGCACTCAGAAATTGTCACATGGGAAGAACTACCCCAATTTCCCCCCCCCTCAATTTCGTCCATAATAGGCAAATAGGGTTCTATACAGGCCCAAAATTTTTCTCCAAGTTTGGTCAAAGTTAAAGTAGGTAAGCAAGCAAGTAAGCAAGCAAGCAAGCAAGCAAGCAAAGAAGTTTTTATTTGGGCTTCGGGTACACAACTCATTTTTAGTGCAGATGAATAGCAAGTGAGGTAGATTTAACCTAGGATAACCAAAGATAACTTAGGATAACCTAGGATAACCTAGGATAACCCAAGATAACTTAGGATAACCTATGATAACCCAAGATAACTTAGGATAACCTAGGATAACCCAGGATAACCTAAGATACCTAGGATAACCCAAGATACCTAGGATAACTCAAGACAGCTAGGATAATCTAAGATAACCTAGGATAACAAAGTCAAACAATAACTCATTTCCGATAAGGAAAGATATTCTCAAAGTTAATTCAGAGAAAGCAACTGACTTACTAGTCCCGGAGCTGAGAAGTGTCCTGTGAGGAGAGCTCTCTCTCTCTTTTTTTTTTTTTTTTTTTTTTTTACACAGGGTTTGACAAGGTTAAGGATCCCTAGCTTTATTGACAGCTATATTACAGGTTAAGGATTCCTAACTTTATTGGCAAGCTAAGAGCTGTTACCTACATCAGCTCATTTGAAAGCATTTTTATTGTTATGAGACATACAAGTACGGGACAGGATGAAGTTGGAGCCATCTGTGGGCCAGCATTTTCATTTGATCAACTGACTTTATCTCGTTGATATCATTATGCTGTACGAATGTGTTCCATACTCGAGTCATCCTGGGTATGTATGATCTCAGATGGAGTGATGTTCTGGAGAAGGGTACAGCCAGAGTGAAGTTGCTGCTTTCTGCCCGTCTTGTGGCATAAAAGCTTGTTTCACGCTGTCCTCGAAGTGGATCCAAGTGTGGTATTTTGACAATATTGGCCTTGTACATAACAGTAAGGCCACCCACATCCCTCCTATGTTGAAGGCTCTGCTGAAATGACAGATCTATCCAGGATGGGTCCAGGCGAGAGATGAGACGTCTTGCTCTGTTCTCTACTCTGTCCAGCAGTCGCAGATGAGAGGGGGGGCAGGCAAACCAAGAAGGTGGAGCATACTCAAGGTGTGAGCGTACTTGTGCCTCGTATAGGATCTTGCAACCCCTACTGTCAAGCAGATGCGAGATACGGCGAAGTGCTGTAAGCTTCCTGGCTGCCTTGTTTGCAAGATTTACAACATGGTTCTTCATGGTTAGTTTGGAGTCAAATTTCACCCCAAGGATATCAACTTCTTCTCCAGGTGCCAACATCCTCCCATTCATCCTTACTACTGCGCCAGCATTACCATCATGGTGCCTAGAGACGATCATCATTTGCGTTTTCTCAGGTGCAAATGTTACTTGCCATCTATTTCCCCAAGCTGATATAGCTCTCAGCTGGTGATTGATGTAGCTTAGAGCAGCTGGCATTTCTTCTCTTGGATAAGTGAATGTCAGTGTACAGTCGTCTGCATATGCATGTGATTCTGGGATGAGATGAAGAAGGTCGTTGAAGTAGACATTCCATAACAGTGGACCCAGCACGCTTCCTTGTGGAACGCTTGCCCCAATAGGATGCCTTGCCTCTCTCTCTCTCTCTCTCTCTCTCTCTCTCTCTCTCTCTCTCTCTCTCTCTCTCTCTCTCTCTCTCTCTCTCTCTCTCTCTCTCTCTTTCTCTTTCTTTCTTTCTCTCTCTCTCTTAAAGGCAACTTAGAGCCACGTAAGTTCCCCCGTCTTCTAATAACATGTTCATATTCCACTATAATCTACCTTGTCTATAATTACTATCGCATTTACTTCGTCTGTTTCGTAAGGTGAAGTCCAGGATCTTTACTTAATTCATGGTATAACTTAACAAATATTTGAGGACAATTGTATTGTAGAGGTGTGAGCATTGCTCACACCTCTACAACACTAACAGAGCACTGTCATCAGCATACAGTAGGATGGGCATGTCATTTATATAACATAGGAATATTAAGGGACCCAGAATACTACCTTGGGGAACTCCACATGCTATCAACAGAGGTTCTGATTCTGTTTTGTTGATTTTGACAATTTGTCTCCTTACATAGTATATTGTGGTTGACAGTATCGAAGGTCTTTCGCAAGTCTAAGGTTACAATACCTATGAGGTTCCTTATCGACATTTGAGTTCTCAGGTAAGCCATCAGATTAATTAGGAAGGTGTCAGTTGAGTAAGATCTTCTAAAGCCTGATTGATAACTATAGAGAATGTTGTTATCATTAAGGTACTTAACTACTTGATAGTACACAGCCCTCTCTAGAATTTTGGATATTACACTGAGCCTATAGTTGCTGGCCTATAGTTGCTGACATCAGACCTACTATTTTTCTTGAAGATAGGAGTAACTCTGGCCTCCTTGAACCCCTCTGGTACGGTATTAGTGGTGATGGAGAATTGAGGATTAACAGTTCAGAAGCACCATCTTTTAGGAACTTAGACAGGATGCTATCCGGGCCAGTGCTCTTAGTTGGGTTTAACCTGCTTAGTTCTTTTTGTACGAAGTCCTGAGATACACTTACTAGTTGACAACTGTTTGGAGTTACCCCTTTATTGGTATAGTATGTTTTAAGCTTATCAGAGTCTGTGTTAAAGGTATTTGATGCAGCTGGTAGTTTACTTACTAGTGTTGATGTGACATGTGTAATATTATCCTTAGTACTATATTGGGTACAATCCTGGGCACTATTCTGAGCACTATCCTGGGTACCATCCTGGGCGCTATTCTGAGCACTATCCTGGGTACCATCCTGGACACTATTTGAGCACTATCCTGGGTACCATCCTTGACACTATTCTGAGCATATCTTGGGTACCATCCTGGACACTATTCTGAGCACTATCCTGGGTACCATCCTGGACATTATTCTGAGCACCATCCTGGGTACCATCCTGAACACTATTCTGAGCACTATCCTGGGTACCATCCTGAACACTATTCTGAGCACTATCCTGGGTACCATCCTGGGCGCTATTCTGAGCACTATCCTGGGTACCATCCTGAACACTATTCTGAGCACTATCCTGGGTACCATCCTGAACACTATTCTGAGCACTATCCTGGGTACCATCCTGAACACTATTCTGAGCACTATCCTGGGTACCATCCTGGACGTAAGACGCATCAAACTCTAAATACTGGAGTCGTTCTGAAGAAGTAAACTCAGACATATTATGTGATTAAACACACAAAATTGGCAGATGTTCCATTATACATTTGTATTTCACTCTCCTCCGTCGTAGAAGTAAGAGGCTCAGCCACTGAGGATTTTGCAAGTTATCCCAGTTATTCTAGGATGCTGGGAATGAGATCAGCACCTCTGATCGTGGGTCACCTGAACATGCCAGTTGTTCATAGAATCTTGGCCTGGTTACCGTGCACCAGCTTTGAACATTTGAAGCCGATCAGATGAAATCTTCTCGTGTTATAAGAGAAATTAAAACGGCAGACTGGAAGTCATTGCTGAGCCAGGCAACACTCTCCTCTCTCTGTCTTCCTCAGTGTGAGGTACAGTAGAAATCCTGAGCTCTTCCCCAGGGTGAGGCTACTCAAGGTTATTAATAAATACTATGACAGAAATGATGCTGTGTATTTTATATGTTGATTCTTAAGTCACTAGGTTAGTTAATATTTGTCAGGAAACAGGACAAGTGTTTCCTGAAGGGGTCTTAGTTATATTATGACACGTCGCTGGAACTTTTGGTCATGTGACTGAGGCCATGATTTTTTAAAGGGTGGATGGGTAGTCCACCCTTTAAAAAAATTCTGGTTATCTTCTTAGGTCACCGAACTATCAGTAACTTTTGTTTTAGTGATGTGTGGAAGTCAAAAATAATCACATAGTCGAGTGTTAGTTTCCATGATGAATTTCTTCCCTCCAGAGAGCGCTCGACGTCGAGCTTAGTAATTCTGGTGTTGCCCTTGTTACACGAGGTCTCCCGTGTCCTTGTGTGGTGTTCTGAAGATAACATGTTGAAGGAGGTGGGAGAGACTGGCTTTTGAGGGTCGAGATATTTAAGAAAGGTTTGTGTTCTCACATCGAGACCTATTCTCCTCTTGACGTTTGACCGTCAGCACAGACATGCAAGACGCTTGTGTCGACGTAAGGAGATGGGTAAACCAGATGTATCTTGTGAGGACACACAGAAGGGTGCGGCTTTCACGGGTATCATCCAGCGTCAGGGGATGCGATAGTAGCTTATTTGAGAAGCAGTTTTTTTTGTACATTCGTGAGAGTGAGCTTTGCCGGGGCCAGAAATCACTCTCCTAGTTTCTCTACCCTGGGAAGTCGTATACATGCCTCTGTGTTTGCTCTGTATGTTCCATCAACAGTCAGCTCGGCTGACATCTTGCTACTCAGGGCTTCTGCAACTTCTACGCTTCAGGTTCTTCCGTATGTACTCACACTGAAAGTCTGTTGTTACTTTCGTCGCTCCGTCCTCTGGGTCCATCCCACAGAAACTGTGTTTCACCAGGAAGTTCCTAGTTTCTCTCCCCCTCACAGAGTGAAGCTTTCAACGCCTTGTGATCCCGTAGGCACTTACTGTGTCGCGTCCTGCCAGTAGTACGGTGAGTGGCACCAGTTACTGTTTAGTCGGCATCATCTGTAGATCTGACCTCTGCCGCTATGTCACCTTTAGGCTAGCATTAGCAGGGTGGTTCACTTAAAGAGGTGTAACAGAATCAATGAAAACCCTCCTACTCCTGAATCCCTGAAGCCTCGTCAGTCTAGAACTTCCAGGCTTTCCAGAGTGTTAACAAGCACCTAGTGTTTGATGACCCTGGAAATGACCCTGACCAGGGAACTCACTCACCCCACTACAAGTAGAACTTTACGACAGTGAAAATGCTGTGAGTTAAGAGTAAACTACCAACAGCTTTAACTGCTCAGTGACATTTCCCAAATTGCACTGTACTTGCCTGCCAGAGACGCTGGGGGGGGGGGGTCAGAGCAATTTCCTCTTAACAAGAAAACTGCAGTGGCACCATCTCACTGATGTTTCTACCACCAGCCTGAGTCTCGCAAGCGATTGGACGAGTTGCAGAGAGAAACGTCGTTTCAAATTAAACTTGTCTAACACATTTCTTTCGTTCACTATCACCTCTAGTACATCTAGATCTCCTCTAGATTGGAAAGGAGATGCAATACGTGCACTGTATATTTGTCTAAGAGTTGTAGATCGTGAGCTTTAGCCGATCCTTATTGTCTTCGCTCTATCATTACATAAATACCGGGGAGGCGGCCCCAAACATCGTCATGCTCAAATATACATATTCTGCCAGAGATATTGCTATCTGCTCTACTGGTGTCATGTTGAAGCTCTCGAGGGAGGTGCTTGATAGTCATGCCAACTAACATTTCTTTGTCTGGCGTCATGCAGCAGGAGGTCTACCCACCACAGTCCTCATTGGCCTCAGTTTAAGGCTATTACCGAATTTGACTTACAAGAAGTATACAGCTGTACTAGTGGCCATGACACAGGTCGACTGACGCCTGTGCATCGTACCAGGATCCATCAAGATTGATGGGCTGAACACATCGACTCCAAGCTGAGGGACTGATTGCTTTCAAATTCATCTTCCACTAATCTTTTCTGTATTTGACTGAAGAAGCCACTGGCTGGCGAAACATTTCCAGAATGAAGATACCCAAATGTTGCCTCTGTTTCTTACATTGCAAAGCTCCTGACGACGCACGAGAGTGTGAAAGATCTAGAGTTAAAGAATATAAGATATTACAAGTACGATGAAGCTTCGTAGTCAAGAAGTACTGTTCTCTCATTGTATCATTATCTACAAAAATAATACAGAAATTTTATCTACAAGATACACAAGTATTATCTACAGCAGTTGCAATACTCTTCAGTAGCTCACTTCAGGGAGACACCTTTGTAGTGTTGCAACAGCCAGAACAACAGTAACACTTCTCCTGACAGCAGGTCAAGCCAGTGTGCAGTGTGTGTTGCAACAGCCAGAACAACAGCAACACTTCTCCTGACAGCAGGTCAAGCCAGTGTGCAGTGTGTGTTGCAACAGCCAGAACAACAGTAACACTTCTCCTGACAGCAGGTCAAGCCAGTGTGTAGTGTGTGTTGCAACAGCCAGAACAACAGTAACACTCCTCCTGACAGCAGGTCAAGCCAGTGTGCAGTGTGTGTTGCAACAGCCAGAACAACAGCAACACTTCTCCTGACAGCAGGTCAAGCCAGTGTGCAGTGTGTGTTGCAAAGCCAGAACAACAGCAACACTCCTCCTGACAGCAGGTCAAGCCAGTGTGCAGTGTGTGTTGCAACAGCCAGAACAACAGTAACACTTCTCCTGACAGCAGGTCAAGCCAGTGTGTAGTGTGTGTTGCAACAGCCAGAACAACAGTAACACTTCTCCTAACAGCAGGTCAAGCCAGTGTGCAGTGTGTGTTGCAACAGCCAGAACAATAGTAACACTTCTCCTGACAACAGGTCAAGCCAGTGTGCAGTGTGTTGCAACAGCCAGAACAACAGTAACACTTCTCCTGACAGCAGGTCAAGCCAGTGTGCAGTGTGTGTTGCAACAGCCAGAACAATAGTAACACTTCTCCTGACAGCAGGTCAAGCCAGTGTGCAGTGTGTTGCAACAGCCAGAACAACAGTAACACTTCTCCTAACAGCAGGTCAAGCCAGTGTGCAGTGTGTTGCAACAGCCAGAACAACAGCAACACTTCTCCTAACAGCAGGTCAAGCCAGTGTGCAGTGTGTTGCAACAGCCAGAACAACAGTAACACTTCTCCTGACAGCAGGTCAAGCCAGTGTGCAGTGTGTTGCAACAGCCAGAACAACAGTAACACTTCTCCTAACAGCAGGTCAAGCCAGTGTGTAGTGTGTTGCAACAGCCAGAACAACAGTAACACTTCTCCTGACAGCAGGTCAAGCCAGTGTGCAGTGTGTTGCAACAGCCAGAACAACAGTAACACTTCTCCTGACAGCAGGTCAAGCCAGTGTGCAGTGTGTTGCAACAGCCAGAACAACAGTAACACTTCTCCTGACAGCAGGTCAAGCCAGTGTGCAGTGTGTGTTGCAACAGCCAGAACAACAGCAACACTTCTCCTAACAGCAGGTCAAGCCAGTGTGCAGTGTGTGTTGCAACAGCCAGAACAACAGCAACACTTCTCCTGACAGCAGGTCAAGCCAGTGTGCAGTGTGTTGCAACAGCCAGAACAACAGCAACACTTCTCCTGACAGCAGGTCAAGCCAGTGTGCAGTGTGTGTTGCAACAGCCAGAACAACAGCAACACTTCTCCTAACAGCAGGTCAAGCCAGTGTGCAGTGTGTGTTGCAACAGCCAGAACAACAGCAACACTTCTCCTGACAGCAGGTCAAGCCAGTGTGCAGTGTGTTGCAACAGCCAGAACAACAGCAACACTTCTCCTGACAGCAGGTCAAGCCAGTGTGCAGTGTGTTGCAACAGCCAGAACAACAGCAACACTTCTCCTGACAGCAGGTCAAGCCAGTGTGCAGTGTGTTGCAACAGCCAGAACAACAGCAACACTCCTCCTGACAGCAGGTCAAGCCAGTGTGCAGTGTGTTGCAACAGCCAGAACAACAGTAACACTTCTCCTGACAACAGGTCAAGCCAGTGTGCAGTGTGTTGCAACAGCCAGAACAACAGTAACACTTCTCCTGACAACAGGTCAAGCCAGTGTGCAGTGTGTGTTGCAACAGCCAGAACAACAGCAACACTTCTCCTGACAGCAGGTCAAGCCAGTGTGCAGTGTGTTGCAACAGCCAGAACAACAGCAACACTCCTCCTAACAGCAGGTCAAGCCAGTGTTGACAGCTGCAGTTAAACGTATAATTTACCAAAGCTATGGTAAACATGATTGGTTAATTAATCTCTAAATTAACCACAACACAGTGGAGTTACTTCCTGCTTATTTAGATTCACAGTAAAAACACTGATGCAATAATCGGCAACAAGAGATGCAAGATGCAACACAACCACAGAGAGGGAGTTCAATGTTAGCTCTAGGCCTTTCGTGTTGCAATCAATACATCAGCAGCTTGCAATGTTGCAGAGACAAGGTGGGAATGTGTCTTCCACGGGAGAGCCAGTCACATGAACCGACCTTCCTGGATTTCCAGCTCTATATCTGCAACATTGCAAGCTCCTGATATGTTGATTGCAACACGAAAGGCCTAGAGCTAACATTGAACTCCCTCTCTGTGGTTGTGTTGCATACATACTGATGTTGCCAGTAATAAAATTCCTGGAGTCAGTTTATGCAGAACTTGAGTCGTCTGAGTTAAATTGTTGATGTAGTGACTATAATGTTGATGTAGTGACTATAATGTTGATGTAGTGACTATAATGTTGATGTAGTGACTATAATGTTGATGTAGTGACTATAATGTTGATGTAGTGACTATAATGTTGATGTAGTGACTATAATGTTGATGTAGTGACTATAATGTTGATAGATGGTTCAGAGAACCGACATGTTGATAAATTAGACACATGTGCAACACTTGGGTACCTTTATTGAGGAAACGTTTCGCCACACAGTGGCTTCATCAGTCCATACAAAGGAGAATGGTGAAGGACAGCAGGAGTTTGATATAATCAGTCCCTCAACCTGAGATGAGGGACTGATTGCCTCAAACCTCTGTTCTTCACCATTCTCCTTTGTTTGGACTGATGAAGCCACTGTGTGGCGAAACGTTTCCTCAATAAAGGTACCCAAGTGTTGCACATGTGTCTAATTTATCAGTGGCTATAATATTCTCGACACATGTGAACATTACTGACTCAGAGGACACACAGACAGTTGACTCAAATAAGAACATAAGAAAGAAGGAACACTGCAACAGGCCTACTGACCCATTCAGAGCAGGTCCATGTGTTACCCCCCCCCCGGATTAGACCAATGACCCACCCCCCGGATTATCCCAGTGACCCACCCAGTCTGGTCACCTCCACTCGAGAATGGAGCACGGTACCAGACCCAGCAGCACAAGCTAGTCAGGTTCAACTCACACCCACTCATGTATTTATCTAACCTTTTTTAAAACTACACAACGTTTTAGCCTCAATAACTGTACTCGAGAGTTTGTTCCACTCATCCACAACTCTATTACCAAACCAGTACTTTCCTATATCCTTCCTGAATCTGAATTTTTTCCAACTTGAAACCATTGCTGCGAGTCCTGTCTTGGCTGGAAATTTTCAGCACGCTATTTACATCCCCTTTATTTATTCCTGTTTTAACAGACAGACAGACAGACAGACAGACAGACAGCAGCAGCAGCAGCAGCAGCAGCAGCAGCAGCAGCACACAATGTATCTTCCTCAGCCAGGCCATCAACTAAGCATCCTGCAGTGTAGCAATCTCTGTCTCCCGCTGCATCACTGACACACAGCGTCACACCTCTTTTGATTACACAACCTGTATCATAGAACGGGTTGGGGGGGGGATCGAACCCATGGCAAACGAGTGCTACAACTCACAGGCCAGTGCGCTAACCACTCAGCAATGGGGTCAAGCCCCATCCAGGCAGTAATTTATTTACAGTCAGGTTATTATAATTTCCAGAGGTCACAGCCTACAACTACATCCTCCCTTGACCTCTGACCTTCCCCAGACTACAAACTCGACGCTTAATGAACTAAAACAGGAAAAATTATATCTAACTACTCGTTAAAACACTACCTAGATACCTGGAGTACACTTGAGGTATACTTGAGGTATACCTGGGGTATACCTGGGGTATACCTGGAGAGGGGTATCAGGGGTCAATGCCCCACGGCTCGGTCTGAGACCAGGCAATGAACTGCGTAGGCATTTCAAGCTTCAAAATTAATAAATCCGATGCAGGTAAAAAAGTTGAGATCAAGCTCCTGGGTCTGCTGGTGGATAATCATTTAAAATTCATTGCAGGTGTCCAGCTGACATGTAACAAAAAGTGTGGCCACTGAATATTAAAAATATTTGTTATAGAATATATATACTGTGACTGACCTATATCTTACCTGTGTAGCTTGTGTCTGGTGTACCTGTGTAGCTTGTGTCTGGTGTACCTGTGTAGCTTGTGTCTGGTGTACCTGTGTAGCTTGTGTCTGGTGTACCTGTGTACCTTGTGTCTGGTGAACCTGTGTACCTTGTGTCTGGTGTACCTGTGTACCTTGTGTCTGGTGTACCTGTGTACCTTGTGTCTGGTGTACCCGTGTAGCTTGTGTCTGGTGTACCCGTGTAGCTTGTGTCTGGTGTACCTGTGTAGCTTGTGTCTGGTGTACCTGTGTAGCTTGGGTCTGGTGTACCTGTGTAGCTTGTGTCTGGTGTACCTGTGTAGCTTGTGTCTGGTGTACCTGTGTAGCTTGGGTCTGGTGTACCTGTGTAGCTTGTGTCTGGTGTACCTGTGTAGCTTGTGTCTGGTGTACCTGTGTAGCTTGTGTCTGGTGTACCTGTGTAGCTTGTGTCTGGTGTACCTGTGTAGCTTGTGTCTGGTGTACCTGTGTAGCTTGTGTCTGGTGTACCTGTGTAGCTTGTGTCTGGTGTACCTGTGTAGCTTGTGTCTGGTGTACCTGTGTAGCTTGTGTCTGGTGTACCTGTGTAGCTTGTGTCTGGTGTACCTGTGTAGCTTGTGTCTGGTGTACCTGTGTAGCTTGTGTCTGGTGTACCTGTGTAGCTTGTGTCTGGTGTACCTGTGTAGCTTGTGTCTGGTGTACCTGTGTAGCTTGTGTCTGGTGTACCTGTGTAGCTTGTGTCTGGTGTACCTGTGTAGCTTGTGTCTGGTGTACCTGTGTAGCTTGTGTCTTGTGTACCTGTGTGGCTGGTGTCTGGTGTACCTGTGTAGCTTGTGTCCTGTGTTGCTTGTGTCTGGTGTACCTGTGTAGCTTGTGTCTGGTGTACCTGTGTAGCTTGTGTCTGGTGTACCTGTGTAGCTTGTGTCTGGTGTACCTGTGTAGCTTGTGTCTGGTGTACCTGTGTAGCTTGTGTCTGGTGTACCTGTGTAGCTTGTGTCTGGTGTACCTGTGTAGCTTGTGTCTGGTGTACCTGTGTAGCTTGTGTCTGGTGTACCTGTGTAGCTTGTGTCTGGTGTACCTGTGTAGCTTGTGTCTGGTGTACCTGTGTAGCTTGTGTCTGGTGTACCTGTGTAGCTTGTGTCTGGTGTACCTGTGTAGCTTGTGTCTGGTGTACCTGTGTAGCTTGTGTCTGGTGTACCTGTGTAGCTTGTGTCTGGTGTACCTGTGTAGCTTGTGTCTGGTGTACCTGTGTAGCTTGTGTCTGGTGTACCTGTGTAGCTTGTGTCTGGTGTACCTGTGTAGCTTGTGTCTGGTGTACCTGTGTAGCTTGTGTCTGGTGTACCTGTGTAGCTTGTGTCTGGTGTACCTGTGTAGCTTGTGTCTGGTGTACCTGTGTAGCTTGTGTCTGGTGTACCTGTGTAGCTTGTGTCTGGTGTACCTGTGTAGCTTGTGTCTGGTGTACCTGTGTAGCTTGTGTCTGGTGTACCTGTGTAGCTTGTGTCTGGTGTACCTGTGTAGCTTGTGTCTGGTGTACCTGTGTAGCTTGTGTCTGGTGTACCTGTGTAGCTTGTGTCTGGTGTACCTGTGTAGCTTGTGTCTGGTGTACCTGTGTAGCTTGTGTCTGGTGTACCTGTGTAGCTTGTGTCTGGTGTACCTGTGTAGCTTGTGTCTGGTGTACCTGTGTAGCTTGTGTCTGGTGTACCTGTGTAGCTTGTGTCTGGTGTACCTGTGTAGCTTGTGTCTGGTGTACCTGTGTAGCTTGTGTCTGGTGTACCTGTGTAGCTTGTGTCTGGTGTACCTGTGTAGCTTGTGTCTGGTGTACCTGTGTAGCTTGTGTCTGGTGTACCTGTGTAGCTTGTGTCTGGTGTACCTGTGTAGCTTGTGTCTGGTGTACCTGTGTAGCTTGTGTCTGGTGTACCTGTGTAGCTTGTGTCTGGTGTACCTGTGTAGCTTGTGTCTGGTGTACCTGTGTAGCTTGTGTCTGGTGTACCTGTGTAGCTTGTGTCTGGTGTACCTGTGTACCTTGTGTCTGGTGTACCTGTGTAGCTTGTGTCTGGTGTACCTGTGTAGCTTGTGTCTGGTGTACCTGTGTAGCTTGTGTCTGGTGTACCTGTGTAGCTTGTGTCTGGTGTACCTGTGTAGCTTGTGTCTGGTGTACCTGTGTAGCTTGTGTCTGGTGTACCTGTGTAGCTTGTGTCTGGTGTACCTGTGTACCTTGTGTCTGGTGTACCCGTGTACCTTGTGTCTGGTGTACCTGTGTACCTTGTGTCTGGTGTACCTGTGTAGCTTGTGTCTGGTGTACCTGTGTAGCTTGTGTCTGGTGTACCTGTGTAGCTTGTGTCTGGTGTACCTGTGTAGCTTGTGTCTGGTGTACCTGTGTAGCTTGTGTCTGGTGTACCTGTGTAGCTTGTGTCTGGTGTACCTGTGTAGCTTGTGTCTGGTGTACCTGTGTAGCTTGTGTCTGGTGTACCTGTGTAGCTTGTGTCTGGTGTACCTGTGTAGCTTGTGTCTGGTGTACCTGTGTAGCTTGTGTCTGGTGTACCTGTGTAGCTTGTGTCTGGTGTACCTGTGTAGCTTGTGTCTGGTGTACCTGTGTAGCTTGTGTCTGGTGTACCTGTGTAGCTTGTGTCTGGTGTACCTGTGTAGCTTGTGTCTGGTGTACCTGTGTACCTTGTGTCTGGTGTACCTGTGTAGCTTGTGTCTGGTGTACCTGTGTAGCTTGTGTCTGGTGTACCTGTGTAGCTTGTGTCTGGTGTACCTGTGTAGCTTGTGTCTGGTGTACCTGTGTAGCTTGTGTCTGGTGTACCTGTGTACCTTGTGTCTGGTGTACCTGTGTACCTTGTGTCTTGTACCTGTGTAGCTGTGTCTGGTGTACCTGTGTACCTTGTGTCTGGTGTACCCGTGTAGCTTGTGTCTGGTGTACCTGTGTACCTTGTGTCTGGTGAACCTGTGTACCTTGTGTCTGGTGTACCTGTGTACCTTGTGTCTGGTGTACCTGTGTACCTTGTGTCTGGTGTACCTGTGTACCTTGTGTCTGGTGTACCCGTGTAGCTTGTGTCTGGTGTGTGTACCTGGTGGTGTACCTGTGGTCCTTGTGTCTGGTGTACCTGTGTACCTTGTGTCTGGTGTACCTGTGTACCTTGTGTCTGGTGTACCTGTGTACCTTGTGTCTGGTGTACCTGTGTACCTTGTGTCTGGTGTACCTGTGTACCTTGTGTCTGGTGTACCTGTGTACCTTGTGTCTGGTGTACCTGTGTACCTTGTGTCTGGTGTACCTGTGTACCTTGTGTCTGGTGTACCTGTGTACCTTGTGTCTGGTGTACCTGTGTACCTTGTGTCTGGTGTACCTGTGTACCTTGTGTCTGGTGTACCTGTGTACCTTGTGTCTGGTGTACCTGTGTACCTTGTGTCTGGTGTACCTGTGTACCTTGTGTCTGGTGTACCTGTGTACCTTGTGTCTGGTGTACCTGTGTACCTTGTGTCTGGTGTACCTGTGTACCTGGTGTCTGGTGTACCTGTGTACCTTGGGTCTGGGGTGTACCTTGTGTACCTTGGGGGGTACCTGTGTGTGTCTGGTGTACCTGTGTACCTTGTGTCTGGTGTACCCGTGTACCTTGTGTCTGGTGTACCTGTGGACCTTGTGTCTGGTGTACCTGTGTACCTTGTGTCTGGTGTACCTGTGTACCTTGTGTCTGGTGTACCTGTGTACCTTGTGTCTGGTGTACCTGTGTACCTTGTGTCTGGTGAACCTGTGTACCTTGTGTCTGGTGTACCTGTGTACCTTGTGTCTGGTGTACCTGTGTACCTTGTGTCTGGTGTACCTGTGTACCTTGTGTCTGGGGTACCTGTGTACCTTGTGTCTGGGGTACCTGTGTACCTTGTGTCTGGGGTACCTGTGTACCTTGTGTCTGGTGTACCCGTGTACCTTGTGTCTGGTGTACCTGTGTACCTTGTGTCTGGTGTACCTGTGTACCTTGTGTCTGGTGTACCTGTGTACCTTGTGTCTGGTGTACCTGTGTACCTTGTGTCTGGTGTACCTGTGTACCTTGTGTCTGGTGTACCTGTGTACCTTGTGTCTGGTGTACCTGTGTACCTTGTGTCTGGTGTACCTGTGTACCTTGTGTCTGGTGTACCTGTGTACCTTGTGTCTGGTGAACCTGTGTACCTTGTGTCTGGTGTACCTGTGTACCTTGTGTCTGGTGTACCTGTGTACCTTGTGTCTGGTGTACCCGTGTAGCTTGTGTCTGGTGTACCTGTGTACCTTGTGTCTGGTGTACCTGTGTACCTTGTGTCTGGTGTACCTGTGTACCTTGTGTCTGGTGTACCTGCGTACCTTGTGTCTGGTGTACCTGCGTACCTTGTGTCTGGTGTACCTGCGTACCTTGTGTCTGGTGTACCCGTGTAGCTTGTGTCTGGGGTACCTGTGTACCTTGTGTCTGGTGTACCTCTGTACCTTGTGTCTGGTGTACCTGCGTACCTTGTGTCTGGTGTACCTGCGTACCTTGTGTCTGGTGTACCTGCGTACCTTGTGTCTTGTGTACCCGTGTACCTTGTGTCTGGTGTACCCGTGTACCTTGTGTCTGGTGTACCTGTGTACCTTGTGTCTGGTGTACCTGTGTACCTTGTGTCTGGTGTACCCGTGTACCTTGTGTCTGGTGTACCCGTGTACCTTGTGTCTGGTGTACCCGTGTACCTTGTGTCTGGTGTACCCGTGTACCTTGTGTCTGGTATACCTGTGTACCTTGTGTCTGGTGTACCTGTGTACCTTGTGTCTGGTGTACCTGTGTACCTTGTGTCTGGTGAACCTCTAACAATAAAGTTTCTCTGGACAGATCCACCTCGACTTCCTGCAACACTGCAAACTCCTGACGTGTTAATTGGAACACAAAAGGCCAAGAGCTATCATTCAACTCCCTCGGTAGTTGTTTTGTATATGTTATGAAATTCAATCATAATATTTCCTAATTTGCTTTTCAATATATCTTAAAGTTACGATGTTAACATTAAAATCTTCAATTAACGAGTCAATTTTAACCAAAGTCTGAAATACAGCGTTAATATTTTTATTTATGAGAATTATACATTAGCATTACGTAATGTTAGGATTTGTACCTTCCTGAACTGTCAAACTATGTATAACTATGGATTACTATGTATAATTATATATAACTGTGTATAACTATGGATAACTATATTGCATAACCATGGATAGCTATGATTCATCTATGGGGAAAAATGTATAACTATGGATATCCATGTTAGCTAGGTATAATTAAGGTTATGCATAAATCTGGCTAATTATACATAACCATGAGTAAGAATGAATAATCAGGGGATTTATCTTATAAGAGGCATCATACGTTGTTAACCTGCTGTAACTGTATTTATCAGGGGATTAACTTGAGGAGTTGTCACAGGAATGACGTCAAGCAACACTGGTCCATGTATGACCACAGAGTACTAACATTAAACAACACTGGTCCATGTATGACCACAGAGTGCTAACACCAAACACTGGTCCATGTATGACCACAGAGTACTAACACCAAACACTGGTCCATGTATGACCACAGAGTACTAACACCAAACACTGGTCCATGTATGACCACAGAGTACTAACACCAAACACTGGTCCATGTATGACCACAGAGTACTAACACCAAACACTGGTCCATGTATGACCACAGAGTACTAACACCAAACACTGGTCCATGTATGACCACAGAGTACTAACACCAAACACTGGTCCATGTATGACCACAGAGTACTAACACCAAACACTGGTCCATGTATGACCACAGAGTACTAACACCAAACACTGGTCCATGTATGACCACAGAGTACTAACACCAAACACTGGTCCATGTATGACCACAGAGTACTAACACCAAACACTGGTCCATGTATGACCACAGAGTACTAACACCAAACACTGGTCCATGTATGACCACAGAGTACTAACACCAAACACTGGTCCATGTATGACCACAGAGTACTAACACCAAACACTGGTCCATGTATGACCACAGAGTACTAACACCAAACACTGGTCCATGTATGACCACAGAGTACTAACACCAAACACTGGTCCATGTATGACCACAGAGTATTAACACCAAACACTGGTCCATGTATGACCACAGAGTACTAACAGCAAAAACTGGTCCATGTATGACCACAGAGTACTAACAACAAACGCTGGTCCATGTATGACCACAGAGTACTAACACCAAATACTGGTCCATGTATGACCACAGAGTACTAACACCAAACACTGGTCCATGTATGACCACAGAGTACTAACACCAAACACTGGTCTATGTATGACCACAGAGTACTAACAGCAAAAACTGGTCCATGTATGACCACTGAGTACTAACACCAAACACTGGTCCATGTATGACCACTGAGTACTAACACCAAACACTGGTCCATGTATGACCACAGAGTACTAACACCAAACACTGGTCCATGTATGACCACAGAGTACTAACACCAAACACTGGTCCATGTACGACCACAGAGTACTAACAGCAAACACTGGTCCATGTATGACCACAGAGTACTAACACCAAACACTGGTCCATGTATGACCACAGAGTACTAACACCAAACACTGGTCCATGTATGACCAAAAAGTACTAACACCAAACACTGGTCCATGTATGACCACAGAGTACTAACACCAAACACTGGTCCATGTATGACCAAAAAGTACTAACACCAAACACTGGTCCATGTATGACCACAGAGTACTAACACCAAACACTGGTCCATGTATGACCACAGAGTACTAACACCAAACACTGGTCCATGTATGACCACAGAGTACTAACACCAAACACTGGTCCATGTATGACCACAGAGTGCTAACTCCAAACACTGGTCCATGTATGACCACAGAGTACCAACATCAAACACTGGTTCATGTATGACCACAGAGTACTAACATCAAGCAACACTGGTCCATGTATGACCACAGAGTACTAACACCAAACACTTGTCCATGTATGACCACAGAGTACTAACACCAAACACTGGTCCATGTATGACCACAGAGTACTAACACCAAACACTGGTCCATATATGACCACAGAGTACTAACACCAAACACTGGTCCATGCATGACCAAAAAGTACTAACACCAAACACTGGTCCATGTATGACCACAGAGTACTAACACCAAACACTGGTCCATGTATGACCAAAAAGTACTAACACCAAACACTGGTCCATGTATGACCACAGAGTACTAACACCAAACACTGGTCCATGTATGACCACAGAGTACTAACACCAAACACTGGTCCATGTATGACCACAGAGTACTAACACCAAACACTGGTCCATGTATGACCACAGAGTACTAACACCAAACACTGGTCCATGTATGACCACAGAGTACTAACACCAAACACTGGTCCATGTATGACCACAGAGTGCTAACTCCAAACACTGGTCCATGTATGACCACAGAGTACCAACATCAAACACTGGTTCATGTATGACCACAGAGTACTAACATCAAGCAACACTGGTCCATGTATGACCACAGAGTACTAACACCAAACACTGGTCCATGTATGACCACAGAGTACTAACACCAAACACTGGTCCATGTATGACCACAGAGTACTAACACCAAACACTGGTCCATGTATGACCTCAGAGTACTAACACCAAACACTGGTCCATGTATGACCACAGAGTACTAACACCAAACACTGGTCCATGTATGACCACAGAGTACTAACACCAAACACTGGTCCATATATGACCACAGAGTACTAACACCAAACACTGGTCCATATATGACCACAGAGTACTAACACCAAACACTGGTCCATGTATGATCACAGAGTACTAACACCAAACACTGGTCCATGTATGACCACAGAGTACTAACACCAAACACTGGTCCATGTATGACCACAGAGTACTAACACCAAACACTGGTCCATATATGACCACAGAGTACTAACACCAAACACTGGTCCATGTATGACCACAGAGTACTAACACCAAACACTGGTCCATGTATGACCACTCACACTACCAGTGTTATAAAGCACTAGCACGGCTCCTCCGTCCTGGTCTCACTGGCGTTCATAAATCTCGATAAGAAAGACACACAGTTTAACCCACCAGCGGACTCAAAAAAATTAATGAAAAAGTCAGCAAATAACTTTTTTACAGATCAAGTCAAAAGAGAGATTGATAACAGAGAGAAAACGGGATCTCTGTTGTCAATAACAGGAGAGGGAGAGGAGAGAGAGAGAGAGAGAGAGAGAAACTTCAATGTACGCAAGAAGCATAGTTTTAGTTGCAGCTCGAAACCCTCAAGGGGCTCAGGCGCTGCAGCTCAATTTGTTTAAGAGACCCAGGAGGTAGATGTCAACTGTTCCAGAATGCGATATCTATATAGACGTCTCCAGAGAATACTAGAGGGTCACCTTAGTGACCTCCCTCCAGCGTCTAGCATGTTGTGGTGTTGTAACTCGGTCACAATATTCTAGTCAAGTTATCATTTAAAATTAACAAGTTTCAATAACACTGAGATCACAACTGAACAATACAAACTAACTAAATACAAGTTGAGATCTTGAATAACAAAGTTGTCTTGGTGGTGATAATTATATTTCATGTAACTTGAATAATTAAGGAGAAGCTTCTATATAGTTCTTGGAGTATAACTTCGTGTACTTATATATCAAAGTTATTCTGTACATATAATCACATAGTGATAAGGGCACCATAGATAAAATGCTGTAGTACTCTTATGTACTGTCTGGTACATTGCTATGATGAGATGTACTCCTAAGCACAAGAGTAATGTGTGTGTGTGTGTGTGTGTGTGTGTGTGTGTGTGTGTGTGTGTGTGTGTGTGTGTGTGTGTGTGTGTGTGTGTGTGTGTGTGTGTGTGAGTACTCAGTAAGACTCGATTTAGATTTAAAAATATGAGTGACAAGTCCCTAAATAACCTAACTTGTGGACCATCGAGGCAATCAAACAGCTTGCTTGAACAATGTGATGACCCATTCACCAAACAATAATGCTGGAAGCAGCGGAGAACAGCACAGCGTCAGGCAGGGAGTCTAAGAGACTATCGACATTAACTATGGACCTTCAAAGATCCTACCCAAAACACATAAAACTCCCTTATTACTGAACCTGAGTTCAGCGATTCCAATTTTCCAACTATGACAATGTATAGATGCCAAAACAATGTAGGTCAAGAGTTGAACTTGGGACCAGAGATATAGTGTCTCCACTGCACACAACCTCTGAAAACGCCAAATATTGAAGTCTAAATAATGATCTGTAAACAGTTGCACAGAGTTACAAGTTGCATGTCCTGGCTCAGTAACACAGACACTCTACCAAAAATGGAGTCTCTTTCAGAGAGACAGAGAGACAGAGACAGAGAGAGAGAGAGAGAGAGAGAGAGAGAGAGAGAGAGAGAGAGAGAGAGAGAGAGAGAGAGAGAGAGAGAGAGAGAGAGAGAGAGAGAGAGAGAGAGAGAGAGAGAGAGAGAGAGAGAGAAAAGAGAAGCATGACTGGCAGATCCAACGTCAAGTGACTGGTAGCAGCTCACCCCTGACACCAACTGTGAAACAAGTGGGTAGTAACTAGCAACACTGACAGCCAATTTCCACCAACGAGCACAATGATGTAGTTATATTCTATTTACATAAGTATTATGTATGTATTGTAAGTCAAATAATATAAAGCGTGAAACCTTCATTTTAGCTATTAATGAAAATAGCAATATAAAATTATATAAATAAAAAGGGTATACAATATTTACCGCATTCTTTCCCTGAGGTCACAATATCAACCCACCCAGGAGACCCAGAGCTTTAGCTTGCAGCTTAAGCCTCTGGCTTAGACACCTCAAAAAACCCAAGTGTTTCAGATCAACCCTCCACAGGACCAGGAGCTGGAAGCCATCTCACTCTAAACACCGAAGATATTTATGCAGTAATATTGTATAGAAGTGCCTGTGTATCATTGACCAACACATGTTCCATGGACCAACACATGTTCCATGGACCAACACATGTTCCATGGACCAACACATGTTCCATGGACCAACACATGTTCCATGGACCAACACATGTTCAAGAGAAACAAGCACTATGTCATCAGGTCTGGCTACTGAAGGTCGGCACCTGGACACTGTTGATACAAGTTCTGGAGTAGCAGCAGCAGCAGCAACAGCAGCAGAAATAACAGCCGGAGAAGCAGCAGGAGCAGCATTATTATTTACGGAGCACTTTGATAATCTACATCACTCAGTTGTTGTAGGCATAAAAAATGTATGAACACTTAAGGGGATTAAATTAATAAAAAACACAAAGTACTCAAAACATGACGGGGACTTAATTAAACATTTTGTTATAAAAGGTAAAGTTTAGTGAGGCGAGGGGCAGGGAGGGTCTCCGGCTCAGGTTTAAGACTAAGAAGGTAGGTAGAGGCCTTAACAAACACCATCACTGTCGTAGCAACGAGGAGTGTCAGCTACTTTGTAGGACGCAGGAGACTCAGGAGTACACTCGCCTGCCACTACCTCTGCACACAGATGTGGTAGTATTGATAATGGACGCACAGGTACGACAGCAGGTTCATTTGTCTACATGGTGTGACACGGTACACACTCGCTTGTTTGTCAGTTAAAAACTGGTCTGTGGAGCGGTGGTCATGGTAGCGGCGGCTCCATACACTTCCTTTCCAGCGAACTGCACAGATTCTGTGGAGAAATTTTCTCCAGGAGGGGGTATCAGTTCCTTTCAGCCCTTTCAGACCTCCCAGAAAGGGCAATGGTATCTTGCTTGCTTCTGCAACAACACTTTTAATTGAAAGCATATGACCGTGTGTCATGATCACGCTATATCTTTGCAAGAGACCAGTGTTGCAGATAGGTTGGGCTAATGAAAGACAATTCATCTTTTACCTTGGCAGGACAATTAGGGAAAATCCTGCAGCTGCTTTACCATGTTAAAGATAGCGTACAATGACGTCTATGGCCAGACAGCAAGAATCAAGTATTCTGTATTGCTTCCTGGGGAAAGTTTGGCAAGGAAAGGAAATATGCTTGACACTTCTGTGTATGGAAGAAGCCAGGGCAAGCTGGGGCAGCGGAAGGCTCCGCACGTGGGCAGATTGCCTTAGACCCTGCCAGGGGAAACATTAACGCCGTGATAATGAACAAAGAACAGTGATCCACGCGTTTTTGTGCATAAAGAACAATCCACAATCGTGGTATATTACGGAGAAGTGTGTGCAGCTTCCTGTAGTGACATTACTGTGAATTTAAAACGATTGAAAGACAAAGCAGTGTCGTATATCGAGTGTATTGAGAACTATCTTTATGGACTAGTGCACAGAGACACATTCTTCAATCAAGTCAACGATACCTGTCGAAAGGTGCAGCCAACACCATAGCTCACACTACAAGAGCAAGGCAGGTTCTGAATGCACTTGTTATGCAGGGGACTGCACAGTTCTTGTGTCGCAAGGGGTTCAAAATCATCCTATAGTCGGCAGTGAATTGTGGGCTTTTGAGCCCAACACAAGTGAGTATAAGGCCCTCGTCAGTATTCAGTTATTCAATGAAATACTGACAACAACCTCTAGGGATAATTATACTTACAACCAATTTTATTTACACAGCCCAAGTGCGGTTGCATCGTCGGCTCCAAGAATGTTCTGAAAGCGGCTGCAGAATGTTGAGTCGTCATCAAGCTAAGTCCCATTACAGTCCATTTATTATATGGTTTAGCGTGTTTGTATGCTAAAACCCCACAGATTCAGTCCTTAGACCATTAGAAGACACACTGCTTTATACGTTTACATGTGGTCTGGAGGATGGAGATTGTAGCTGCAGAGAGCACCAACATCAAGACATACTGCTTCATCTGTAAGTAGAATCAGCAAGAGGATCAGGGCAAAAAACTGATGTAGACAAAGAGTTGAATCCAAACGCTCGAATTGCCACTGAGAGCGGCTAAGAAAGGGAGAGTACAGTTGGAAGGAGAATTAATAAGTATAGGGAAAATTGTCACTAGTGATCATTACTTACTATCCAATCCAAATCAAGGGCTATGGAGGAGGAGCAGATAGCTCTGTCAACGATAAGGTTTGTGTTTGAGTCTAAATGTGTAAGATATATAAGGGGCGTGGAGGTGAGGAAGACCAATTGATCTCTGGAAGAGTCGCAGTGTGACTCGCTAGAGCAAAGGATGACAGCTAAAATCATCTGAGTGGTTTAAGTAATGCTGAAGGTAAGGCTTTTAAATTACAGATAAAGGAACGTCAGGGTAAAACAACAGAACAGAATACTACCGTATGTACAAATAGATACGTCTGAAACAACACGAATGAAAATTTGTGAATGTGGAACGTCGCTGAGCAACGAAAGTATGTTCTTGTTGCAGGATCCGCCAGGAAGGATACATAGTGAATGTAAAGGCACCTAACCAGAGGTAGGATCACCAACACTATTACGTAGTATTACGTGCAGGGGAAAAATGGAAAAAATATTTGGACGTCTGTCTGATTCCCTCCGCATATTTTCATATTCCACTGTCAAGGACCATTATGTTGAAGAAATAACAGAGTGGAGGTGCAGTGAGGTGGCCATGACTGGTGTGCTCATTGTAAGAAACATGTGAGGAGGAGTCTTCTGTTATGAAGCAGTGCCATTACTGCAAGCCAAGACGGTGTTAAAAGTATGATATAATTGACTAATAATTTGCCTATAGTTGAAGGCATGCTTATTGGGCTGTATAGTTGTTAAATATTGTGTAAGAATCACAGTCTACGAAGTCTCGTCGAACAACTGTGTGAGGGATGACTACAGTTCCTCGGCAGGAACTGGGTGTCGGTGGAATCATCAGGGTCATGATAACAGTGTGGACGTGTGTTAGGTTATTGGCTCATTTCTCATAACTGACTGTTAATGATTGTCTCGTTTTGCAATGAATGGAAACAGATATCTTGGCAGACATGAGACAAGGGGTTTAAAACGAGTGTGTGGTCGTTCAGCAGAGTCTAGTTGATCACTTGCTTGGGAAAATAATTGTGTTCGTTATTGTGTTTGGAAGAGTTCTGAAATTGAGAAATTACAAAGTTGTAATTATCTTGGTTTGTCGTCGGGGTTTGTTTATCGCGTCTGCATCAGTGTGTGTGTGTGTGTGTGTGTGTGTGTGTGTGTGTGTGTGTGTGTGTGTGTGTGTGTGTGTGTGTGTGTGTGTGTGTGTGTGTGTGTGTTACTTTGCAGATGGCTTGGAGGCTGTCTCTTCTCTAGCATAGACTTCCTGTAAAGTCTCTACATCCTGAGTGAAGCCGATTCCATAGCCTAGGTCATGCAGGGGTCAGGAGTACTAAACACAGGCAGAACATCAGTCCGTGGTTTGGGCAACAAGCGGTTGTGCGAAAAACAATTCCGGGTTCTGAGGAAGGTCCGTGGTCATGCCGAGATCTGGTAAGGGGCCATACTTATCAGGGATCAGAGAAATTTAATCTCACTTTGATTGATGCATTAAAAACGAGAGGAGAGAACCCAGAGGATGAACGTCGATGAAGCTTGGTGTGTCAGGCACTGTTGGCGTTCCCAGGAAGCTTTCCTCAACCTTACCCGGCATACCGGGATGGTACCTCCAGAACTGACCAAATTAGGACTTAGGAAAAACGCTTCATTACACTGAGCACTGATTGTGAAGCATTTTTTAATTAATAAGATATATGGACGATCAGAAACGCCAGGAGTCGCACACTTTCGCCTACAAACCGCAGATTTGCAGACGACCTCCAGAAATATCTCAGTTACCCATGGACACGCGAGGTCGTCCTCCAGATAAACCCAAGGTAATCCTAGCCCCATTTCACGGCAGCAATAGTACTGAAGCCTGCACTAGGGTAGGTAATGGGTCGGGGTGAACCTAGGTTCCGTCCGTGGGAGGGAGCGAGAGGTTCAATTGTACAGAGCTGACCACTGTTTAAGACCAAGCTTCACTCTGGACACAGCTTTATCAAGTCACAAGAAGTAATGTAAGCTGATGCAACAATACACAGAGTCACAATACCATGACTGGAACAATACCGTGACTGGAACAATACACAAATAACCTGCACTTACGACACAAACTTATGATATTTCGGTCCAACTTGAACTAGTGATTGGTCCAAGTTTGGCCGAAATGTCGGCTTAAGGTTCGTTCTCCTCTGTGGGGTTTTTTTGTGTATTGTGTCACAGTACTGTGACGTTTTTGCTCTTCGTAAGGCAGCATGTCAGTGTCAGGCGTGACTGATGTCAGCAAGTGTCGTGCGTGACTGATGTCAGCAAGTATCAGCACAACCTCTTCGTGTTCACCTGTGTAAGAGAAGTTTAGCTGGTGGCTTGCTGATGCTGAATGATTTATTCTGTTCGTGGTTCCGTAGGTGTTCATGACTGATTCAGAATGTCTTCTACCCTGAGGTCTGTCTTATGACTGGGATCTGTACGTGTGTGTGTGTGTGTGTGTGTGTGTGTGTGTGTGTGTGTGTGTGTGTACTCACCTATTTGTACTCACCTATTTGTGGTTGCAGGGGTCGAGTCACAGCTCCTGGCCCCGCCTCTTCGCTGATTGCTACTAGGTCCTCTCTCTCCCTGCCCCATGAGCTCTATCATACCTCGCCTTAAAACTATGTATGGTTCCCGCCTCCACCACATCACTTTCTACGCTATTCCACGGCCTGACTACTCTATGACTGAAGAAATACTTCCTAACATCCCTTTGATTCATCTGAGTTTTCAACTTCCAATTGTGACCTCTTGTGTCTGTGTCCCTTCTCTGGAACATCCGGTCTTTGTCCACCTTGTCTATTCCGCGCAGTATTTTATATGTCGTTATCATGTCTTCCCTGACCCTCCTGTCCTCCAGTGTCGTCAGGCCGATTTCCCTCAACCTTTCTCCGTAGGACAATCCCCGTAGCTCTGGGACTAGTCTTGTTGCAAACCTTTGCACTTTCTCTAATTTCTTGACGTGCTTGACTAGGTGCGGATTCCAAACTGGTGCTGCATACTCCAGTATGGGCCTGACGTAAATGGTATAGAGTCTTAAGCGAATCCTCACTGAGGTATCGGAACGCTATCCGTAGGTTTGCCAGGCGCCCGTATGCTGCAGCAGTTATCTGATTGATGTGCGCCTCATGAGATATGCTCGGTGTTATACTCACCCCCAGATCTTTTTCCTTGAGTGAGGTTTGCAGTCTTTGGCCATCTAAACTATATTGTGTCTGCGGTCTTCTTTGCCCTTCCCCAATCTTCATGACTTTGCATTTGGCAGGGTTAAATTCAAGGAGCCAGTTGCTGGACCAGGCTTGTAGCCTGTCCAGGTCTCTTTGTAGTCCTGCCTGATCCTGATCCGATTTGATTCTTTTCATTAACTTCGCATCATCTGCAAACAAGGACACTTCTGAGTCTATCCCTTCCGTTATGTCGTTCACATATACCAAGAACAGCACAGGTCCTAGGACTGACCCCTGTGGAACCCCGCTTGTCACAGGCGCCCACTCTGACACCTCGTCGCGTACCATGACTCGTTGTTGCCTCCCTGCCAGGTATTCTCTGATCCATTGCAGTGCCTTTCCTGTTATGTGTGCCTGATCCTCTAGCTTTTGCAGTAACCTCTTGTGAGGAACTGTGTCGAATCCTTCTTGCAGTCCAAAAAAATGCAGTCGATCCACCCCTCTCTCTCTTGTCTTACTTCTGTCACCTTGTCATAAAACTCTAGTAGGTTTGTGACACAGGATTTTCCTTCCCTGAAACCGTGCTGGTTGTCAATTATACACTTGTTTCTTTCCAGGTGCTCCACCACTCTCCTCCTGATGATCTTCTCCATGACCTTGCATACTATACACGTTAGTGATACAGGTCTGTAGTTTAGTGCCTCATGTCTGTCTCCCTTTTTAAAAATTGGGACTACATTTGCCATTTTCCATACCTCAGGGAGTTGCCCAGTTTCAATTGATGTGTTGAATATCTTTGTTAATGGCTCACACAATATCTCTGCTCCCTCTTTAAGGACCCATGGAGAGATGTTGTCTGGTCCCACCGCCTTTGAGGTGTCAAGTTCGAATAGCAGCTACTTCACCTCCTCCTTGGTTATATGTACCTCATCCAGCACTTGCTGGTGTGCCCCCCTGTTCTGATTTCCTGGAGTCCTACTGGTTTCCACTGTAAATACCTCTTTAAATCTTGTGTTGAGCTCCCGACATACCTCTCGGTCGTGTGAATTCCCCATCACCCTTCCTCAGTCTGATTACCTGGTCCTTGACTGTTGTTTTCCTCCTGATGTGGCTGTACAACAGCTTTGGGTCAGTCTTTACTTTTGATGCTATGTCATTTTCATATTGTCGCTGAGCCTCCCTATCTGTGCATATTCGTTTCTGGCTCTTCGGCTAATCTCTTTATTTTCCTGAGTTCTCTGTCTTCTGTACCTTTTCCATTCTCTAGTACACCTAGTTTTTGCCTCCCTACACCTTTGGGTGAACCAAGGACTTGTTCTGTTCTTCCCATTATTTCTGTTTCCATTGGGAACAAACCTCTCCTCTGCCTCCTTGCATTTTGTTGCCACATAGTCCATCATTTCTTTTACTGATTTTCCTGTCAGTTCCCTCTCCCACTGAATGTCTTGAAGGAAGTTTCTCATGCCTGGGTAGTTCCCCCTTTTGTAGTTTGGTTTTCCCAGCCTATTCCTGCTATTCTCTCCACTTGGAGCTCAACTATGTAGTCAAAGCACAGAACCACATGATCACTAGCTCCCAGGGGCCTTTCATACATGATACCCTCGATGTCCGAACTACTCAAGGTGAATACAAGGTTCAGTCTTGCTGGTTCATCCTCTCCTCTCTCTCTGGTAGTGTCTCTAACAAGTTGATGCATGAGGTTTTCCAGTACCACATCCATCATCTTGGCTCTCCATGTCTCGGGACCCCCATGGGGCTCCAGGTTTTCCCAGTCAATCTCCTTGTGATTGAAATCACCCATAACTAGTAACTTTGCTCCCCCCATGTGTGCTCTCCTGGCCACCTCGGCTAGTGTGTCGATCATTGTTCTGTTGCTCTCATCATATTCTTCTCTTGGCCTCCTGCAGTTCTGTGGTGGGTTGTACATTACTGCAATTATCACCTTATGTCACTCAGACTGGATTGTTCCTACTAAGTAGTCCCTTTCGCCCTTGCCATCCATTCCTTCCATTTTCTCAAAACCCCACTGGTTTTTAATGAGCAGTGCAACTCCTCCTCCCCCTTTCCTCCCTCTGTCTTTCCTGAGGGCTTGATATCCGGATGGAAAGATTGAATCTGTTATTATTCTGGTGAGTTTTGTTTCTGTGAGTGCTATTATGTCTGGGGATGTCTCCTTGATTCTTTCGTGCCACTCCTCATACTTGTTTGTTATTCCATCTGCATTTGTATACCACACCTTCAACTTCTTTTCTAAGACTGTGGTCTGGGAGGTGTATTGGGGTTGGGGAAGTGGGAGACCTGGTAAGGAACTATGGGTTGTTGCTGTGGGGGTGGAGTTTGTAATGTAGTGGGTGGGGGCATTGAATGTGGCATGGGTGTTTTGATTTAGAGTGTTTGGTTGCACTGGGGTTGACCTGGTTGGGAGGCTTCTATAGGAAGTTGTGAGGGAGGCTGTATTTGATCTTCCTGGGTCTGGGATCTCCTGTCTGTCTTCTCCATCCCCTCTCTTTCCTCCTTTCGCCTTTGTACCATCTCTCTCAGTTTCTGCCTTTGTGTTCTGTCGCAGTCGAGATACACCTTCCTGTATGCCGGCATGTCCCTTAATCGTGCTTTCTCCTGCAGGACCTTATTCCGAGTCGCTTCTGCCTTGAAGGTCACTTTCACTGGCCTGGTTTTTTTTTTACAAACCCCCCTATTCTCCGAAAATTTTCCAGCTGGGTCATGTCTTCTCCTATTGCTTTCATGCTTTCAATTGCTTTTTTTTCTCCTTGTTTTCTTGCTTCATATGTTTCCCCTTCAACTTCCTGGAGCCCATACACAAAGACTGACCTCACCCTTTCATTCTCCCACTGCATATCCCTGTGTATCCACTCATTTAATTTGGTTTCCTCCACTTCAGCTTTCCTTTCTTCAGTTTCACTGGCTAATGTACTTGGGCTCAGTGGCCTGTCATTTTCCCTTCTCGGCTTCCCTTGGGCTCTGTTGTCTGTTAGGGCCTCCACATAAAGCTTAGCTCTTTCATTTACTACAGTCTCCTCTGATAGAGCCTCTCCATGCAGTTGTGCTCCTTCTTTCCCTACAGTCCCCTTATTTGTGACTGAGGTAGCAGTCTCTGTTGTCAATCCCAAAATGTTCTTTAGTTCTTTAGGCTGTTTCAGATTTTTCAGTTCCTCTTCTAAACTCTGTATCCTAGCCTCTGCTGCTTTGACATGCACCTCCCACTTCCTGCTTTCCATATCTATTCTCTCTTCCATTCTCATGCTAAGTTCTTCTAGTTTCTTTTCCCATTCATCCCTTTTTATGAGCTCTGCTGCCCAATCTTCCTTTGCAGCTTCCTCCTCCTGTCCCTTGGTTTTTCTTGTTGCTCTCTGGCAACCCATTTTTGTTTTATCCTGATTGCCTCAGAGTGGGAAACCTATGTAGTTTTGTATGTTAGGTTAGTAGTGTGTATGTCAGAGTGTGCGGGGGGGAGGTAGTGGAGGAACTGTGGCTATGTGGGAGAGGAGTGGGGAGGGGTGGGGAGGAGGGTGAACGAGTGTGTGTGTGTGTGTGTGTGTGTGTATTCACCTAGTTAGTTACCATTTTGTCCTAGTACAGGTGTGTGTGTATGTGTGTATGAGGGGGAGATACTGTTAATACATACCAGTAATTCTGGGTTATAAAAAGTGGAAATTGCTACTAGGGTCTAAAGCTTCTATGAGTGTCTGCCCTTGTGTGTGTGTGTGTGTGTGTGTGTGTGTGTGTGTAATTATGTGTCGAATTGTGTGGGGGTTTATTATGTGTCTGAAAAGTAGGTGGCTTGTGCTTGGAGTGTAATGCGGATTCTCAGTGGTCGCTTGTGTCCACAACCTCTTGTGACCTGACTCCCACCCTCCTGGGACTTACGCTCACCTACCTACAATGTTGCCTATGCCTGACCTGCCACCTAGGTTATAGTAAGTTAATCGCCTTGTTCAATGGATTACCAATTGCTATTCCTTATTGAATACTTGAGTGCCTATTCTTTATCGTGCTATGAGAGTTAGACTATTCACATTCAGCTTGGCGGTTAATTGGAATCTGGAACCCCACACCCAAACAACCACTCATAGGGGGATACAGTACATGTGTGTGTGTGTGTGTGTGTGTGTGTGTGTGTGTGTGTGTGTGTGTGTGTGTGTGTGTATGTGGGTGTGGGTATATAACATACAGGTTGTGTTTGTGCTTCCACATGCATCCTTACGTTAAAGGATTCTGCCGTGAATAATACATGGTGTTACCTCGGTAGTGTGTCACCATCTACACGACACACTGTTCACACCTGTCTCTGTGTCCTGGTACTGATGGTGGACTTCTCAGCAGCCACAATGTCATGACTGCCACATTGTTGATGCAGTATCTGAGAGCCAGTGTGTTGATGCTGACTACGGCGCCAGCAAGCAGGATTACCCACTGGTTGTTGCCATGTGGTTAATTGGGCTTATATCCACGAGAATACCCAGAGGCTCATTAAGGCTGCATGTCACCTGTTTACCAACAGACAAGAATACTTTCATCCCTAAAAATAAGATGTCAGCTCCCAGTGTATAGACACAGACATCTTGGTGTCCTCCAGGATGTTTGAGTACCCGCTGTGTTTCACGTTAGCAACGCAAGATGAAGAAAGTTGATCTGGTCTTCATGATAGCGCTGTGTTACATGTTGTTACATGTTGTGTGAGACTGAGTGAGAAGACGATGATGATCCGTCTGGTACACTTGTATACAACCAGCCATGCTATAACCATGCTACAAACATGCTAGAGCCAGCCATGTTACAAAGATGCTAGAACCAGCTATGCTACAACCATGCTATGACCAGCCATGCTACAACCAGGCTATAACAAGTCATGCTACAATCATGCTAGTACCAACCATACTACAGCTAACCATGCTGCAACCATGCTAGAGCCAACAATGCTACAATCATGCTACAGCCATACAACCATGCTACAATCATTATACAACCATACTACAATGAACCATGCTACAGCCAATCATGCTTCAACCATGCTACAGCCAATCATGCTACAACCATGCTACAGCCAATCATGCTTCAACCATGCTATTGCCAATCATGCTTCAACCATGCTACAGCCAATCATGCTACAACCATGCTACAGCCAATCATGCTACAACCATGCTACAGCCAGTCGTGCTACAACCATGCTACAGCCAATCATGCTACAACCATGCTACAACCAGCCATGCTACAACCATGCTACAGCCAATCATGCTACAACCATGCTACAGCCAATCATGCTTCAACCATGCTACAGCCAGTCATGCTTCAACCATGCTACAGCCAATCATGCTACAACCATGCTACAGCCAGTCATGCTACAGCCAGTCATGCTACAGCCAGTCATGCTACAACCATGTTACAGCCAATCATGCTTCAATCATGCTACAGCCAATCATGCTACAACCATGCTACAGCCAATCATGCTACAACCATGCTACAGCCAATCATGCTACAGCCAGTCATGCTACAACCATGCTACAGCCAGTCATGCTACAGCCAGTCATGCTACAACCATGCTACAGCCAGTCATGCTACAACCATGCTACAGCCAACCATGCTACTGCCAATCATGCTTCAACCATGCTACAGCCAATCATGCTACAACCATGCTGCAGCCAGTCATGCTACAACCATGCTACAGCCAATCATGCTTCAACCATGCTACAGCAAATCATGCTACAACCATGCTACAGCCAGTCATGCTACAACCATGCTACAGCCAATCATGCTACAACCATGCTGCAGCCAGTCATGCTACAACCATGCTACAGCCAATCATGCTACAACCATGCTACAGCCAGTCATGCTACAACCATGCTACAGCCAATCATGCTACAACCATGCTACAGCCAGTCATGCTACAACCATGCTACAGCCAATCATGCTTCAACCATGCTACAGCCAATCATGCTACAACCATGCTACAACCAGTCATGCTACAACCATGCTACACCCAGTCATGCTACAACCATGCTACAGCCAATCATGCTACAACCATGCTACAGCCAATCATGCTTCAACCATGCTACAGCTAGTCATGCTACAGTCATGCTACAACCATGCTACAGACAGTCATGTTACAACCATGCTACAGCCAATCATGCTACAACCATGCTACAGCCAATCATGCTTCAACCATGCTACAGCCAATCATGCTACAACCATGCTACAACCAATCATGCTTCAACCATGCTACAGCCAATCATGCTACAACCATGCTACAGCCAGTCATTCTACAACCATGCTACAGCCAGTCATGCTTCAACCATGCTACAGCCAGTCATGCTACAACCAAGCTACAGCCAATCATGCTTCAACCATGCTACAGCCAATCATGCTACAGCCAGTCATGCTACAACCATGCTACAGCCAGTCATGCTTCAACCATGCTACAGCCAGTCTTGCTACAACCATGCTACAGCCAGTCATGCTTCAACCATGCTACAGCCAGTCATGCTACAACCATGCTACAGCCAGTCATGCTTCAACCATGCTACAACCAATCATGCTACAACCATGCTACAGCCAATCATGCTACAACCATGCTACAGCCAGTCATGCTACAGCCAGTCATGCTACAACCATGCTACAGCCAGTCATGCTACAACCATGCTACAGCCAGTCATGCTACAACCATGCTACAACCATGCTACAGTCAATCATGCTACAACCATGCTACAGCCAATCATGCTACAACCATGCTACAGCCAATCATGCTACAACCATGCTACAGTCAATCATGCTACAACCATGCTGCAGCCAATCATGCTACAACCATGCTACAGCCAGTCATGCTTCAACCATGCTACAGCCAGTCATGCTACAACCATGCTACAGCCAATCATGCTGCAATCATTCTACAGCCAGTCATGCTACAACCATGCTACAGCCAATCATGCTTCAACCATGCTACAGCCAATCATGCTACAACCATGCTACAACCAGTCATGCTACAACCATGCTACACCCAGTCATGCTACAACCATGCTACAGCCAATCATGCTACAACCATGCTACAGCCAATCATGCTTCAACCATGCTACAGCTAGTCATGCTACAGTCAGTCATGCTACAACCATGCTACAGACAGTCATGTTACAACCATGCTACAGCCAATCATGCTACAACCATGCTACAGCCAATCATGCTTCAACCATGCTACAGCCAATCATGCTACAACCATGCTACAACCAATCATGCTTCAACCATGCTACAGCCAATCATGCTACAACCATGCTACAGCCAGTCATTCTACAACCATGCTACAGCCAGTCATGCTTCAACCATGCTACAGCCAGTCATGCTACAACCAAGCTACAGCCAATCATGCTTCAACCATGCTACAGCCAATCATGCTACAGCCAGTCATGCTACAACCATGCTACAGCCAGTCATGCTTCAACCATGCTACAGCCAGTCTTGCTACAACCATGCTACAGCCAGTCATGCTTCAACCATGCTACAGCCAGTCATGCTACAACCATGCTACAGCCAGTCATGCTTCAACCATGCTACAGCCAATCATGCTACAACCATGCTACAGCCAATCATGCTACAACCATGCTACAGCCAGTCATGCTACAGCCAGTCATGCTACAACCATGCTACAGCCAGTCATGCTACAACCATGCTACAGCCAGTCATGCTACAACCATGCTACAACCATGCTACAGTCAATCATGCTACAACCATGCTACAGCCAATCATGCTACAACCATGCTACAGCCAATCATGCTACAACCATGCTACAGTCAATCATGCTACAACCATGCTGCAGCCAATCATGCTACAACCATGCTACAGCCAGTCATGCTTCAACCATGCTACAGCCAGTCATGCTACAACCATGCTACAGCCAATCATGCTGCAATCATTCTACAGCCAGTCATGCTACAACCATGCTATAGTCAATCATGCTACAACCATGCTACAGCCAGTCATGCTGCAACCATGCTACAGTCAATCATGCTACAACCATGCTACAGCCAGTCATGCTACAACCATGCTACAGCCAATCATGCTACAGCCAATCATGCTACAACCATGCTAGAGCCAATCATGCTACAACCATGCTACAGGCAGTCATGCTACAACCAAGCTACAGTAAGTCATGCTTCAACCATGCTACAGCCAATCATACTACAACCATGCTACAGCCAATCATGCTACAACCATGCTACAGCCAATCATGCTTCAACCATGCTATAGCCAGTCATGCTACAACCATGCTACAACCAGTCATGCTACAACAATGCTGCAGCCAGTCATGCTACAACCATGCTACAGCCAATCATACTACAACCATGCTACCGCCAGTCATGCTTCAACCATGCTACAGCCAATCATGCTACAACCATGCTACAGCCAATCATGCTACAACCATGCTACAGCCAATCATGCTACAACCATGCTACAGCCAATCATGCTAAAACCATGCTACAGCCAGTCATGCTACAACCATGCTACAGCCAATCATGCTTCAACCATGCTACAGCCAGTCATGCTACAACCATGCTACAGCCAATCATGCTTCAACCATGCTACAGCCAGTCATGCTACAACCATGCTACAGCCAATCATGCTTCAACCATGCTACAGCCAGTCATGCTACGACCATGCTACAACCAGTCATGCTACAACCATGCTACAGCCAATCATGCTACAACCATGCTACAGCCAATCATTCTACAACCATGCTACAGCCAATCATGCTACAACCATGCTACAGCCAGTCATGCTACAACCATGCTACAGCCAATCATGCTTCAACCATGCTACAGCCAGTCATGCTACAACCATGCTACAGCCAGTCATGCTACAACCATGCTACAGCCAATCATGCTACAACCATGCTACAGCCAATCATGCTTCAACCATGCTACAGCCAATCATGCTAATACCATGTTACAGCCAATCATGCTAAAACCATGCTACAGCCAATCATGCTACAACCATGCTACAGCCAGTCATGCTACAACCATGCTACAGCCAATCATGCTAAAACCATGTTACAGCCAGTCATGCTACAACCATGCTACAGCCAGTCATGCTACGACCATGCTACAACCAGTCATGCTACAACCATGCTACAGCCAATCATGCTACAACCATGCTACAACCAGTCATGCTACAACCATGCTACAGCCAATCATGCTACAACCATGCTACAGCCAATCATGCTACAACCATGCTACAGCCAATCATGCTACAACCATGCTACAGCCAGTCATGCTACAACCATGCTACAGCCAATCATGCTACAACCATGCTACAGCCAATCATGCTTCAACCATGCTACAGCCAGTCATGCTACAACCATGCTACAGCCAATCATGCTTCAACCATGCTACAGCCAGTCATGCTACAACCATGCTACAGCCAATCATGCTACAACCATGCTACAGCCAGTCATGCTACAGCCAGTCATGCTACAGCCAGTCATGCTACAGCCAATCATGCTTCAACCATGCTACAGCCAATCATGCTACAACCATGCTACAGCCAATCATGCTACAACCATGCTACAGCCAATCATGCTTCAACCATGCTACAGCCAGTCATGCTACAACCATGCTACAGCCAATCATGCTTCAACCATGCTACAGCCAGTCATGCTACAACCATGCTACAGCCAGTCATGCTACAACCATGCTACAGCCAATCATGCTACAACCATGCTACAGCCAATCATGCTACAACCATGCTACAGCCAATCATGCTACAACCATTCTACAGCCAATCATGCTACAACCATGCTACAGCCAATCATGCTACAACCATGCTACAGCCAATCATGCTACAACCATGCTACAGCCAATCATGCTTCAACCATGCTACAGCCAATCATGCTACAACCATGCTACAGCCAGTCATGCTCCAACCATGCTACAGCCAATCATGCTACAACCATGCTTCAGCCAGTCATGCTACAACCATGCTACAGCCAATCATGCTTCAACCATGCTACAGCCAGTCATGCTACAACCATGCTACAGCCAATCATGCTACAACCATGCTACAGCCAGTCATGCTACAACCATGCTACAGCCAATCATGCTTCAACCATGCTACAGCCAGTCATGCTACAACCATGCTACAGTCAGTCATGCTTCAACCATGCTACAGCCAATCATGCTACAACCATGCTACAGCCAATCATGCTACAACAATGCTACAGCCAGTCATGCTACAACCATGCTACAGCCAGTCATGCTACAACCATGCTACAGCCAATCATGCTACAACCATGCTACAGCCAATCATGCTTCAACCATGCTACAGCCAATCATGCTAATACCATGTTACAGCCAATCATGCTAAAACCATGCTACAGCCAATCATGCTACAACCATGCTACAGCCAGTCATGCTACAACCATGCTACAGCCAATCATGCTAAAACCATGTTACAGCCAGTCATGCTACAACCATGCTACAGCCAGTCATGCTACAACCATGCTACAGCCAATCATGCTTCAACCATGCTACAGCCAGTCATGCTACAACCATGCTACAGCCAATCATGCTTCAACCATGCTACAGCCAGTCATGCTACAACCATGCTACAGCCAATCATGCTTCAACCATGCTACAGCCAGTCATGCTACAACCATGCTACAGCCAATCATGCTTCAACCATGCTACAGCCAGTCATGCTACGACCATGCTACAACCAGTCATGCTACAACCATGCTACAGCCAATCATGCTACAACCATGCTACAGCCAATCATTCTACAACCATGCTACAGCCAATCATGCTACAACCATGCTACAGCCAGTCATGCTACAACCATGCTACAGCCAATCATGCTTCAACCATGCTACAGCCAGTCATGCTACAACCATGCTACAGCCAGTCATGCTACAACCATGCTACAGCCAATCATGCTACAACCATGCTACAGCCAATCATGCTTCAACCATGCTACAGCCAATCATGCTAATACCATGTTACAGCCAATCATGCTAAAACCATGCTACAGCCAATCATGCTACAACCATGCTACAGCCAGTCATGCTACAACCATGCTACAGCCAATCATGCTAAAACCATGTTACAGCCAGTCATGCTACAACCATGCTACAGCCAGTCATGCTACGACCATGCTACAACCAGTCATGCTACAACCATGCTACAGCCAATCATGCTACAACCATGCTACAACCAGTCATGCTACAACCATGCTACAGCCAATCATGCTACAACCATGCTACAGCCAATCATGCTACAACCATGCTACAGCCAATCATGCTACAACCATGCTACAGCCAGTCATGCTACAACCATGCTACAGCCAATCATGCTACAACCATGCTACAGCCAATCATGCTTCAACCATGCTACAGCCAGTCATGCTACAACCATGCTACAGCCAATCATGCTTCAACCATGCTACAGCCAGTCATGCTACAACCATGCTACAGCCAATCATGCTACAACCATGCTACAGCCAGTCATGCTACAGCCAGTCATGCTACAGCCAGTCATGCTACAGCCAATCATGCTTCAACCATGCTACAGCCAATCATGCTACAACCATGCTACAGCCAATCATGCTACAACCATGCTACAGCCAATCATGCTTCAACCATGCTACAGCCAGTCATGCTACAACCATGCTACAGCCAATCATGCTTCAACCATGCTACAGCCAGTCATGCTACAACCATGCTACAGCCAGTCATGCTACAACCATGCTACAGCCAATCATGCTACAACCATGCTACAGCCAATCATGCTACAACCATGCTACAGCCAATCATGCTACAACCATTCTACAGCCAATCATGCTACAACCATGCTACAGCCAATCATGCTACAACCATGCTACAGCCAATCATGCTACAACCATGCTACAGCCAATCATGCTTCAACCATGCTACAGCCAATCATGCTACAACCATGCTACAGCCAGTCATGCTCCAACCATGCTACAGCCAATCATGCTACAACCATGCTTCAGCCAGTCATGCTACAACCATGCTACAGCCAATCATGCTTCAACCATGCTACAGCCAGTCATGCTACAACCATGCTACAGCCAATCATGCTACAACCATGCTACAGCCAGTCATGCTACAACCATGCTACAGCCAATCATGCTTCAACCATGCTACAGCCAGTCATGCTACAACCATGCTACAGTCAGTCATGCTTCAACCATGCTACAGCCAATCATGCTACAACCATGCTACAGCCAATCATGCTACAACCATGCTACAGCCAGTCATGCTACAACCATGCTACAGCCAGTCATGCTACAACCATGCTACAGCCAATCATGCTACAACCATGCTACAGCCAATCATGCTTCAACCATGCTACAGCCAATCATGCTAATACCATGTTACAGCCAATCATGCTAAAACCATGCTACAGCCAATCATGCTACAACCATGCTACAGCCAGTCATGCTACAACCATGCTACAGCCAATCATGCTAAAACCATGTTACAGCCAGTCATGCTACAACCATGCTACAGCCAGTCATGCTACGACCATGCTACAACCAGTCATGCTACAACCATGCTACAGCCAATCATGCTACAACCATGCTACAACCAGTCATGCTACAACCATGCTACAGCCAATCATGCTACAACCATGCTACAGCCAATCATGCTACAACCATGCTACAGCCAATCATGCTACAACCATGCTACAGCCAGTCATGCTACAACCATGCTACAGCCAATCATGCTACAACCATGCTACAGCCAATCATGCTTCAACCATGCTACAGCCAGTCATGCTACAACCATGCTACAGCCAATCATGCTTCAACCATGCTACAGCCAGTCATGCTACAACCATGCTACAGCCAATCATGCTACAACCATGCTACAGCCAGTCATGCTACAGCCAGTCATGCTACAGCCAGTCATGCTACAGCCAATCATGCTTCAACCATGCTACAGCCAATCATGCTACAACCATGCTACAGCCAATCATGCTACAACCATGCTACAGCCAATCATGCTTCAACCATGCTACAGCCAGTCATGCTACAACCATGCTACAGCCAATCATGCTTCAACCATGCTACAGCCAGTCATGCTACAACCATGCTACAGCCAGTCATGCTACAACCATGCTACAGCCAATCATGCTACAACCATGCTACAGCCAATCATGCTACAACCATGCTACAGCCAATCATGCTACAACCATTCTACAGCCAATCATGCTACAACCATGCTAGAGCCAATCATGCTACAACCATGCTACAGCCAATCATGCTACAACCATGCTACAGCCAATCATGCTTCAACCATGCTACAGCCAATCATGCTACAACCATGCTACAGCCAGTCATGCTCCAACCATGCTACAGCCAATCATGCTACAACCATGCTTCAGCCAGTCATGCTACAACCATGCTACAGCCAATCATGCTTCAACCATGCTACAGCCAGTCATGCTACAACCATGCTACAGCCAATCATGCTACAACCATGCTACAGCCAGTCATGCTACAACCATGCTACAGCCAATCATGCTTCAACCATGCTACAGCCAGTCATGCTACAACCATGCTACAGTCAGTCATGCTTCAACCATGCTACAGCCAATCATGCTACAACCATGCTACAGCCAGTCATGCTACAACCATGCTACAGCCAGTCATGCTACATCCATGCTACAGCCAGTCATGCTACAACCATGCTACAGCCAATCATGCTACAGACAGTCATGCTACAACCATGCTACAGCCAATCATGCTACAGCCATGCTACAGCCAGTCATGCTACAACCATGCTACAGCCAGTCATGCTACAACCATGCTACAGCCAGTCATGCTACAACCATGCTACAGCCAGTCATGCTACAACCATGCTACAGCCAGTCATGCTACAACCATGCTACAGCCAATCATGCTTCAACCATGCTACAGCCAGTCATGCTACAACCATGCTACAGCCAATCATGCTACAACCATGCTACAGCCAATCATGCTACAACCATGCTACAGCCAATCATGCTACAACCATGATACAGCCAGTCATGCTCCAACCATGCTACAGCCAATCATGCTACAACCATGCTTCAGCCAGTCATGCTACAACCATGCTACAGCCAATCATGCTTCAACCATGCTACAGCCAGTCATGCTACAACCATGCTACAGCCAGTCATGCTACAACCATGCTACAGCCAATCATGCTACAACCATGCTAAAGTTGATCATGCTACAACCATGCTACAGCCAGTCATGCTACAACCATGCTACAGCCAATCATGCTACAACCATGCTAAAGTCAATCATGCTACAACCATGCTACAGCCAGTCATGCTACAACCATGCTACAGCCAATCATGCTACAACCATGCTAAAGTCAATCATGCTACAACCATGCTACAGCCAATCATGCTACAATAGCGGGTAGCACTGAGCGATCACGTACACAGTATCACAGAGATCACGTACACACTATCACAGATCAAGTACACAGTATCACAGATCACGCACACAGTATCACAGATGACGCACACATTATCACAGATCACGTACACAGTATCACAGAGATCACGTACACAGTATCACAGATCACGCACACAGTATCACAGATGACGTACACAGTATCACAGAGATCACGTACACAGTATCACAGATCACGTACACAGTAGCACAGCGATCACGTACACAGTAGCACTGAGCGATAACGTACACCGTAACACAGAGATCACGTACACAGTAGCACAGAGATCACGTACACAGTAGCAGAAAGATCACGTACACAGTAGCACTGAGAGCTCATGTACACAGTAGCACAGAGATCACGTACACAGTAGTACTGTGAGATCACGTACACAGTAGCACAGATATCACGTACACAGTAGCGCTGAGCGATAACGTTCACAGTAGCACAGAGATCACGTACACAGTTGCACTGAGAGATCACGTACACAGTAGCACTGCGAGATCACGTACACAGTAGCACTGATAGATCTCGTACACGGTAGCACTGAGAGATCACGTACACAGTAGCACTGAGATCATGTAAACAATAGCACAGATCACGTACACGGTAGCACTGAGAGATCACGTACACAGTAGCACAGAGATCACGTACACAACACAGAGATCACGTACACAGCACAGAGATCACGTACACATCACAGAGATCACGTACACAGCACAGAGATCACGTACACAGTAGCAGAAAGATCACGTACACAGTAGCACGGAGCGATAACGTTCACAGTAGCACAGAGATCACGTACACAGTTGCACTGAGCGATCACGTACACAGTAGCACAGAGATCACGTACACAGCACAGAGATCACGTACACAGTAGCACAGCGATAACGTACACAGTAGCACAGATCATGTACACAGTAGCACAGAGATCACGTACACAGTAGTACTGTGAGATCACGTACACAGTAGCACAGAGATCACGTACACAGTAGCACGGAGCGATAACGTTCACAGTAGCACAGAGATCACGTACACAGTTGCACTGAGCGATCACGTACACAGTAGCACAGAGATCACGTACACAGTAGTACTGTGAGATCACGTACACAGTAGCACAGAGATCACGTACACAGTAGCACGGAGCGATAACGTTCACAGTAGCACAGAGATCACGTACACAGTTGCACTGAGCGATCACGTACACAGTAGCACAGAGATCACGTACACAGTAGCACAGAGATCACGTACACAGTAGCACAGCGATAACGTACACAGTAGCACAGAGAGATCATGTACACAGTAGCACTGAGCTATCACGTACACAGTAGCACAGAGATCACGTACACAGTAGCACAGAGATCACGTACACAGTAGCACAGCGATAACGTACACAGTAGCACAGAGAGATCACGTACACAGTAGCACTGAGCTATCGCGTACACAGTAGCACAGAGATCACGTACACAGTAGCACTGAGCGATCACGTACACAGTAGCACAGAGATCACGTACACAGTAACACAGATCACGTACACAGTAGCACTGAGAAATCACGTACACAGTAGCACTGAGAGATCACGTACACAGTAGCACAGAGATCACGTACCTAGTAGCACTGAGCGATCACGTACACAGAAGCACTGAGCGATCACGTTCAAATTAGCAGAGATCACGTACACAGTAACACAGAGATCACGTACACAGTAGCACTGAGAGATCACTTACACACTGTAAGTATCGCTGGGCACTGACTTCAGGGTACTGGGTACTGCCCTCTGTCCCGCCCTAGATGGGGTTAATGGGGAGTTTCAAGACTATCTACTACACGAGGGTCATTAAGGCTGCTTGTCAACGGTTCACCACCAGTCAAAAATACACTGAGATATTCACCCCTACCAGTGTATATACACTGCGATTTACATCTCTACCAGTGTATATACACTGAGATATACACCTCCCAAACCTTTCAACACCTGTGCACACCTTCCCACATCTTCCCACTCATTCTCACACCTTTCCACACCCCGCCCACACTTTCCACACCTTGCGTGTATCAGAAATTTGAGGTACGTCCTCTAATACGTCTCAAAGACCTCCCTCGCTCTCCTCTACGATCATCTTCCAAGAGTAAGATACCAAAACAGAGATACCCAGATGTTGCACATGTGCCAAATTTATCATCTTCCTGGACCACATATCCGACACTATCTCTATCGCCTAAGAGGCACGTAACCCTGTCTTTTCCCACTATAATCTACCTTGTCCATAATTACTATATCATTTGCTTTGCCTGTTTCGTAAGGTGAAGTCCAGGATCTTCCCTTAACTCATGGTATGACTTAACAGATCTTTGAGGACAACTGTGTTGTAGAGGTGTGAGCTTAACTTAGAAATGGCCATGTTATTAGAAGACAGGGGTATTTACGTGCCTGTAAGGTAGTAGCGGTCAAGGCTGATAGGAAGTCACCGTCTGGTGAATCACACTACCGTGGCTAGAACAATTCACAACTAATTCATCAGTTTCACAATTCTAAGAGGGAATACTGGAAGACATCTCGTTCTGTCCACATTGTGAAGTCACGAGTCCAGGAGGGACCGAAATGTCATGCGGAGTTTTCTCTCCAAATTGTGGGTCAGTTGTGAACGCTGCTGATGCCTGGTGAGTCAATCTGCCGGAGATAAAACATGGATTGTTAAGAGGAGACAGAAAAGTCGCCGTAACAGAAGAGTTAAAGGTGGAAAGAGAGGTTACTGGCTTTGATTTTGCCTGCGTCCCAAGTCAGGTATGTGTGTCAGGCTCGTAGGTGACCCATTCCAGCATGTCCCTCCATAACTTACATCAATCTAGCATCATAATCCAATCCAGCAGGTAGCTAGTCCAATCTTGCTTCTATTACAATCCACCATGTGTGTATATCTAGAAATTATTCCAATCTAGTCTTGTGTCAGTCCCGGTCTGGGACTAAGGGACAGTATGCCAGCGTCAGAGCATCAATTCCACAAGTCATAATTGATGTCAGATTGACGCGAGCAGAAGCCAGGTCATTGTCTAGCTAATAATTACTAGAATAAGGGACGCTCTTAGATTAAGGTTCCTTGACGGGGAGTGTTGATGGTTGTGTGTTGATGGTGTGTTGATAGTGAGCGTTGATGGTGTGTTGATGGTGCGTGTTGATGGTGTGTTGATAGTGTTTTAAGGGCGTTCAAACATCACTGCCCTTATCTAGTTCACAACATCAATGCCTTCCACTGATCTGAATAAGATCACTTACGTACCCAAAACAGGATGTGTGCCCCTAGTAATGTTTGTGTGTGTACTCACTTATTCATGGTTGCAGGGGTCGATTCACAGCTCCTGGTCCCACCTCATCGTTGGTTGCTACTAGGTCCATTCTCTCCCTGCTCCATGAGTTTTATCATACCTCTTCTTAACGTTATATATGGATCCTGCCTCCACTACATCACTATCCAGATTATTCCACTTCCTGACAACTCTGTGACTCCTCTGATTCTTGAACTTCCAGTTGTGACCCCTCGTCGCTGTGTCCCATCTCTGCAACATTCGCCTTGTCAATTCCTCTTAGTATTTTATATGTTGTTATCATGTCATCCCTATCTCTCCTGTTCTCCAGTGCCGTCAGGTCGATTTCCCTTAATCTTTCTTCGTAGGACAGTCCCCTTAGCTCCGGGACTAGTCTTGCTGCCAACCTTTGCACTTTCTCTAATTTCCTGACGTGCTTGACCAGGTGTGGGTTCCATACTGGTGCTTCATACTCCAATATGGGCCTGACGTACACGGTATACAGAGTCTTGGATAATTCCTTACTCAGGTATTGAAACGCTATTCTCAGGTTTGCTAGGCGCCCATATGCTGCAGCAGTTATTTGGTTGATGTGTGCCTCAGGAGATGTGCTCGGTATTATACTCACCCCAAGATCCTTTGCCTTGAGTGTGGATTGCAGTCTTTGGCCTCCTAGCCTGTGCTCTGTAATTTTCTTTGACCTCCAATCTTCATTACTTTGCAATTGGTGGGGTTAAACTCCAGGAGCCAATTGTTTCACCAGGCTTATAACCCGTCCATATCCCTTTGTAGTCCTGCCTGATCCTTATCCACTTAAATTCTCCTCATTAACTTCACATCGTCTGCAAACAGCGACACCTCTGATTCTATCCCTTCCGTCATGTCATTCACATATTCCAGAAACAGCACCGGCCCTAGGACTGACCCCTGTGGAACCCCGCTCGTCACAGGCGCCCACTCTGACACCTCGTCAAGTATAATGACTCGTTGTTTCCTTCCTGTCAGGTATTCTCTAATCCATTGCAGTGCCTTTCCTGTTATTCCTGCCTGCTCCTCTAGCTTTTGTGTGGAACTGTGGTGTCGAAAGTCTTCTTACAGTCCAAGAAATTGCAATCTACTCACCCCTCTCTCTCCTGCCTTACTTCTCTCACCTTGTCGTACAACTCCAGTAAGTTTGTGACACAGGATTTTTGCCTTCCCTGAAACCGTGCAGGTTATCGTGTATAATCTCATTCCTTTCTAGGTGCTCCAACACTCTTTTCCTGACAATCTTCTCCATGACTTTGCATACTATACATGTTAAGAACACTCATCTGTGGTTTAATGCAATCTACCTGTCTCCTTTCTTTTTCGATAAATGTATTGAAGATTGTTGTTAGTGGCACACACACCACCTCTGCTCCCTCTCTCAGGACCCACGGAGAGATGTTGTCTGATCCCACTGCCTTTGAGGTGTCTAGTTCGCTTAGTCGCCTCTTCACCTTCTCCTTGGTTGTGTGTAGTGTGTCCAGCACTTGCTACCTGGAGGTTACCTGGAGGTTATTCCGGGGATCAACGCCCCCGCGGCCCTATCCATGACCAGGTCTCCCGATGGATCAGGGCCTGATCAACTAGGCTGTTACTGCTGGCCGCACGCAGTCCAACGTACGAACCACAGCCCGGCTGATCCGGCACCGACTTTAGGTATCTGTCCAGCTCTCTCTTGAAGGCAGCCAGGGGCTAATTGGCAATTCCCCTAATGCTTGATGGGAGGCTGTTGAACAGTTTTGGGCCCCGGACACTTATGGTGTTTTCCCTTAGTGTACCAATGGCGTCCCTACTTTTTATTGGGGGCATTTTGCATCGCCTGCCCAGTCTTTTACTTTCGTAGGGAGTGATTTCTGTGTGCAGATTTGGGACCATTCCTTCCAAGATTTTCCAAGTGTAGATTATGATATATCTCTCCCTCCTGCGTTCCAACGACTACAAGTCAAGTGCTTCCAAGCGTTCCCAGTAGTTAAGGTGCTTGACAGAACTTATACGTGCAGTAAAGGATCTCTGTACACTCTCTAGATCTGCGATTTCACCTGCTTTGAATGGAGATGTTAATGTGCAGCAGTATTCCAGCCTATAGAGAACAAGTGATTTGAAAAGGATCATCATTGGCTTGGCATCTCTCGTTTTGAAAGTTCTCATTATCCATCCTATCATTTTCTTTGCACGTGCGATCGTGGCACTTTTGTGATCCTTGAAAGTGAGATCCTCAGACATTACTACTCCCAGGTCCCTTACATTATTTTTCCTCTCTATTGTATGGCCGGAGTCAGTAGTATACTCTGTTCTAGTTATTATCTCCTCCAGTTTTCCATAACGGAGTAGTTGGAATTTGTCCTCATTGAACATCATATTGTTTACCGTTGCCCACTGGAAAACTTTGTTTATATCTTCTTGGAGGTTAACCGCGTCCTCAGCAGATGACAGCCTCATGCTGATTCTAGTATCATCCGCAAAGGATGATACGGTGCTGTGGTGTATATATCTGTCTATGTCTGATATGAGGATAAGGAATAAGATGGGGGCGAGTACTGTGCCTTGTGGAACAGAGCTCTTCACTATGGCAGCCTCCGATTTAACTCTGTTGACCACTACTCTTTGTGTTCGATTTGTTAGGAAGTTGAAGATCCATCTCCCCACTTTCCCAGTTATTCCTTTAGCACGTATTTTATGGGCTATTACTCCATGATCGCATTTGTCAAATGCTTTTGCAAAGTCTGTGTATATTACATCTGCATTCTGATTTTCTTCCAGTGCATCCAAGGCCATGTCATAGTGATCCAGTAGTTGTGAGAGGCAGGAGCGACCTGCCCTGAACCCATGTTGCCCTGGATTGTGCAGATTTTGGGAATCCAGGTGATTTGCAATCCTGCTTCTTAGCACTCTTTCAAAGATTTTTATGATGTGGGACGTCAGAGCTATTGGTCTATAGTTCTTAGCTAATGCTTTGCTGCCACCTTTATGGAGCGGGGCTATATCCGTTGTTTTAAGCGACTGTGGAATTTCACCCATGTCCAAGCTCCTCCTCCATAGTGTACTTAGGGCACACGAGAGGGGTTTCTTGCAGTTCTTAATGAAAACAGAGTTCCACGAGTCTGGGCCCGGGGCTGAGTGCATAGGCATGTTGTCAATGGGTTTTTCGAAATCTATCGGAGTTAGGGTAATGTCGGAAATCTGGCATACATTTATGGAGTTTTGAGGCTCATTCATGAAGAAATCATTTGGGTCGTCGATCCTCAGACCGATTAGTGGTTCGCTAAACACAGAGTCGTACTGGGATTTCAATATTTCACTCATTTCCTTGTTGTCATCTGTGTAAGTCCCATCCTGTCTGAGTAAGGGCCCGATACTAGATGTGCTATTTGCCTTGTTTTTGGCATATGAAAAGAAATATTTTGAATTTCTTTCAATTTCACTAATAGCTTTAAGCTCCTCCTGCCTCTCCTGGTTCCTGTAAGAGTTATTTAGCTTAAGTTCGATAGTTTCCACTTCCCTGGTCAGCGCCTCCTTTCGTGTATCAGATATTCTAGCACTCCTGAGGAGCTCAGTGACTCTTCGTCGTCTTCTGTAGAGGGAACGTCTTTCTCTCTCCAGTTTACTCCTGCTCTTCTTTCTTAGAGGAATATGCCTAAAACATGCATCGGCTGCGAGGAAGTTGATCCTTTCAAGGCACTGGTTTGGATCCATGTCATTTAAGACGTCTTCCCAACATGTTTCGTTTAGGACATGTAACACAGTGTTGTAACACAGTGTTGTAACACAGTGTTGTAACAGTGTTGTAACACAGTGTTGTAACACAGTGTTGTAACAGTGTTGTAACACAGTGTTGCAACACAGTGTTGTAACACAGGGCTGTAACAATGTTGTAACGCAGTGCTGTAACAGTGTTGTAACACAGTGCTGTAACACAGTGTTGTAACCCAGTGTTGTAACACAGGGCTGTAACAGTGTTGTAACACAGTGTTGTAACACAGGGCTGTAACAGTGTTGTAACACAGTGTTGTAACACAGTGTTGTAACACAGTGCTGTAACACAGTGTTGTAACAGTGTTGTAACACAGTGTTGTAACACAGTGCTGTAACACAGTGTTGTAACACAGTGCTGTAACACAGTGTTGTAACAGTGTTGTAACAGTGCTGTAACACAGTGTTGTAACTCAGTGCTGTAACACAGTGTTGTAACAGTGTTGTAACACAGTGCTGTAACACAGTGTTGTAACTCAGTGCTGTAACACAGTGTTGTAACAGTGTTGTAACACAGTGCTGTAACACAGTGTTGTAACTCAGTGCTGTAACACAGTGTTGTAACAGTGTTGTAACACAGTGCTGTAACACAGTGTTGTAACTCAGTGCTGTAACACAGTGTTGTAACTCAGTGCTGTAACACAGTGTTGTAACAGTGTTGTAACACAGTGCTGTAACACAGTGTTGTAACTCAGTGCTGTAACACAGTGTTGTAACAGTGTTGTAACACAGTGCTGTAACACAGTGTTGTAACTCAGTGCTGTAACACAGTGTTGTAACTCAGTGCTGTAACACAGTGTTGTAACACAGTGTTGTAACAGTGTTGTAACACAGTGCTGTAACACAGTGTTGTAACTCAGTGCTGTAACACAGTATTGTAACAGTGTTGTAACTCAGTGCTGTAACACAGTGTTGTAACTCAGTGCTGTAACACAGTGTTGTAACAGTGTTGTAACTCAGTGCTGTAACACAGTGTTGTAACTCAGTGCTGTAACACAGTGTTGTAACAGTGTTGTAACACAGTGCTGTAACACAGTGTTGTAACAGTGTTGTAACACAGTGCTGTAACACAGTGTTGTAACAGTGTTGTAACACAGTGCTGTAACACAGTGTTGTAACTCAGTGCTGTAACACAGTGTTGTAACTCAGTGCTGTAACACAGTGTTGTAACACAGTGTTGTAACAGTGTTGTAACACAGTGCTGTAACACAGTGTTGTAACTCAGTGCTGTAACACAGTGTTGTAACAGTGTTGTAACTCAGTGCTGTAACACAGTGTTGTAACTCAGTGCTGTAACACAGTGTTGTAACAGTGTTGTAACTCAGTGCTGTAACACAGTGTTGTAACTCAGTGCTGTAACACAGTGTTGTAACAGTGTTGTAACACAGTGCTGTAACACAGTGTTGTAACTCAGTGCTGTAACACAGTGTTGTAACAGTGTTGTAACTCAGTGCTGTAACACAGTGTTGTAACTCAGTGCTGTAACACAGTGTTGTAACAGTGTTGTAACACAGTGCTGTAACACAGTGTTGTAACAGTGTTGTAACACAGTGCTGTAACACAGTGTTGTAACAGTGTTGTAACACAGTGCTGTAACACAGTGTTGTAACTCAGTGCTGTAACACAGTGTTGTAACTCAGTGCTGTAACACAGTGTTGTAACACAGTGTTGTAACAGTGTTGTAACACAGTGCTGTAACACAGTGTTGTAACTCAGTGCTGTAACACAGTGTTGTAACAGTGTTGTAACTCAGTGCTGTAACACAGTGTTGTAACTCAGTGCTGTAACACAGTGTTGTAACAGTGTTGTAACTCAGTGCTGTAACACAGTGTTGTAACTCAGTGCTGTAACACAGTGTTGTAACAGTGTTGTAACACAGTGCTGTAACACAGTGTTGTAACAGTGTTGTAACACAGTGCTGTAACAAAGTGTTGTAACAGTGTTGTAACTCAGTGCTGTAACACAGTGTTGTAACTCAGTGCTGTAACACAGTGTTGTAACAGTGTTGTAACTCAGTGCTGTAACACAGTGTTGTAACTCAGTGCTGTAACACAGTGTTGTAACAGTGTTGTAACTCAGTGCTGTAACACAGTGTTGTAACTCAGTGCTGTAACACAGTGTTGTAACAGTGTTGTAACAGTGTTGTAACACAGTGTTGTAACTCAGTGCTGTAACACAGTGTTGTAACAGTGTTGTAACAGTGTTGTAACACAGTGTTGTAACTCAGTGCTGTAACACAGTGTTGTAACAGTGTTGTAACTCAGTGCTGTAACACAGTGTTGTAACTCAGTGTTGTAACACAGTGTTGTAACTCAGTGCTGTAACACAGTGTTGTAACAGTGTTGTAACAGTGTTGTAACACAGTGTTGTAACTCAGTGCTGTAACACAGTGTTGTAACAGTGTTGTAACTCAGTGCTGTAACACAGTGTTGTAACAGTGTTGTAACACAGTGTTGTAACTCAGTGCTGTAACACAGTGTTGTAACAGTGTTGTAACTCAGTGCTGTAACACAGTGTTGTAACAGTGTTGTAACACAGTGTTGTAACAGTGTTGTAACTCAGTGCTGTAACACAGTGTTGTAACAGTGTTGTAACACAGTGTTGTAACAGTGTTGTAACTCAGTGCTGTAACACAGTGTTGTAACAGTGTTGTAACAGTGTTGTAACACAGTGTTGTAACAGTGTTGTAACTCAGTGCTGTAACACAGTGTTGTAACTCAGTGCTGTAACACAGTGTTGTAACTCAGTGCTGTAACACAGTGTTGTAACACAGTGTTGTAACAGTGTTGTAACACAGTGCTGTAACACAGTGTTGTAACTCAGTGCTGTAACACAGTGTTGTAACAGTGTTGTAACTCAGTGCTGTAACACAGTGTTGTAACTCAGTGCTGTAACACAGTGTTGTAACAGTGTTGTAACTCAGTGCTGTAACACAGTGTTGTAACTCAGTGCTGTAACACAGTGTTGTAACAGTGTTGTAACACAGTGCTGTAACACAGTGTTGTAACTCAGTGCTGTAACACAGTGTTGTAACAGTGTTGTAACTCAGTGCTGTAACACAGTGTTGTAACTCAGTGCTGTAACACAGTGTTGTAACAGTGTTGTAACACAGTGCTGTAACACAGTGTTGTAACAGTGTTGTAACACAGTGCTGTAACACAGTGTTGTAACAGTGTTGTAACACAGTGCTGTAACACAGTGTTGTAACTCAGTGCTGTAACACAGTGTTGTAACTCAGTGCTGTAACACAGTGTTGTAACACAGTGTTGTAACAGTGTTGTAACACAGTGCTGTAACACAGTGTTGTAACTCAGTGCTGTAACACAGTGTTGTAACAGTGTTGTAACTCAGTGCTGTAACACAGTGTTGTAACTCAGTGCTGTAACACAGTGTTGTAACAGTGTTGTAACTCAGTGCTGTAACACAGTGTTGTAACTCAGTGCTGTAACACAGTGTTGTAACAGTGTTGTAACACAGTGCTGTAACACAGTGTTGTAACAGTGTTGTAACACAGTGCTGTAACACAGTGTTGTAACAGTGTTGTAACTCAGTGCTGTAACACAGTGTTGTAACTCAGTGCTGTAACACAGTGTTGTAACAGTGTTGTAACTCAGTGCTGTTACACAGTGTTGTAACTCAGTGCTGTAACACAGTGTTGTAACAGTGTTGTAACTCAGTGCTGTAACACAGTGTTGTAACTCAGTGCTGTAACACAGTGTTGTAACAGTGTTGTAACAGTGTTGTAACACAGTGTTGTAACTCAGTGCTGTAACACAGTGTTGTAACAGTGTTGTAACAGTGTTGTAACACAGTGTTGTAACTCAGTGCTGTAACACAGTGTTGTAACAGTGTTGTAACTCAGTGCTGTAACACAGTGTTGTAACTCAGTGTTGTAACACAGTGTTGTAACTCAGTGCTGTAACACAGTGTTGTAACAGTGTTGTAACAGTGTTGTAACACAGTGTTGTAACTCAGTGCTGTAACACAGTGTTGTAACAGTGTTGTAACTCAGTGCTGTAACACAGTGTTGTAACAGTGTTGTAACACAGTGTTGTAACTCAGTGCTGTAACACAGTGTTGTAACAGTGTTGTAACTCAGTGCTGTAACACAGTGTTGTAACAGTGTTGTAACACAGTGTTGTAACAGTGTTGTAACTCAGTGCTGTAACACAGTGTTGTAACAGTGTTGTAACACAGTGTTGTAACAGTGTTGTAACTCAGTGCTGTAACACAGTGTTGTAACAGTGTTGTAACAGTGTTGTAACGCAGTGTTGTAACAGTGTTGTAACTCAGTGCTGTAACACAGTGTTGTAACTCAGTGCTGTAACACAGTGTTGTAACAGTGTTGTAACTCAGTGCTGTAACACAGTGTTGTAACTCAGTGCTGTAACACAGTGTTGTAACAGTGTTTTAACACAGTGCTGTAACACAGTGTTGTAACAGTGTTGTAACACAGTGCTGTAACACAGTGTTGTAACTCAGTGCTGTAACACAGTGTTGTAACAGTGTTGTAACACAGTGCTGTAACACAGTGTTGTAACTCAGTGCTGTAACACAGTGTTGTAACAGTGTTGTAATACAGTGCTGTAACACAGTGTTGTAACTCAGTGCTGTAACACAGTGTTGTAACAGTGTTGTAACACAGTGCTGTAACACAGTGTTGTAACTCAGTGCTGTAACACAGTGTTGTAACAGTGTTGTAACACAGTGCTGTAACACAGTGTTGTAACTCAGTGCTGTAACACAGTGTTGTAACAGTGTTGTAACACAGTGCTGTAACACAATGTTGTAACAGTGTTGTAACACGGTTCTTTTTTCATTGGCTGTCATGACTGTCATTAATGTTACTCGTGTATACACTGAGAGGAATGTATATCTCTGTGTATACACTGAGAGTATACTGTAACCTCTATATCAGGTATTGGCTGGTGGTGCACAGGTGACACGCAGCGTTATGATCCCCCCTTATTACCTGGAGTATACCTGGATAAGGTTTTGGGGGTCAACGCCCCCGCGGCTGGGCCCATCAACAGGCTGCTACTGCTGGCCGCACGTAAACCAACGTACGAACCACAGCCTGGCTGATCAGGTACTGCCTGTCCAGTGCCTTCTTGAAGACAGCCAGGGATCTTGAAGACAACCAGGGGTCTTGAAGACAACCAGGGGTCTTGAAGACAGCCAGGGATCTTGAAGACAGCCAGGGATCTTGAAGACAGCCAGGGGTCTTGAAGACAGCCAGGGGTCTTGAAGACAACCAGGGGTCTTGAAGACAGCCAGGGGTCTTGAAGACAGCCAGGGGTCTTGAAGACAGCCAGGGGTCTTGAAGACAGCCAGGGGTCTTGAAGACAGCCAGGGGTCTTGAAGACAACCAGGGGTCTTGAAGACAGCCAGGGATCTTGAAGACAGCCAGGGATCTTGAAGACAGCCAGGGGTCTTGAAGACAGCCAGGGGTCTTGAAGACAACCAGGGGTCTTGAAGACAGCCAGGGGTCTTGAAGACAGCCAGGGGTCTTGAAGACAGCCAGGGATCTTGAAGACAGCCAGGGGTCTTGAAGACAGCCAGGGGTCTTGAAGACAGCCAGGGGTCTTGAAGACAGCCAGGGGTCGTGAAGACAGCCAGGGGTCGTGAAGACAGCCAGGGGTCGTGAAGACAGCCAGGGATCGTGAAGACAGCCAGGGGTCTTGAAGACAGCCAGGGGTCTTGAAGACAGCCAGGGGTCTTGAAGACAGCCAGGGGTCTTGAAGACAGCCAGGGGTCGTGAAGACAGCCAGGGGTCTTGAAGACAGCCAGGGGTCGTGAAGACAGCCAGGGGTCGTGAAGACAGCCAGGGATCGTGAAGACAGCCAGGGGTCTTGAAGACAGCCAGGGGTCTTGAAGACAGCCAGGGGTCTTGAAGACAGCCAGGAGTCTTGAAGACAGCCAGGAGTCTTGAAGACAGTCAGGAGTCTTGAAGACAGCCAGGGGTTTTGAAGACTGCAAGGGGTCTTGAAGACAGCCAGGGGTCTTGAAGACAGCCAGGGATCTTGAAGACAGCCAGGAGTCTTGAAGACAGCCAGGGATCTTGAAGACAGTTAGGAGTCTTGAAGACAGCAATAGGTCTTGAAGAGAGCCAGGAAACTTGAAAGCAGCCAGGGGTCTTGAAGACAGCCAGGGGTCTTCAAGACAGCCAGGGGTCTTGAAGACAGCCAGGGGTCTTGAAGACAGCCAGGGGTCTTGAAGACAGCCAGGGATCTTGAAGACAGCCAGGGGTCTTGAAGACAGCCAGGGGTCTTGAAGACAGCCAGGGGTCTTGAAGACAGCCAGGGGTCGTGAAGACAGCCAGGGGTCGTGAAGACAGCCAGGGGTCGTGAAGACAGCCAGGGATCGTGAAGACAGCCAGGGGTCTTGAAGACAGCCAGGGGTCTTGAAGACAGCCAGGGGTCTTGAAGACAGCCAGGGGTCTTGAAGACAGCCAGGGGTCGTGAAGACAGCCAGGGGTCTTGAAGACAGCCAGGGGTCGTGAAGACAGCCAGGGGTCGTGAAGACAGCCAGGGATCGTGAAGACAGCCAGGGGTCTTGAAGACAGCCAGGGGTCTTGAAGACAGCCAGGGGTCTTGAAGACAGCCAGGGGTCTTGAAGACAGCCAGGGGTCGTGGAGACAGCCAGGGGTCGTGAAGACAGCCAGGGGTCTTGAAGACAGCCAGGGGTCTTGAAGACAGCCAGGGGTCTTGAAGACAGCCAGGGATCTTGAAGACAGCCAGGAGTCTTGAAGACAGCCAGGGATCTTGAAGACAGCTAGGGGTCTTGAAGACAGCCAGGGGTCTTGAAGACAGCCAGGAAACTTGAAAGCAGCCAGGGGTCTTGAAGACAGCCAGGGGTCTTCAAGACAGCCAGGGGTCTTGAAGACAGCCAGGGGTCTTGAAGACAGCCAGGAGTCGTGAAGACAGCCAGGGGTCTTGAAGACAGCCAGGGGTCTTGAAGACACCCAGTGGTCTTGAAGACAGGCAGGGGTCGTGAAGACAGCCAGGGGTCGTGAAGACAGCCAGGGGTCGTGAAGACAGCCAGGGGTCTTGAAGACAGCCAGGGGTCTTGAAGACAGCCAGGGGTCTTGAAGACAACCAGGGGTCTTGAAGACAGCCAGGAGTCTTGAAGACAGCCAGGGATCTTGAAGACAGCCAGGGGTCTTGAAGACAGCCAGGGGTCTTGAAGACAGCCAGGGATCTTGAAAGCAGCCAGGGGTCTTGAAGACAGCCAGGGGTCTTGAAGACAGCCAGGGGTCTTGAAGACAGCCAGGGGTCTTGAAGACAGCCAGGGGTCTTGAAAGCAGCCAGGGGTCTTGAAGACAGCCAGGGGTCTTGAAGACAGCCAGGGGTCTTGAAGACAGCCAGGGGTCTTGAAGACAGCCAGGGATCTTGAAGACAGCCAGGGGTCTTGAAGACAGCCAGGGATCTTGAAGGCAGCCAGGGGTCTTGAAGACAGCCAGGGGTCTTGAAGACAGCCAGGGATCTTGAAGACAGCCAGGGATCTTGAAGACAGCCAGGGGTCTTGAAGACAGCCAGGGGTCTTGAAGACAGCCAGGGATCTTGAAAGCAGCCAGGGGTCTTGAAGACAGCCAGGGGTCTTGAAGACAGCCAGGGGTCTTGAGGACAGCCAGGGATCTTGAAAGCAGCCAGGGGTCTTGAAGACAGCCAGGGGTCTTGAAAGCAGCCAGGGGTCTTGAAGACAGCCAGGGGTCTTGAAAGCAGCCAGGGGTCTTGAAGACAGCCAGGGGTCTTGAAGACAGCCAGGGATCTTGAAAGCAGCCAGGGGTCTTGAAGACAGCCATGGGTCTTGAAAGCAGCCAGGGGTCTTGAAGACAGCCAGGGGTCTTGAAGACAGCCAGGGGTCTTGAAGACAGCCAGGGATCTTGAAAGCAGCCAGGGGTCTTGAAGACAGCCAGGGGTCTTGAAAGCAGCCAGGGATCTTGAAGACAGCCAGGGGTCTTGAAGACAGCCAGGGATCTTGAAAGCAGCCAGGAGTCTTGAAGACAGCCAGGGGTCTTGAAGACAGCCAGGGGTCTTGAAGACAGCCAGGGATATTGAAAGCAGTCAGGGGTCTTGAAGACAGCCAGGGGTCTTGAAAGCAGCCAGGGGTCTTGAAGACAGCCAGGGGTCTTGAAGACAGCCAGGGATCTTGAAAGCAGCCAGGGGTCTTGAAGACAGCCAGGGGTCTTGAAGACAGCCAGGGGTCTTGAAAGCAGCCAGGGGTCTTGAAGACAGCCAGGGATCTTGAAAGCAGCCAGGGGTCTTGAAGACAGCCAGGGGTATTGAAGACAGCCAGGGATCTTGAAAGCAGCCAGGGGTCTTGAAGACAGCCAGGGGTCTTGAAGACAGCCAGTAATCTTGAAAGCAGCCAGGGGTCTTGAAGACAGCCAGGGGTCTTGAAGACAGCCAGAGGTCTTGAAGACAGCCAGAGATCTTGAAAGCAGCCAGGGGTCTTGAAGACAGCCAGGGGTCTTGAAGACAGCGAGGGATCTTGAAAGCAGCCAGGGGTCTTGAAGACAGCCAGGGGTCTTGAAGACAGCCAGGGGTCTTGACGACAGCCAGGGATATTGAAAGCAGCCAGGGGTCTTGAAGACAGCCAGGGGTCTTGAAAGCAGCCAGGGGTTTTGAAGACAGCCAGGGGTCTTGAAGACAGCCAGGGATCTTGAAAGCAGCCAGGGTCTTGAAGACAGCCAGGGGTCTTGAAGACAGCCAGGGATCTTGAAAGCAGCCACGGGTCTTGAAGACAGCCAGGGATCTTGAAAGCAGCCAGTGGTCTTGAAGACAGCCAGGGGTCTTGAAGACAGCCAGGGATCTTGAAAGCAGCCAGGGGTCTTGAAAGCAGCCAGGGGTCTTGAAGACAGCCAGGGATCTTGAAAGCAGCCAGGGGTCTTGAAGACAGCCAGGGGTCTTGAAGACAGCCAGGGGTCTTGAAGACAGCCAGGGGTCTTGAAAGCAGCCAGGGGTCTTGAAGACAGCCAGGGGTCTTGAAGACAGCCAGGGGTCTTGAAGACAGCCAGAGATCTTGAAAGCAGCCAATGGTCTTGAAGACAGCCAGTGGTCTTGAAGACAGCCAGGGGTCTTGAAGACAGCCAGGGATCTTGAAAGCAGCCAGGGGTCTTGAAGACAGCCAGGGGTCTTGAAGACAGCCAGGGGTCTTGAAGACAGCCAGGGGTGTTGAAGACAGCCAGGGGTCTTGAAGACAGCCAGGGGTCTTGAAGACAGCCAGGGGTCTTGAAGACAGCCAGTTGTCTTGAAGACAACCACGGGTCTTGAAAGCAGCCAGGGGTCTTGAAGACAGCCAGGGGTCTTGAAGACAGCAAGGGGTCTTGAAGACAGCCAGTTGTCTTGAAGACAGCCACGGGTCTTGAAAGCAGCCAGGGGTCTTGAAGACAGCCAGGGGTCTTGAAGACAGCCAGGGGTCTTGAAGACAGCCAGGAGTCTTGAAGACAGCCAGGAGTCTTGAAGACAGCCAGGGGTTTTGAAGGCAGCCAGGAGTCTTGAAGACAGCCAGGGGTCTTGAAGACAGCCAGGGTTCTTGAAAGCAGCCAGGGGTCTTGAAGACAGCCAGGGGTCGTGAAGACAGCCAGGAGTCTTGAAGACAGCCAGGGGTCTTGAAGACAGCCAGGGATCTTGAAGACAGCCAGGGGTCTTGAAGACAGCCAGGAGTCTTGAAGACAGCCAGGGGTCGTGAAGACAGTAAGGGGTCTTGAAAGCAGCCAGGGGTCTTGAAGACAGCCAGGGGTCTTCAAGACCCCTGGCTGTCTTGGGTCTGACTAATGTCTTGGGCCCCTGACACTTATTGCCTGGAGTTTACCTGGAGAGAGTTCCGGGGGTCAACGCCCCCGCGGTCTGGTCTGTGACCAGGCCTCCTGGTGGATCAGAGCCTGATCAACCAGGCTGTTACTGCTTTCTGCACGCAAACCAACGTACGAGCCACAGCCCGGCTGGTCAAGTACCGACTTTAGGTGCTCGTCCAGTGCCAGCTTGAAGACTGCCATGGGTCTGTTGGTAATCCTCCTTATGTGCTGGGAGGCAGTTGAACAGTCTCGGGCCCCTGACACTTATTGTATGGTCTCTTAACGTGCTAGTGACATCCCTGCTTTTCATTGGGGGGATGTTGCATCGTCTGCCAAGCCTTTTGCTTTCGTAGTGAGTGATTTTCGTGTGCAAATTCGGTACTAGTCCCTCTAGGATTTTCCAGGTGTATATATTCATGTATCTCTCCCGCCTGCGTTCCAGGGAATACAGGTTCAGGAACCTCAAGCGCTCCCAGTAATTGAGGTGTTTTATCTCCGTTATGCGCGCCGTGAAGGTTCTCTGTACATTTTCTAGGTCAGCAATTTCACCTGCCTTGAAAGGTGCTGTTAGTGTGCAGCAATATTCCAGCCTAGATAGAACAAGTAACCTGAAGAGTGTCATCATGGGCTTGGCATCCCTAGTTTCGAAGGCTCTCATTATCCATCCTGTCATTTTTCTAGCAGATGCGATTGATACAATGTTATGGTCCTTGAAGGTGAGATCCTCCGACATGATCACTCCCAGGTCTTTGACGTTGGTGTTTCGCTCTATTTTGTGGCCAGAATTTGTTTTGTACTCTGATGAAGATTTAATTTCCTCGTGTTTACCATATCTGAGTAATTGAAATTTCTCATCGTTGAACTTCGTATTGTTTTCTGCAGCCCACTGGAATATTTGGTTGATGTCCGCCTGGAGCCTTGCAGTGTCTGCAATGGAAGACACTGTCATGCAGATTCGGGTGTCATCTGCAAAGGAAGACACGGTGCTGTGGTTGACATCCTTGTCTATGTCAGATATGAGGATGAGGAACAAGATGGGAGCAAGTACTGTGCCTTGTGGAACAGAGCTTTTCACCGTAGCTGCCTCGGACTTTACTCTGTTGACTACTACTCTTTGTGTTCTGTTTGTGAGGAAATTATAGTTCCATCGACCCACTTTTCCTGTTATTCTTATAGCACGCATTTTGTGCGCTATTACACCATGGCCACACTTGTCGAAGGCTTTTGCAAAGTCTGTATATATTACATCTGCATTCTTTTTATCTTCTAGTGCATCTAGGACCCTGTCGTAGTGATCCAATAGTTGAGACAGACAGGAGCGACCTGTTCTAAACCCATGTTGCCCTGGGTTGTGTAATTGATGGGTTTCTAGATGGGTGGTGATCTTGCTTCTTAGGACCCTTTCAAAGATTTTTATGATATGGGATGTTAGTGCTATCGGTCTGTAGTTCTTTGCTATTGCTTTACTGCCCCCTTTGTGGAGTGGAGCTATGTCTGTTGTTTTTAGTAACTGTGGGACGATCCCTGTGTCCATGCTCCCTCTCCATAGGATGGTAAAAGCTCGTGATAGGGGCTTCTTGCAGTTCTTGATGAACACGGAGTTCCATGAGTCTGGCCCTGGGGCAGAGTGCATGGGCATGTCATTTATCGCCTGTTCGAAGTCATTTGGCGTCAGGATAACATCAGATAGGCTTGTGTTAACCAAATTCTGTGGCTCTCTCATAAAAAATTCATTTTGATCTTCGACTCTCAGTCTGGTTAGCGGCTTGCTAAAAACTGAGTCATATTGGGACTTGAGTAGCTCACTCATTTCCTTGCTGTCATCTGTGTAGGACCCATCTTGTTTAAGTAGGGGCCCAATACTGGACGTTGTTCTCGACTTTGATTTGACATAGGAGAAGAAATACTTTGGGTTTCTTTCGATTTCATTTATGGCTTTTAGTTCTTCCCGCGATTCCTGACTCCTATAAGATTCCTTTAGCTTAAGTTCGATGCTTGCTATTTTCTCCCTGCGCATTTCAGATATATTGACCTCTTTTAGCAGCTCTGTTATTCTTTTCCGTCGCCTGTAAAGGAAGCGCCTGTCTCTTTCTATTTTACATCTACTCCTCCTTTTTCTTAGAGGAATAAGGCTTGTGCATACATCGAGTGCCACCGAGTTAATCTGTTCTAGGCATAAGTTTGGGTCTGTGTTGCTTAGTCTATCTTCCCAGCTTATATAGGTTAGGACTTGGTTTACTTGGTCCCACTTTATGTTTTTGTTATTGAAGTTGAATTTGGTGAATGCTCCCTCGTGACTAGTCTCATTATGTCGGTCTGGGGCTCCGTGCATACATGTCTGAACCTCAATTATATTTTGATCTGAGTATATTGTTTTTGATATGGTGACATTTCGTATGAGATCATCATTGTTAGTGAAGATGAGGTCTAGTGTATTCTCCAGTCTAGTAGGCTCTATTATTTGCTGGTTTAAATTGAATTTTGTGCAGAGATTTAAAAGCTCGTGTGTGTGTGTGTGAGCTCTCATCAGAGCTGCCTCCTGGTGTTATTACTGCAACAACATTATTTGCTATATTCCTCCATTTTAGGTGCCTTAAGTTGAAATCCCCCAGGAGCAAGATGTTGGGTGCAGGAGCTGGCAGATTTTCCAGACAGTGGTCAATTTTTAACAGCTGTTCCTGGAATTGCTGAGATGTTGCATCCGGAGGCTTGTAGACTACCACAATGACTAGGTTTTGGTTCTCGACCTTTACTGCTAAAACTTCCACTACATCATTTGAGGCATTAAGCAGTTCTGTGTAAACAAGTGACTGCGATGTACAGGCCAACCTCCCCCTTTTGCCTGTTCACTCTGTCGCATCTGTATAGGTTGTAACCTGGGATCCATATTTCGTTGTCCAAGTGATCCTTTATGTGGGTCTCAGTGAAAGCTGCGAACATTGCATTTGCCTCTGCAAGCAGTCCACGGATGAAAGGTATTTTGTTGTGTTGTCTCTTAGCGTACTCCTGGCACCCCTGCTATTCACTAGGGGGATGCTGCATCTCCTGCGAGTCCTTAAACTTAATACATGAACCAAGGCGCTGAGATAAGGAGGCTGCGTCTTCCAGGATGGAGGCAGAGAAAAGTGCTTCTCTTACTTTCTTCTGTGTTGTTAGTCCTGGAGAAAAGAATTTGTCTTAAGGTAAGATTCTGTGGTCAATCTTTAAGTTGTATCGGGTGTGTAGACGCTGTCTACGGTCATCACATAACGCTATCTACGGTCATCACATAACGCTATCTACGGTCATCACATAACGCTATCTACGGTCATCACATGATACTACCTACTGTCATCACATAACGCTATCTACGGTCATCACATAACGCTATCTATGGTCATCACATAACGCTATCTACGGTCATCACATAACGCTATCTATGGTCATCACATAAGGCTATCTATGGTCATCACATAACGCTGTCTATGGTCATCACATAACGCTATCTACGGTCATCACATAACGCTATCTACGGTCGTCACATGACACTATCTACGGTCATCACATAACGCTATCTACGGTCATCACATGACGCTGTCTATGGTCATCACATAACGGTATCTAGTGTCATCACATGACGCTATCTACGGTCATCACATAACGCTGTCTATGGTCATCACATGACACTATCTACGAGCATCACATGACGCTGTCTACGGTCATCATATAACGCTGTCTATGGTCATCACATAACGATATCCACAGTCATCACATAACGCTATCTACGGTCATCGCATCACGCTATCTACGGTCATCACATAACGCTATCTACTATCATTACACAACGCTATCTACTGTCATCACATGACGCTATCTACTGTCATCACATAACCCTATCTACGGTCATCACATAACGCTATCTGCTGTCATCACATAAGACTATCTACTGTCATCACATGACGCTATCTATGGTCATCACATAACGCTATCTACTGTCATGACATGACGCTACCTACGGTCATCACATGACACTATCTACAGTCATCACATGACACTTCCTGGCGCATATGATGCTGTCACCATCAATTCTGACGTCGTAATCAACCCGGGTTGATGATGTATATTTCCTGTGTCACTGTTGATGATGTATATTTCCTGTGTCACTGTTGATGGTGTATATTTCCTGTGTCACTGTTGATGGTGTATATTTCCTGTGTCACTGTTGATGGTGAATATTTCCTGTGTCACTGTTGATGGTGTATATTTCCTGTGTCACTGTTGATGGTGAATATTTCCTGTGTCACTGTTGATGGTGTATATTTCCTGTGTCACTGTTGATGGTGAATATTTCCTGTGTCACTGTTGATGGTGTATATTTCCTGTGTCACTGTTGATGGTGTATATTTCCTGTGTCACTGTTGATGATGTATATTTCCTGTGTCACTGTTGATGGTGTATATTTCCTGTGTCACTGTTGATGATGTATATATCCTGTGTCACTGTTGATGATGTATATTTCCTGTGTCACTGTTGATGATGTATATTTCCTGTGTCACTGTTGATGATGTATATTTCCTGTGTCACTGTTGATGGTGTATATTTCCTGTGTCACTGTTGATGATGTATATTTCCTGTGTCACTGTTGATGATGTATATTTCCTGTGTCACTGTTGATGATGTATATTTCCTGTGTCACTGTTGATGGTGTATATTTCCTGTGTCACTGTTGATGATGTATATTTCCTGTGTCACTGTTGATGGTGTATATTTCCTGTGTCACTGTTGATGGTGTATATTTCCTGTGTCACTGTTGATGATGTATATTTCCTGTGTCACTGTTGATGGTGTATATTTCCTGTGTCACTGTTGATGGTGTATATTTCCTGTGTCACTGTTGATGATGTATATTACCTGTGTCACTGTTGATGGTGTATATTTCCTGTGTCACTGTTGATGATGTATATTACCTGTGTCACTGTTGATGATGTATATTTCCTGTGTCACTGTTGATGATGTATATTTCCTGTGTCACTGTTGATGATGTATATTTCCTGTGTCACTGTTGATGATGTATATTACCTGTGTCACTGTTGATGGTGTATATTTCCTGTGTCACTGTTGATGATGTATATTACCTGTGTCACTGTTGATGATGTATATTTCCTGTGTCACTGTTGATGATGTATATTTCCTGTGTCACTGTTGATGATGTATATTTCCTGTGTCACTGTTGATGATGTATATTACCTGTGTCACTGTTGATGGTGTATATTTCCTGTGTCACTGTTGATGGTGTATATTTCCTGTGTCACTGTTGATGATGTATATTTCCTGTGTCACTGTTGATGGTGTATATTTCCTGTGTCACTGTTGATGGTGTATATTTCCTGTGTCACTGTTGATGGTGTATATTTCCTGTGTCACTGTTGATGGTGTATATTTCCTGTGTCACTGTTGATGGTGTATATTTCCTGTGTCACTGTTGATGGTGTATATTTCCTGTGTCACTGTTGACGGTGTATATTTCCTGTGTCACTGTTGATGGTGTATATTTCCTGTGTCACTGTTGATGATGTATATTTCCTGTGTCACTGTTGATGGTGTATATTTCCTGTGTCACTGTTGATGATGTATATTTCCTGTGTCACTGTTGATGGTGTATATTTTCTGTGTCACTGTTGATGATGTATATTTCCTGTGTCACTGTTGATGGTGTATATTTCCTGTGTCACTGTTGATGGTGTATATTTCCTGTGTCACTGTTGATGATGTATATTTCCTGTGTCACTGTTGATGGTGTATATTTCCCGTGTCACTGTTGATGATGTATATTTCCTGTGTCACTGTTGATGATGTATATTTCCTGTGTCACTGTTGACGGTGTATATTTCCTGTGTCACTGTTGATGGTGTATATTTTCTGTGTCACTGTTGATGATGTATATTTCCTGTGTCACTGTTGATGGTGTATATTTCCTGTGTCACTGTTGATGGTGTATATTTCCTGTGTCACTGTTGATGGTGTATATTTCCTGTGTCACTGTTGACGGTGTATATTTCCTGTGTCACTGTTGACGGTGTATATTTCCTGTGTCACTGTTGATGGTGTATATTTCCTGTGTCACTGTTTATACTTTCTGCTCATCTGAAAATGTTATTATGTTTTTCTAGTATAAAAGTTTAAATATGTTAGGAATTATTTTTTCAGCAAGTGTGATTAAGTTGTGTATAATATCCGACACTTGAGTCAGGCGGGAAGAATGTTATGGTCAGTGTACAGTGAACACGCTTAGTAATTATCATGTGTTTATAATATCGTTGTTAAGGTCAGGACATGTCGCTACACGAACACCTTCGTTATATTACTGCTTGGGCACGAGCACCTTCGTTATATTACTGCTTGGGCACGAACACCTTCGTTATATTATTGCTTGGGCACGAACACCTTCGTTATATTACTGCTTGGGCACGAACACCTTCGTTATATTACTGCTTGGGCACGAACACCTTCGTTATATTACTGGTTGGGCACGAACACCTTCGTTATATTACTGCTTGGGCACGAACACCTTCGTTATATTACTGCTTGGGCACGAACACCTTCGTTATATTACTGCTTGGGCACGAACACCTTCGTTATATTATTGCTTGTGCACGAACACCTTCGTTATATTACTGCTTGGGCACGAACACCTTCGTTATATTACTGCTTGGGCACGAACACCTTCGTTATATTACTGCTTGGGCACGAACACCTTCGTTATATTACTGCTTGGGCACGAACACCTTCGTTATATTATTGCTTGGGCACGAACACCTTCGTTATATTACTGCTTGGGCACGAACACCTTCGTTATATTACTGCTTGGGCACGAACACCTTCGTTATATTATTGCTTGGGCACGAACACCTTCGTTATATTACTGCTTGGGCACGAACACCTTCGTTATATCACTGCTGTGCACAAACACCTTCGTTATATCACTGTTGTGCACAAACACCTTCGTTATATCACTGTTGTGCACAAACACCTTCGTTATATCACTGTTGTGCACAAACACCTTCGTTATATCACTGTTGTGCACAAACACCTTCGTTATATCACTGTTGTGCACAAACACCTTCGTTATATTACTGGTTGGGCACGAACACCTTCGTTATATTACTGCTTGGGCACGAACACCTTCGTTATATCACTGCTGTGCACAAACACCTTCGTTATATTACTGGTTGGGCACGAACACCTTCGTTATATTTCTGCTTGGGCACGAACACCTTCGTTATATCACTGCTGTGCACAAACACCTTCGTTATATTACTGGTTGGGCACGAACACCTTCGTTATATTACTGCTTGGGCACGAACACCTTCGTTATATCACTGCTGTGCACAAACACCTTCGTTATATCACCGTTGTGCACAAACACCTTCGTTATATCACTGTTGTGCACAAACACCTTCGTTATATCACTGTTGTGCACAAACACCTTCGTTATATCACTGTTGTGCACAAACACCTTCGTTATATTACTGGTTGGGCACGAACACCTTCGTTATATTACTGCTTGGGCACGAACACCTTCGTTATATTACTGGTTGGGCACGAACACCTTCGTTATATTACTGGTTGGGCACGAACACCTTCGTTATATTACTGGTTGGGCACGAACACCTTCGTTATATTACTGCTTGGGCACGAACACCTTCGTTATATTACTGCTTGGGCACGAACACCTTCGTTATATTACTGCTTGGGCACGAACACCTTCGTTATATTACTGCTTGGGCACGAACACCTTCGTTATATTACTGCTTGGGCACGAACACCTTCGTTATATTACTGCTTGGGCACGAACACCTTCGTTATATTACTGCTTGGGCACGAACACCTTCGTTATATTACTGGTTGGGCACGAACACCTTCGTTATATTACTGGTTGGGCACGAACACCTTCGTTATATTACTGCTTGGGCACGAACACCTTCGTTATATTACTGCTTGGGCACGAACACCTTCGTTATATTACTGCTTGGGCACGAACACCTTCGTTATATTATTGCTTGGGCACGAACACCTTCGTTATATTATTGCTTGGGCACGAACACCTTCGTTATATTACTGCTTGGGCACGAACACCTTCGTTATATTACTGCTTGGGCACGAACACCTTCGTTATATTACTGGTTGGGCACGAACACCTTCGTTATATTACTGCTTGGGCACGAACACCTTCGTTATATTACTGCTTGGGCACGAACACCTTCGTTATATTACTGCTTGGGCACGAACACCTTCGTTATATTATTGCTTGGGCACGAACACCTTCGTTATATTACTGCTTGGGCACGAACACCTTCGTTATATTACTGCTTGGGCACGAACACCTTCGTTATATTACTGCTTGGGCACGAACACCTTCGTTATATTACTGCTTGGGCACGAACACCTTCGTTATATTATTGCTTGGGCACGAACACCTTCGTTATATTACTGCTTGGGCACGAACACCTTCGTTATATTACTGCTTGGGCACGAACACCTTCGTTATATTATTGCTTGGGCACGAACACCTTCGTTATATTACTGCTTGGGCACGAACACCTTCGTTATATTACTGCTTGGGCACGAACACCTTCGTTATATTATTGCTTGGGCACGAACACCTTCGTTATATTACTGCTTGGGCACGAACACCTTCGTTATATTACTGCTTGGGCACGAACACCTTCGTTATATTATTGCTTGGGCACGAACACCTTCGTTATATTACTGCTTGGGCACGAACACCTTCGTTATATTACTGCTTGGGCACGAACACCTTCGTTATATTACTGCTTGGGCACGAACACCTTCGTTATATTACTGCTTGGGCACGAACACCTTCGTTATATCACTGCTGTGCACAAACACCTTCGTTATATCACTGTTGTGCACAAACACCTTCGTTATATCACTGTTGTGCACAAACACCTTCGTTATATCACTGTTGTGCAGAAACACCTTCGTTATATCACTGTTGTGCACAAACACCTTCGTTATATCACTGTTGTGCACAAACACCTTCGTTATATCACTGCTGTGCACAAACACCTTCGTTATATCACTGCTGTGCACAAACACCTTCGTTATATCACCGTTGTGCACAAACACCTTCGTTATATCACTGTTGTGCACAAACACCTTCGTTATATCACTGCTGTGCACAAACACCTTCGTTATATCACTGTTGTGCACAAACACCTTCGTTATATCACTGTTGTGCACCAGGCTCTGGTGTCCTGGTGGTTAACGCTCTCGCTTCACACGGTGAGGGCCTGGGTTCGATTCCCAGCCAGAGTAGAAACATTGGACGTGTTTCTTTCCACCTGTTGTCTATGTTCCCCATCAGTAAAATGGGTACCTGGGTGTTAGTCGACTGGTGTGGGTCGCATCCTGGGACACTGACCTAAGGAGGCCTGGTCACAGACCGGGCCGCGGGGGCGTTGACCCCCGGAACTCTCTCCAGATAAACTCCAGAAACACCTTCGTTATATCACTGTTGTGCACAAACACCTTCGTTATATCACTGTTGTGCACAAACACCTTCGTTATATCACTGTTGTGCACAAACACCTTCGTTATATCACTGTTGTGCACAAACACCTTCGTTATATCACTGTTGTGCACAAACACCTTCGTTATATCACTGTTGTGCACAAACACCTTCGTTATATCACTGCTGTGCACAAACAACCCTCAAGTCTGGGCGAAGCCTCGTGGTAAGCTCCTTTCTCTCCTATGTGCGGGTTATCTGTGTATTCTTCCAGTCACTGTATTGTTCCAGTCACAGCATTGTTCCAGTCACGGTATTGTTCCAGTCACAGTATTGTTCCAGTCACGGATTGTGCTATTTTGTTCATTGCGATTGCTGTGGGGGCTTCACTGCACTCGTGTGAGTGACACTGGCAAGTGCTGGAGCTATCCTCACACACTACACTGGTCCCTCAACACTTGCTTAGTTTTCAAGTGTTCCAGGAGCATCGCAGTGAACTCGGACGTTGAGGCATGTAAGTCTTGTAAGACTAAATATAACTGAGCCGCTTAACCTTCCTTTCCACACTAACAAGACCTTCCAGATCTTAACTGAGCATCTCAAGCTTCCTTTCAACAGCAGTACGACCTTCCAGATCTTGTTTTGCTGTCACAAGAGATCATACGCAACATTTTGGCTAGGACAACTGACTAAACTGTCTGGTATGTCTAATTATATGTCACTTGCTGTCTCTCTTCGTCCACATTCTAGGGAAGATATTTGATTTTCCAATCTGCTGTTGCACAACGGACTGGCAATGCTTTATGAATGAAATGTGGCTGCTGCGCTTGCAGGAGGCAGTGATCTGATGTTCAACACAGAGAACATAGATCCTTCATTGACTGATCGACTCTACATGACGTGGCGCTGATCATTCAGTAACTTTAGCCTCACTGATTTATATATTCGCAGGCTAAAAGCTTCCCAAACTCATGTTTTTTTGGATGCTGTTGGTAGCCTTAATGTTTACAGTACACTCCATTCTACTCCAGAACTGTTAACATCCGGAGCTTTTAAATTCTCTTTCATGCAGATGGTAGAGGTCGTGTGGGTGTCAGTGGTACCATGCACAGATAGGAGATGATACTTGGCACTGGTACTGGTTGATTGTGTCATGAATCATGGAGAGTTGGATTGGGTTTCGACGGTAGAGCATTTGGATATTTGCATTAGGGGATGTTTGAGACACTGGCGTTATCAAAATGTCTGACTCTGTTTCAACTACATTGACTGACCTCTCAGTCTTGTCACTCATATTCAGTGCTGTTGTAACTAGGAGGAGAACAGTAAAAGTTGTATGTTGTTTCACTAGACTCCTACTGTTTTGAAGGTCCTCAGTCAGGTAGTTGATCAGTCAGGACTTGTTCTGGATGTTTGGGAATTGTGAGTAGTGAAGCTCGTGTATGTCAACTGGTGTACATTGTACAGCAGGGCGCTGTTGCTCTGCAACTGTCGTTATCAGGAAGTCACTGTATCCAGCAAACACCACAACTGATCCCATAATAATGTCTTACATAAGTTACATATGTATCACACACTTGCTCGTAGCATCATTTGACAATGACATGTGTGGAGGTCGTGCCTCCCATATATAATTTCAGGACTGGCACTACAGACTTGAAACGTGTCCCTGGTATATTTGTATTGACTTTTCTCACTAACGTTTAATCGGAAAGTGAGAAAGCTTGCTGAGCCACCTCGTAGTATAAGTGCTCCTCCGGGAGCATCTTAGTGGAGTCTTTGATGACACATGTTAGGTACATGCAGAGAAGTGCTGGACTGACTATACCATCTTATCATCTTACTGTGATGGTGTTTGTTGACGCAGATATACCGGACACAGTCTTTGTCACTGAGTTTTACACGAGCCAGTCATCTGCCCTCCAGACTACACCTCGAAGTCACGTCAGTAACACAGTCTTCAGCATTCTTGTTCAGGAACAATGGCAGTTGATACTGAGACGAGGGACTCACGGTTGATACTGAGACCAGGGACCTACGGTTGATACTGAGACGAGGGACTCACGGTTGATACTGAGACCAGGGACCCACGATTGATACTGAGACGAGGGACTCACGGTTGATACTGAGACCAGGGACCCACGGTTGATACTGAGACCAGGGACCCACGGTTGATACTGAGACCAGGGACCCACGGTTGATACTGAGACGAGGGACTCACGGTTGATACTGAGACCAGGGACCCACGGTTGATACTGAGACCAGGGACCCACGGTTGATACTGAGACGAGGGACCCACGGTTGATACTGAGACGAGGGACTCACGGTTGATACTGAGACCAGGGACCCACGGTTGATACTGAGACGAGGGACTCACGGTTGATACTGAGACGAGGGACCCACGGTTGAGACTGAGACAAGGGACTCACGGTTGAGACTGAGACAAGGGACTCACGGTTGAGACTGAGACGAGGGACTCACGCTCAGGATGGACAAAGGGTGAATGATCTCACAGCCACAGACAGGAATCTCAGTCTATTGCATCTCTGCTGTGCTGCTGACCCGTAGGTCTCTGTGTTGTTGGGATAATGTGTCGTGGTCCCTTGTGAATACCTCCAGTGGATCTTAGACCGAGATTCTATAGGAAGAAGTATATACTCAGTGTGTCAAGGAAGTGTTTGTGGTCCATGTACCATGTGTCATGTATCCTGAAGTCTTCAGTAACAGCATAAGCTCTTGTTCAAAAGTTTGTTCAGAGAAGTTTCCTTCCCAGAAATGAGCTGAGAGGTGAAGAGTGAAGTATCCCTCTCAGTGAACTTCTGGTTCTCCTCAGGTTTTCCACGTCCTGAATGTAAATAATGGTTCAGAGAACCGACAGGATGATGAATTACACACTTGTGTAACACTTGGGTATCATTATTGGGGAAACGTTTCGCCAACCAGTAGCTTTCTCAGTCTAATACAGAAAAGAATGGTTGAAGATCACGAGGAGTTTGAGGTAATCAGTCCCTCAGCCTGAGGTCGATGTAATCAGTCCATCTATTTTGAAAAGAGTACTGCAAATGCGCGGTAAAGGGGCTTATGTACAGCAGACAGGCGAGATGTAAGCAGTCGTAGGCAGTGTGTCACCTTGGACAAATCCACAGGTGGAAGTAGTTCATGCATGTGCAAAGCAGCACACTGTAAAGATGTAGCTCCCGGTCTCAGAAAGTGCTGGAAAACATTGATATACTTGACGAGACTGATACAGTTTAGCCATACGACTCTAACGAGGGAGCTGAGCTGTGAGGTTACTGATACCATTGCTCAGCTGCTGGATAACGCTGTCATGTTCAGTGTCAGCTGTAGTGATTGATGTGTCTCAACTAAACACTCCATGTCAATCCCAGCCATGCCACAGTGGGTATTCCGAAGGATGGATATCATGGCTGCGGATGACAAGAGATGTGCTCCCAGTGTTGAGACATGCATGACCACTTAACATGTGGATCACTGTGTTGGAGGTCCCACACAGTCTCTTCTCATAAAGTTTTCAACTACCATCACATGATCTAAGGAACCAATGTACGACATAAATAAGTGGAATCTTCCTAGTCTTACTGATGGGTCAGAGCTGGTGAAGATGCCACTCTCAGCGGCCTTCGTGTAAAGTTGTCAGTCACAAGTCACTGGACAAGTTCCAGGCTCACACTCTTCACTCTGCTTTTGTACAAAACTCAGTGTTGTGCAGACTGTGTTTGGGTTGACAGGATCCTGATTGATGGGTGGAAAAGATCATATTGGTTTCACGGTGACCTGTACTGGCGGCCATTTACCTGAACCCACCCATGATGGCCATTGGCTCAGCTGGAGTCGTAGAGTGAACCTGTATCACCACAGAGCATCAAGGACCTTGGACATTTTAAGGTGAAACGGAAGTAACAGAGATCCGGTAGTCACATACCTGAGTCCAGGTGCAGCTATTCTCTTGCATGGATGTTCACTTGAACTCTGCACATGGAATGTCTCTGAGGCGATGAACTCTTTTGGATGATGACCTCTACGAGACGAATGACACAGGCTATAGTTTCCAAAGCATGAGGAGTTAGATACATATCATGGATACATCATGACCTGTTAATGTACAGACATTAAACTCGGTTTTGTTAAAATTGAACTGTGTGAGCCCTTTTAAACATTATCCTGGTTGTGTTCCCTTGACAAGTGCACCAGCGAGTCTCTGAACTTCTCTCTAGTTATGTGAGTGTCAGGCTACTGAACCTGTCATTATGTGAGTGTCAGGCTGCTGAACCTGTCATTATGTGAGTGTCAGGCTACTGAGCCTGTCATTATGTGAGTGTCAGGCTACAGAGCCTGTCATTATGTGAGTGTCAGGCTACAGAGCCTGTCATTATGTGTGTGTCAGGCTACTGAGCCTGTCATTATGTGAGTGTCAGGCTACAGAGCCTGTCATTATGTGTGTGTCAGGCTACAGAGCCTGTCATTATGTGTGTGTCAGGCTACAGAGCCTGTCATTATGTGTGTGTCAGGCTACAGAGCCTGTCATTATGTGTGTGTCAGGCTACAGAGCCTGTCATTATGTGTGTGTCAGGCTACAGAGCATGTCATTATGTGTGTGTCAGGCTACAGAGCCTGTCATTATGTGTGTGTCAGGCTACAGAGCCTGTCATTATGTGTGTGTCAGACTACTGAGCCTGTCATTATGTGAGTGTCAGGCTACTGAGCCTGTCATTATGTGTGTGTCAGGCTACAGAGCCTGTCATTATGTGTGTGTCAGGCTACAGAGCCTGTCATTATGTGTGTGTCAGGCTACTGAGCCTGTCATTATGTGTGTGTCAGGCTACAGAGCCGGTCATTATGTGTGTGTCAGGCTACAGAGCCTGTCCTTATGTGAGTGTCAGGCTACAGAGCATGTCATTATGTGTGTGTCAGGCTACAGAGCCTGTCATTATGTGTGTGTCAGGCTACAGAGCCTGTCATTATGTGTGTGTCAGGCTACAGAGCATGTCATTATGTGTGTGTCAGGCTACTGAGCCTGTCATTATGTGTGTGTCAGGCTACAGAGCCTGTCATTATGTGTGTGTCAGGCTACTGAGCCTGTCATTATGTGAGTGTCAGGCTACAGAGCCTGTCATTATGTGTGTGTCAGGCTACTGAGCCTGTCATTATGTGAGTGTCAGGGTACAGAGCCTGTCATTATGTGTGTGTCAGGCTACCGAGCCTGTCATTATGTGTGCGTCAGGCTACCGAGCCTGTCATTATGTGAGTGTCAGGCTACCGAGCCTGTCATTATGTGAGTGTCAGGCTACCGAGCCTGTCATTATGTGAGTGTCAGGCTACCGAGCCTGTCATTATGTGTGTGTCAGGCTACCGAGCCTGTCATTATGTGAGTGTCAGGCTACCGAGCCTGTCATTATGTGAGTGTCAGGCTACTGAGCCTGTCATTATGTGAGTGTCAGGCTACCGATCCTGTCATTATGTGAGTGTCAGGCTACTGAGCCTGTCATTATGTGAGTGTCAGGCTACCGAGCCTGTCATTATGTGCGTATCAGGCTACCGAGCCTGTCATTATGTGAGTGTCAGGCTACTGAACCTGTCATTATGTGAGTGTCAGGCTACTGAGCCTGTCATTATGTGTGTGTCAGGCTACTGAGCCTGTCATTATGTGTGTGTCAGGCTACTGAACCTGTCCTTATGTGAGTGTCTGGCTACTGAGCCTGTCATTATGTGAGTGTCAGGCTACTGAGCCTGTCATTATGTGAGTGTCAGGCTACCGAGCCTGTCATTATGTGCGTGTCAGGCTACTGAGCCTGTCATTATGTGAGTGTCAGGCTACTGAGCCTGTCGAAGAGTTCATGATATATATATTTCCTCTGGATATAAATGGCAGTCAACAACAGAAGTGGTCGTGAAGACTGAGACACCTGGGTATCACTTGGGAATTTTTACTGAGATAACGTTCCTCCAGCCAGTGACTTCGTCAGTCCAATACAGAGAAGAACGATGGATTGAAGAAGTTACTGGCTGGCGAAACGTTGCCTTAATAAAGATTCCCAATATTGCACAAGTGTCGTAGTCTTCAACTTGTCAGTTTTCTAACCCATTTACATCACAGAACTGGTTATGTGAATAACCCTCAGCTGTGTATGTGTGTGTGTGTGTGTCATTGACTTGATAATGCCACAGAGTCAGCCAACAACAGACTCTGCTATCATTGATTTAACGTTATTAAAGTCATGTATATTAAGGTATTCTCAACCTCCAGACGACTGAGTTCTGGTTCCATCACGTAATAACGATGCTGGTATAACTACGTCACTGTCTTCAGCACACCAGGATGTGGAGTTAGTGCCGCCTCGTCCACTTCTCCCTCAGAAGTCTCTACCCAAGGTCAACAAAGCTCTGCATATCTGACTTCTCACTGACGTCCTTACCGCTTCGTTTTGATTATAATAATTCTCACTGACGTGGTAATTATAAGACCATAAGAAAGAAGGAACACTGCAGCAGGCCTACTGGCCCATGCGAGGCAGGTCCAAGTCTCCAACCAGCAACATCTGGGTATGTGATGAATGGTTTGAAAAACCGACAAGTAGAAGATTGACTGATGAAGCCACTGTGTGGCGAAACGTTTCCTGAATAAAGATTCCCATATGCTGCATAAGTGTCTCAATCTTCTACTTGTCGGTTTTTCAAACCATTCATCACAACTGTCAGACACTGCAGCATCATGGGATCTTGTTACAAAGAATTCTTCAACACTTGTTCAACCTTTGGACGAAGACCTACTTCGACTAGTGGATGGTACCACTATGACCCCGCCTCCGCCTGCTTCACCTCACCTCACTACAGTATATAAGCCACGTCTACGGCCCTATGCTGTACATTCTACAAGATTGATGGACTGAACACATCGACTCCAGGTTGAGGGACTGATTACCTCATACTCCTCCTCTCCTTACGCCTTCCTCTTTGTATTGACTGATGAAGCCACTGTGTGGCGAAACGTTTCCTGAATAAAGATTCCCATATGCTGCATAAGTGTCTCAATCTCCAACATCTGGGTATCTTTATTGTAGACGTTTCGCCCTCCAGTGGCTTTATCAATACAATAGGACATAATGTGAAGACTGGTACTTAGATACTGGCGTCGTGTACAGTCACTGTATCACCGTAAGGCTGAAGATTAAGACACATGTGCAGCTGCTGGATGTATTTATTACTGAAATGTTCCTCCTACACGGTAGGCTCAGTCAAATACAGAGGCAGCAGATGTAGTAGCGAAGTAGAGATGATGTAACCGGTCGATCAGCCTTGGAGAAATAGCATTTGAGGTGGTCAGTCACTGCTACACCTTCTGCCTCTGTAATTGACTGAAGAAGCCGACTGTGTAGACTTGTTGACCCTGACAGTTCTCTGTGTCAAGGGTCTGCAACTTGCAACTCTCAACATAATCCAGGTGTAAAGTAAAAGGACACAAGTGCAACTAATGTGACTTTTTATTGTGGCAACGTTTCGCCCACACAGTGGGCTTTTTCAAGTCACAAACAGATCTGAAAGTTAAGACACATGTGCAACATCTGGATATCTTTATTGTAGTAGACGTTTCGCCATCCAGTGGCTTTATCAATACAGATTCTAGGACATAATAGGAAGACAGTAGAACTATATACAAAAGATGAGGTAATCAGTCCCATCTCTTTGGGAAGGACCTACTTCCACTGGGGAATCCCGCCTGGAAGGTATCCACCCCAGGTAGATCTGTTTGTGACTTGAAAAAGCCCACTGTGTGGGCGAAACGTTGTCAATAAAGGATCACATTATACTGCATATGTGTTTATATTTCCATTGTGTAGGAATTTTATACCATTTATTTCCATTTGGGAATTTTTATTGATGCAATCAGTCCCTTAGCTAGGCTGAGGGACTGATTACCCCATTCTCCCCCTCATCTTTCACCGTTCTTCTCTCTACTGGACTGAAGAAGTCACTAGCTGGAGAAACGTTTTCTCAGTAAAGATTCGCAGATGCTGCACGAGTGTCTCAGTCTTCAAGAGAAAGAAAATCAGAAGTTTAGTTTATTAAACACTACGACATATTTAATAGAAAACGTTTTTTGATAAATACGTCCTAGTGATCGCTCACTTATGTTCGTAAATTATCTTGTGGGTATTTACCTACGGTGGCCCGTGGCCTGGTGGCTAAAGCTCTCGCTTCACACGCCGAGTGTCTGCGTTCGATTCCCAATGAGAGTAGAAACATTGGGCGTGTTACTTTACACTGGTTGTCTATGTTCACACATCAGTAAAATGGGTACCTGGGTGTTAGTGGACTGGTGTGGGTCTCATCCTGGGTGTTAGTGGACTGGTGTGGGTCGCATCCTGGGTGTTAGTGGACTGGTGTGGGTCGCATCCTGGGTGTTAGTGGACTGGTGTGGGTCGCATCCTGGGTGTTAGTGGACTGGTGTGGTCGCATCCTGGGTGTTAGTGGACTGGTGTGGTCGCATCCTGGGTGTTAGTGGACTTGTGTGGTCGCATCCTGGGTGTTAGTGGACTGGTGTGGTCGCATCCTGGGTGTTAGTGGACTGGTGTGGTCGCATCCTGGGTGTTAGTGGACTGGTGTGGTCGCATCCTGGGTGTTAGTGGACTGGTGTGGTCGCATCCTGGGTGTTAGTGGACTGGTGTGGTCGCATCCTGGGTGTTAGTGGACTGGTGTGGTCGCATCCTGGGTGTTAGTGGACTGGTGTGGTCGCATCCTGGGTGTTAGTGGACTGGTGTGGTCGCATCCTGGGTGTTAGTGGACTGGTGTGGTCGCATCCTGGGTGTTAGTGGACTGGTGTGGTCGCATCCTGGGTGTTAGTGGACTGGTGTGGTCGCATCCTGGGTGTTAGTGGACTGGTGTGGTCGTATCCTGGGTGTTAGTGGACTGGTGTGGGTCGCATCCTGGGTGTTAGTGGACTGGTGTGGTCGCATCCTGGGTGTTAGTGGACTGGTGTGGTCGCATCCTGGGTGTTAGTGGACTGGTGTGGTCGCATCCTGGGTGTTAGTGGACTGGTGTGGTCGCATCCTGGGTGTTAGTGGACTGGTGTGGTCGCATCCTGGGTGTTAGTGGACTGGTGTGGTCGCATCCTGGGTGTTAGTGGACTGGTGTGGTCGCATCCTGGGTGTTAGTGGACTGGTGTGGTCGCATCCTGGGTGTTAGTGGACTGGTGTGGTCGCATCCTGGGTGTTAGTGGACTGGTGTGGTCGCATCCTGGGTGTTAGTGGACTGGTGTGGTCGTATCCTGGGTGTTAGTGGACTGGTGTGGGTCGCATCCTGGGTGTTAGTGGACTGGTGTGGTCGTATCCTGGGTGTTAGTGGACTGGTGTGGGTCGCATCCTGGGTGTTAGTGGACTGGTGTGGTCGCATCCTGGGTGTTAGTGGACTGGTGTGGTCGCATCCTGGGTGTTAGTGGACTGGTGTGGTCGCATCCTGGGTGTTAGTGGACTGGTGTGGTCGCATCCTGGGTGTTAGTGGACTGGTGTGGTCGCATCCTGGGTGTTAGTGGACTGGTGTGGTCGCATCCTGGGTGTTAGTGGACTGGTGTGGTCGTATCCTGGGTGTTAGTGGACTGGTGTGGGTCGCATCCTGGGTGTTAGTGGACTGGTGTGGTCGCATCCTGGGTGTTAGTGGACTGGTGTGGTCGCATCCTGGGTGTTAGTGGACTGGTGTGGTCGCATCCTGGGTGTTAGTGGACTGGTGTGGTCGCATCCTGGGTGTTAGTGGACTGGTGTGGTCGCATCCTGGGTGTTAGTGGACTGGTGTGGTCGCATCCTGGGTGTTAGTGGACTGGTGTGGTCGCATCCTGGGTGTTAGTGGACTGGTGTGGTCGCATCCTGAGTGTTAGTGGACTGGTGTGGTCGTATCCTGGGTGTTAGTGGACTGGTGTGGGTCGCATCCTGGGTGTTAGTGGACTGGTGTGGTCGCATCCTGGGTGTTAGTGGACTGGTGTGGTCGCATCCTGGGTGTTAGTGGACTGGTGTGGTCGCATCCTGGGTGTTAGTGGACTGGTGTGGTCGCATCCTGGGTGTTAGTGGACTGGTGTGGTCGCATCCTGGGTGTTAGTGGACTGGTGTGGTCGCATCCTGGGTGTTAGTGGACTGGTGTGGTCGCATCCTGGGTGTTAGTGGACTGGTGTGGTCGCATCCTGGGTGTTAGTGGACTGGTGTGGTCGCATCCTGAGTGTTAGTGGACTGGTGTGGGTCGCATCCTGGGTGTTAGTGGACTGGTGTGGTCGCATCCTGGGTGTTAGTGGACTGGTGTGGTCGCATCCTGGGTGTTAGTGGACTGGTGTGGTCGCATCCTGGGTGTTAGTGGACTGGTGTGGTCGCATCCTGGGTGTTAGTGGACTGGTGTGGTCGCATCCTGGGTGTTAGTGGACTGGTGTGGTCGCATCCTGGGTGTTAGTGGACTGGTGTGGTCGCATCCTGGGTGTTAGTGGACTGGTGTGGTCGCATCCTGGGTGTTAGTGGACTGGTGTGGTCGCATCCTGGGTGTTAGTGGACTGGTGTGGTCGCATCCTGGGTGTTAGTGGACTGGTGTGGTCGCATCCTGGGTGTTAGTGGACTGGTGTGGTCGCATCCTGGGTGTTAGTGGACTGGTGTGGTCGCATCCTGGGTGTTAGTGGACTGGTGTGGTCGCATCCTGGGTGTTAGTGGACTGGTGTGGGTCGCATCCTGGGACAAAACTGACCTAATTTGTGGGAAATGCTCAGCATAACAAGCGGCTTTATATATAGTAGTATGTCACTGATGTCAGCTATGGTCTGTATACCTTGTACATGTACTGGTAGAAAATGAAAATTATTATTATTATTATTATTATTATTATTATTATTATTATTATTATTATTATTATTATTATTATTATTATTATATTAAGGTTTATACCAAGAAAGTTGAACACAGAGTCTGCGATGTTTCTGCTCTGTGATGTTTCTGCTCTGTTATGTCTCTGCTCTGTTATGTTTCTGCTCTGTTATGTCTCTGCTCTGTTATGTTTCGGCTCTGTTATGTCTCTGCTCTGTTATGTTTCTGCTCTGTTACGTTTCTGCTCTGTTATGTTTCGGCTCTGTTATGTTTCTGCTCTGTTATGTCTCTGCTCTGTTATGTTTCTGCTCTGTTATGTTTCTGCTCTGTTATGTTTCTGCTCCGTTATGTTCCTGCTCTGTGATGTTTCTGCTCTGTGATGTTTCTGCTCTGTGACGTTTCTGCTCTGTTATGTCTCTGCTCTGTTATGTTTCTGCTCTGTTATGTTTCTGCTCTGTTACGTTTCTGCTCTGTTATGTTTCTGCTCTGTGATGTTTCTGCTCTGTCATGTCTCTGCTCTGTTATGTTTCTGCTCTATTATGTCTCTGCTCTGTTATGTCTCTGCTCTGTTATGTCTCTGCTCTGTTATGTTTCTGCTCTGTGATGTTTCGGCTCTGTTATGTTTCTGCCCTGTTATGTCTCTGCTCTGTTATGTCTCTGCTCTGTTGTGTTTCTACTCTGCCACCACTGAATCAAAAGAGAAGTGTGTATGGAGTGTTTCAGCCTCTAAACCCTGAAGAATTTCCTCTTGATTCAGCAGTTTTTAAACAGCTCAAATGATCCGGTTTCAATGGAACTTGAAGCTGATTCTTTTACCTCGTTTTCCTCTCGACCGATGAACCTAGAACGCTCTCCTCCGTCAGATTTTAAAACTCACTCTCCAGGGGGTTCAACCACCCCATTCGTTCCCTGTTTTTTCCATCTGTACAGAGAGATCTAGAGAGAAACCTGACGGGGTTTATATCTCTCTCTTCTTCCTCTTCTGGTATTGAAGCCTCGTATATTTCCCTCTGGTATTGAAGCCTCGTATAGTTCCCTCTGGTATTGAAGCCTCGTATATTTCCCTCTGGTATTGAAGCCTCGTATAGTTCCCTCTGGTATTGAAGCCTCGTATATTTCCCTCTGGTATTGAAGCCTCGTATAGTTCCCTCTGTTCCTGAAGCCTCGTATAGCTCCTTCTGGTATTGAAGCCTCGTATAGTTCCCTATGTTACTGAAGCCTCGTATAGTTCCTTCTGGTATTGAAGCCTCGTATAGTTCCTTCTGTTACTTAAGCCTCGTGTAGTTCCTTCTGGTATTGAAGCCTCGTATAGTTCCCTCTGTTACCGACGCCTCGTATAGTTCCTTCTGGTGTCGAAGCCTCGTATAGTTCCCTCTGGTATTGAAGCCTCGTATAGTTCCATCTGGTATTGAAGCCTCGTATAGTTCCCTCTGTTACTGAAGCCTCGTATAGTTCCCTCTGGTATTGAAGCCTCGCATAGTTCCTTCTAGTACTGAAACCTCGTATAGTTCCTTCTGTTACTAAAGCCTCGTATAGTTTCTTCTGGTATTGAAGCCTCGTGTAGTTCCCTCTGTTACTGAAGCCTCGTATAGTTCCTTTGGTATTGAAGCCTCGTACAGTTCCCTCTGTTACTGAAGCCTCGTATAGTTCCTTCTGGTATTGAAGCCTCGTATAGTTCCTTCTGGTATTGAAGCCTCCTATAGTTCCCTCTGTTACTGAAGCCTCGTATAGTTCCTTCTGGTATTGAAGCCTGGTATAGTTCCCTCTGTTACTGAAGCCTCGTATAGTTCCTTCTGGTACTGAAGCCTCGTATAGTTCCTTCTGGTATTGAAGCTTCGTATAGTTCCCTCTGTTACTGAAGCCTCGTAGAGTTCCTTCTGGTATTGAAGCTTCGTATAGTTCCCTCTGGTATTGAAGCCTCGTATAGTTCCTTCTGGTATTGAAGCTTCGCATAGTTCCCTCTGGTATTGAAGCCTCGTATAGTTCCTTCTGGTATTGAAGCTTCGTATAGTTTCCTCTGGTATTGAAGCCTCGTATAGTTCCTTCTGGTATTGAAGCTTCGTATAGTTCCTTCTGGTATTGAAGCCTCGTATAGTTCCTTCTGGTATTGAAGCTTCGTATAGTTTCCTCTGGTATTGAAGCCTCGTACAGTTCCTTCTGGTATTGAAGCCTCGTATAGTTCCCTCCGTTATTGAAGCCTCGTATAGTTCGCTCTGTTACTGGTATTGAAGCCTTGTATAGTTCCCTCTGTTATTGAAGCCGCGTATAGTTCCCTGTGGTATTGAAGCCTCGTAGACTGAACTCTAGACTGAGGGACTGACCACCTCAAAACTTTAAGGGTGATGGACTGATTACATCGTCTTCAAGTCTCTTCTGCTTCTATCAACTTTTCTGTACTCGACTGAAGAAGCCTACTGTGTAGGCGAAACGTTTCGAAATAAAGATACCTAACTGTTGCATATGTGTCTTACCTAACAACCTGTCGGTATTTTATACCATTTTAATGTACAATAGGTTTCTTCAGTCGCTAACAAAGGCAGCAGTAATAATGAAATAAAAATGATATAATCAGTCCATCAACCTTGGAGAAAAAGTATTTGAGGTGGTCAGTCCCTCAGCCTGGAGAAGAGTTCGGCTCCATGAAGCTGAAACTATTTGCTATGCTAACCTCCATAGTGGGAAAATTTATGGAATCAGTAATTGCCGAGGCAATTCGTAGCCATCTTGAAAAGTATAAATTAATCAGGGACGTTCCTGTCTTACGAATTTACTAACTTTTTTCACTAAGGTGTTTGAGGAGGTAGATCATGGTAATGAATATGATATTGTGTATATGGACTTCAGTAAGGCTTTCGATAGAGTTCCACATCAGAGGCTGTTGAGGAAACTTAAGGCACACGGAATAGGAGGAGAAATTTTTTCCTGGGTAGAGGCATGGTTGACAAATAGGCAGCAGAGAGTTTGCATAAATGGGGAGAAATCAGAATGGGGGCACGTCACAAGCGGTGTTCCTCAGGGGTCAGTGTTGGGCCCGTTGTTGTTCACAATTTACATAAACGACATAGATGAGGGAATAAATAGCGACATAAGCAAATTTGCTGATGACACCAAAATAGGCCGTCCAATTCATTCTAATAAGGACATTAGAGCACTGCAGGAAGTGCAAGACAGGTATACAATACCGACAGATGAAAGTTAAGACACTTGTGCAACATCTGGTTATCTTTATTGTAGACGTTTCGCCATCCAGTGGCTTTATCAATACAAATTCTTGGACATAATTAGGAAACAGAAGAACTATATACAAAAGATGAGGTAATCAGTCCCTCAGCCTTGGAGGTGATGTTTACAACACCGTGGTTGTAGAGATTCTGAAGCACAGGTAAGGAGACTGGCGCTTATATAGGCGTCAGTGAAGAGAGACGTGTAGCAGACGTGTATATCTGTCTTGCACAACTTGTCAGGCACTGCAACATCATGGTATCTTGATTCTGAGGACATGTACATAACCTTCACGACTACGACAACTACTACTACAACTAACCCATCTCTTTGGGAAGGACCTACTTCCACTGGGGAATCCCGCCTACCAGTGAATATGCCCTCGTCTGCTACACCTGACGTTACTATATAAGCGCCAGGCTCCTTTCTTCTGCTTCAGAATCTCCACGACTATAGTGTTCTTCGCACCTACTCCAAGGTTGAGGGACTGATTACCTCATCTTCTGTACATAGATCTACTGTCTTCAAGTTATGTCCTAGAATTTGTATTGATAAAGCCACTGGATGGCGAAACGTCTACAATAAAGATACCCAGATGTTGCACATGTGTCTTAATTTCATCTTGTCGGTATTGTATACCATTCTTACACAACGGAACAAGTACACATAGGTATTATTACATAACAGGTATACACTACCCAGAGGATAATGAGCAAGACAGCCGTGTGTATCACTAGTGTGGAAACCTCTCGTCTACGCGGAAGGCTTCGCCAGTCCATTGTTCCTCCACTGTTTGTATTATCTCCAGTATTTGGGTTACCTCTGTGTTGGACTGAAGAAGCCTGCTGGGCAGGCGAGAAGTTTCGATAATAAAGACGGTCAGCTGTAACACATGTGTCCGCCTCGTTCATTCGTAAATTGACCGGGAAGAAGCATGAATAAAAGTGGGTTAGGACACGAAAGAAAAGGACATAGGAAGAGTGATATTCTCCCACGAACACCAGTGTCTGGTCGTGAGGTTGTTCGTGAGGATTGCCAACCCCTGTTTTAATTTTATGTGTACTTAAAGAGACGTATTGTTTAGTAGTGTGGTAGTGTTAAGAAGTGTGGTAATGTTAAGTAGTGTGGTAGTGTTAAGTAGTGTGGAAGTGCTGAGTAGTGTGGCAGTGTTAAGTAGTGTGGTAGTTTTAGGTAGTGTGGTAGTGTTAAGTAGTGTGGTAGTGTTAAGTAGTGTGGTAGTTTTAAGTAGTGTGGTAGTTTTAGGTAGTGTGGTAGTGTTGAGTAGTGTGGTAGTGTTGAGTAGTGTGGTAGTGTTAAGAAGTGTGGTAGTGTTGAGTAGTGTGGTAGTGTTGAGTAGTGTGGTAGTGTTGAGTAGTGTGGTAGTGTTAAGAAGTGTGGTAGTGTTGAGTAGTGTGGTAGTGTTGAGTAGTGTGGTAGTGTTGAGTAGTGTGGTAGTGTTGAGTAGTGTGGCAGTGTTAAGTAGTGTGGTAGTTTTAAGTAGTGTGGTAGTGTTAAGTAGTGTGGTAGTTTTAAGTAGTGTGGTAGTGTTAAGTAGTGTGGTAGTGTTAAGTAGTGTTGAAGTGCTGAGAAGTGTGGTAGTGTTAAGTAGTGTGGTAGTGTTAAGTAGTGTGGTAGTGTTAAGTAGTGTGGAAATGCTGAGTAGTGTGGCAGTGTTAAGTAGTGTGGTAGTTTTAGGTAGTGTGGTAGTGTTAAGTAGTGTGGTAGTGTTAAGTAGTGTGGTAGTGTTGAGTAGTGTTGTAGTGTTGAGTAGTGTGGTAGTTGTGAGTAGTGTGGTAGTGTTAAGTAGTGTGGTAGTTTTAGGTAGTGTGGTAGTGTTAAGTAGTGTGGTAGTTTTAAGTAGTGTGGTAGTGTTAAGTAGTGTGGTAGTGTTAAGTAGTGTGGTAGTGTTAAGTAGTGTGGTAGTGTTAAGTAGTGTGGTAGTTTTAGGTAGTGTGGTAGTGTTAAGTAGTGTGGTAGTGTTAAGTAGTGTGGTAGTGTTGAGTAGTGTGATAGTGTTAAGTAGTGTGGTAGTTGTAAGTAGTGTGGTAGTGTTAAGTAGTGTGGTAGTGTTAAGTAGTGTGGTAGTGTTAAGTAGTGTGGTAGTGTTAAGTAGTGTGGTAGTTGTAAGTAGTGTGGTAGTGTTAAGTAGTGTGATAGTGTTAAGAAGTGTGGTAGTGTTAAGTAGTGTGGTAGTTTTAAGTAGTGTTGTAGTGTTAAGTAGTGTGGTAGTTTTAAGTAGTGTTGTAGTGTTAATTAGTGTGGTAGTTTTAATTAGTGTGGTAGTGTTAAGTAGTGTGGTAGTGTTAAGTAGTGTGGTAGTGTTAAGTAGTGTGGTAGTGTTAAGTAGTGTGATAGTGTTAAGTAGTGTGGTAGTTGTAAGTAGTGTGGTAGTGTTAAGTAGTGTGGTAGTGTTAAGAAGTGTGGTAGTGTTAAGTAGTGTGGTAGTTTTAAGTAGTGTTGTAGTGTTAAGTAGTGTGGTAGTTTTAAGTAGTGTGGTAGTTTTAAGTAGTGTGGTAGTTTTAAGTAGTGCGGTAGTGTTAAGTAGTGTGGTGGTTTTAAGTAGTGTGGTAGTGTTAAGTAGTGTGGTAACGTTAAGTAGTGTGGTAGTGTTAAGTAGTGTTGTGGTTTTAAGTAGTGTGGTTGTGTTAAGTAGTGTGGTAACGTTAAGTAGTGTGGTAGTGTTAAGTAGTGTGGTATTGTTAAGTAGTGTGGTAGTTTTAAGTAGTGTGGTAGTGTTAAGTAGTGTGGTAACGTTAAGTAGTGTGGTAGTGTTAAGTATTGTGGTAACGTTAAGTAGTGTGGTAGTGTTAAGTAGTGTGGTAGTGTTAAGTATTGTGGTAGTGTTAAGTAGTGTGGTAACGTTAAGTAGTGTGGTAGTGTTAAGTAGTGTGGTAACGTTAAGTAGTGTGGTAGTGTTAAGTAGTGTGGTAACGGTAAGTAGTGTGGTAGTGTTAAGTATTGTGGTAACGTTAAGTAGTGTGGTAGTGTTAAGTAGTGTGGTAGTGTTAAGTAGTGTGGTAGTGTTAAGTAGTGTGGTAACGTTAAGTAGTGTGGTAGTGTTAAGTAGTGTGGTAACGTTAAGTAGTGTGGTAGTGTTAAGTAGTGTGGTAACGTTAAGTAGTGTGGTAGTGTTAAGTAGTGTGGTAGTGTTAAGTAGTGTGGTAGTGTTAAGTAGTGTGGTAACGGTAAGTAGTGTGTTAGTGTTAAGTAGTGTGGTATTGTTAAGTAGTGTGGTAGTGTTAAGTATTGTGGTAACGTTAAGTAGTGTGGTAGTGTTAAGTAGTGTGGTAGTGTTAAGTAGTGTGGTAGTGTTAAGTAGTGTGGTAACGTTAAGTAGTGTGGTAGTGTTAAGTAGTGTGGTAGTGTTAAGTAGTGTGGTAGTGTTGAGTAGTGTGGTAGTTTTAAGTAGTGTGGTAGTGTTAAGTAGTGTGGTAGTGTTGAGTAGTGTGGTAGTGTTAAGTAGTGTGGTAGTGCTAAGTAGTGTGGTAGTGTTAAGTAGTGTGGTAGTGTTAAGTAGTGTGGTAGTGTTAAGTAGTGTGGTAGTGTTGAGTAGTGTGGTAGTGTTGAGTAGTGTGGTAGTGTTAAGTAGTGTGGTAGTGTTGAGTAGTGTGGTAGTGTTGAGTAGTGTGGTAGTGTTAAGTAGTGTGGTAGTGTTGAGTAGTGTGGTAGTGTTGAGTAGTGTGGTAGTGTTAAGTAGTGTGGTAGTATTAAGTAGTGTGGTAGTGTTAAGTAGTGTGGTAGTGTTGAGTAGTGTGGTAGTGTTAAGTAGTGTGGTAGTGTTGAGTAGTGTGGTAGTGTTGAGTAGTGTGGTAGTGTTAAGTAGTGTGGTAGTGTTGAGTAGTGTGGTAGTGTTGAGTAGTGTGGTAGTGTTAAGTAGTGTGGTAGTATTAAGTAGTGTGGTAGTGTTAAGTAGTGTGGTAGTGTTGAGTAGTGTGGTAGTGTTAAGTAGTGTGGTAGTGTTAAGTAGTGTGGTAGTGTTAAGTAGTGTGGTAGTGTTGAGTAGTGTGGTAGTGTTAAGTAGTGTGGTAGTGTTAAGTAGTGTGGTAGTGTTAAGTAGTGTGGTAGTGTTAAGTAGTGTGGTAGTGTTAAGTAGTGTGGTAGTGTTAAGTAGTGTGGTAGTGTTAAGTAGTGTGGTAGTGTTGAGTAGTGTGGTAGTGTTAAGTAGTGTGGTAGTGTTAAGTAGTGTGGTAGTGTTGAGTAGTGTGGTAGTGTTGAGTAGTGTGGTAGTGTTAAGTAGTGTGGTAGTGTTGAGTAGTGTGGTAGTGTTAAGTAGTGTGGTAGTGTTAAGTAGTGTGGTAGTGTTAAGTAGTGTGGTAGTGTTAAGTAGTGTGGTAGTGTTAAGTAGTGTGGTAGTGTTAAGTAGTGTGGTAGTGTTAAGTAGTGTGGTAGTGTTAAGTAGTGTGGTAGTGTTGAGTAGTGTGGTAGTGTTGAGTAGTGTGGTAGTGTTAAGTAGTGTGGTAGTATTAAGTAGTGTGGTAGTGTTGAGTAGTGTGGTAGTGTTGAGTAGTGTGGTAGTGTTAAGTAGTGTGGTAGTGTTGAGTAGTGTGGTAGTGTTGAGTAGTGTGGTAGTGTTAAGTAGTGTGGTAGTATTAAGTAGTGTGGTAGTGTTAAGTAGTGTGGTAGTGTTGAGTAGTGTGGTAGTGTTAAGTAGTGTGGTAGTGTTGAGTAGTGTGGTAGTGTTGAGTAGTGTGGTAGTGTTAAGTAGTGTGTTGTAGTGTTAGTGTTGAGTAGTGTGGTTAGTCTTGAGTACTGTGGTTAGTGTTGAGTAGTGTGGTAGTGTTAAGTAGTGTGGTAGTGTTAAGTAGTGTGGTAGTGTTGAGTAGTGTGGTAGTGTTAAGTAGTGTGGTAGTGTTGAGTAGTGTGGTAGTGTTGAGTAGTGTGGTAGTGTTAAGTAGTGTGGTAGTGTTGAGTAGTGTGGTAGTGTTGAGTAGTGTGGTAGTATTAAGTAGTGTGGTAGTGTTAAGTAGTGTGGTAGTGTTGAGTAGTGTGGTAGTGTTGAGTAGTGTGGTAGTGTTAAGTAGTGTGGTAGTGTTGAGTAGTGTGGTAGTGTTAAGTAGTGTGGTAGTGTTAAGTAGTGTGGTAGTGTTGAGTAGTGTGGTAGTGTTGAGTAGTGTGGTAGTGTTAAGTAGTGTGGTAGTGTTAAGTAGTGTGGTAGTGTTGAGTAGTGTGGTAGTGTTAGTGTTAGTAGTGTGTTAGTGTTGTGTAGTGTGGTAGTGTTGAGTAGTGTGGTAGTTTTAAGTAGTGTGGTAGTGTTGAGTAGTGTGGTAGTGTTGAGTAGTGTGGTAGTGTTAAGTAGTGTGGTAGTGTTGAGTAGTGTGGTAGTGTTAAGTAGTGTGGTAGTGTTAAGTAGTGTGGTAGTGTTAAGTAGTGTGGTAGTGTTAAGTAGTGTGGTAGTGTTAAGTAGTGTGGTAGTGTTAAGTAGTGTGGTAGTGTTAAGTAGTGTGGTAGTGTTAAGTAGTGTGGTAGTGTTGAGTAGTGTGGTAGTGTTAAGTAGTGTTAAGTAGTGTGGTAGTGTTAAGTAGTGTGGTAGTGTTAAGTAGTGTGGTAGTATTAAGTAGTGTGGTAGTGTTAAGTAGTGTGGTAGTGTTAAGTAGTGTGGTAG
>NC_091317.1:32308564-32346064 GCF_038502225.1 Cherax quadricarinatus | reverse complement strand
CCACTGCAACCACAAATAGGTGAGCACAAACACACACACATACACACACACGCAGAGGGGACACCCCTGTACTGGAACACACAGAGGACACTCCTATACTGGAACACAAGAGGACACCCATGTACTGGAACACACAGGAGGACACTCATGTACTGGAACACACAGGGGACACCCCTGTACTAGAACACACAGGAGGACACCCATGTACTGGAACACACAGGGGACACCTCTGTACTGGAACACACATGAGAACACCCTTGTACTGGAGCACACAGGAGGACACCCATGTACTGGAACACACATGAGAACACCCTTGTACTGGAACACACAGGGGACACCCCTGTACTGGAACACACAGGGACACCCATGTACTGGAACACATAGGAGGACACCCATGTACTGGAACACATATGAGGACACCCATGTACTGGAACATACAGGAGGACACCCCTTTACTGGAACACACAGGGGGACACCAATGTACTGGAACACACATGAGAACACTCTTGGACTGGAACACACAGGAAACACCTTGTACTGGAACACACATGAAAACACATTGTACTGGAACACACAAGGAAAACCCATGTACTGGAACACACAGGGGACACCCCTGTACTGGAACACACATGAGAACACCCTTGTACTGGAGCACACAGGAGGACACCCATGTACTGGAACACACAGAGGACACCCCTGTACTGGAACACACAGGGGACACCCCTGTACTGGAACACACACAGAGGACACCATGTACTGGAACACACATGAAAACACATTGTACTGGAACACACAAGGAAAACCCATGTACTGGAACACACAGGGAACACCCATGTACTGGAACACACACAGAGGACACCATGTACTGGAACACACACAGAGGACACCATGTACTGGAACACACACAGAGGACACCATGTACTGGAACACACACAGAGGACACCATGTACTGGAACACACACAGAGGACACCATGTACTGGAACACACACAGAGGACACCATGTACTGGAACATACGGGGAACACCCATGTACTGGAACACACACACCACCTGCAGGCAGGATGATCCTCTCCTTCAGTTGAGAGCTGGACAAAGTCCTGCAGACGCTAGTCTCCCTTTCCTGAAGACCTACTCGCTGGAATCTTCATTCCAGCACCACCTGTGAACTTTCCCCGGCTCACTGATTCACGGAGGGTATCCCCCCAGTATCCCTTAGCATCCACTATTTCCCCAGCACTCTCGTCCTCTACTCACGTCGGAGGTATAACAGATAAGACTGACAGCCTTCAGGAGGCTGGGGAGCTGTGTCTTAATTCTCTGTATAGACATAGGAGTTACAATTAAAGAAAAGGAGGTCCAGGAACTGTTGATCAACACTTCCAGGAGGCACAAAAGTTGTAGGTTACTTGTTCTCCAAGACACTTGTCGATATTGTTTTCTATTTCGTGTGCGTGTACTCACCTGTTTGTGATTGCAGGGGTCGAGTCACAGCTCCTGGCCCCCTCTTCACTGATCGCTACTAGGTCCTCTCTTTCCTTGCTCCATGAACTTTATCAAACCTCGTCTTAAAACTGTGTATGGTTCCTGCCTCCACTACGTCACTTGCCAGACTATTCCACTTCCTGACAACTCTATGACTAAAGAAATACTTCCTAACATACCTTTGACTTATCTGAATCTTCAACTTCCAATTGTGACTCCTTGTTTCTGTGTCCCATCTCTGGAACATCCTGTCTCTGTCCATCTGTGTGTGTGTTTGTGTTTGTGTGTGTGTGTGTGTGTGTGTGTGTGTGTGTGTGTGTGTGTGTGTGTGTGTGTGTGTGTGTGTGTGTGTGTGTGTGTGTGTGTGTGTGTTTGTGTGTGTACTCACCTAATTGTACTCACCTAATTGTGATTGCAGGGGTCGAGACTCAGCTCCTGGCCCCGCCTCTTCACTGATCGCTACTGGGTCCTCTCTCTCTCTGCTTCCTGAGCTTTGTCCTACCTCTTCTTAAAACTATGTATGGTTCCTGCCTCCACTACTTCACTTGCTAGGCTATTCCACTTGCTAAATAACAAAAAGGCACAATACCGTGACTGGAACGATACACAAATAACCCGCACATAAAAGACAGAAGCTTACGACGACGTTTCGGTCCGACTTTGTCAATGGTCCAAGTCGGACCGAAACGTCGTCGTAAGCTTCTGTCTTTTATGTGCGGGTTATTTGTGTATTATTCCACTTGCTGACAACTCTATGACTGAAGAAATACTTCCTAACGTCCCTGTGACTCGTCTGAGTCTTCAGCTTCCAGTTGTGACCCCTTGTCCCTGTGTCCCCTCTCTGGAACATCCTATCTCTGTCCACCTTGTCTATTCCCCGCAGTATCTTGTATGTCGTTATCATGTCTCCCCTGACCCTTCTGTCCTCCAGTGTCGTCAGTCCGATTTCCCTTAACCTGTGTGTGTGTGTGTGTGTGTGTGTGTGTACTCACCTAATTGTGGTTGCAGGGGTCGAGACTCAGCTCCTGGCCCCGCCTCTTCACTGATCGCTACTGGGTCCTCTCTCTCTCTGCTTCCTGAGCTTTGTCATACCTCTTCTTAAAACTATGTATGGTTCCTGCCTCCACTACTTCACTTGCTAGGCTATTCCACTTGCTGACAACTCTATGACTGAAGAAATACTTCCTAACGTCCCAGTGACTGGTCTGAGTCTTCAGCTTCCAATTGTAACCCCTTGTTCCTGTGTCCCCTCTCTGGAACATCCTGTCTCTGTCCACCTTGTCTATTCCCCGCAGTATTTTGTATGTCGTTATCATGTCTCCCCTGATCATTCTGTCCTTCAGTGTCGCCAATCCGATTTCCCTCAACCTTTCCTCGTACGACATTCCCCCGAGCTCTGGAACTAGCCTTGTTGCAAACCTTTGTACTTTCTCTAACTTCTTGACGTGCTTGACCAGGTGTGGGTTCCAGACTGGTGCTGCATACTCCAGTATGGGCCTAACATACACAGTGTACAGTGTCTTGAACGATTCCTTATTAAGGTATCGGAACGCTATTCTCAGGTTTGCCAGGCGCCCGTATGCTGCAGCAGTTATTTGGTTGATGTGTGCCTCCGGTGACGTGCTCGGTGTTATGGTCACCCCAAGATGTGTGTGTGTGTGTGTGTGTGTGTGTGTGTGTGTGTGTGTGTGTGTGTGTGTGTGTGTGTGTGTGTGTGTGTGTGTGTGTGTGTACTCACCTAGTTGTACTCACCTAATTGAGGTTGCGGGGGTCGAGTCCGAGCTCCTGGCCCCGCCTCTTCACTGATCGCTACTAGGTCACTCTCCCTGAGCCGTGAGCTTTATCATACCTCTGCTTAAAGCTATGTATGGATCCTGCCTCCACTACATCGCTTCCCAAACTATTCCACTTACTGACTACTCTGTGGCTGAAGAAATACTTCCTAACATCCCTGTGATTCATCTGTGTCTTCAGCTTCCAACTGTGTCCCCTTGTTACTGTGTCCAGTCTCTGGAACATCCTGTCTTTGTCCACCTTGTCAATTCCTCTCAGTATTTTGTATGTCGTTATCATGTCCCCCCTATCTCTCCTGTCCTCCAGTGTCGTCAGGTTGATTTCCCTTAACCTCTCCTCGTAGGACATATCTCTTAGCTCTGGGACTAGTCTTGTTGCAAACCTTTGCACTTTCTCTAGTTTCTTCACGTGCTTGGCTAGGTGTGGGTTCCAAACTGGTGCCGCATACTCCAATATGGGCCTAACGTACACGGTGTACAGGGTCCTGAATGATTCCTTATTAAGATGTCGGAATGCTGTTCTGAGGTTTGCTAGGCGCCCATATGCTGCAGCAGTTATTTGGTTGATGTGCGCTTCAGGAGATGTGCCTGGTGTTATACTCACCCCAAGATCTTTTTCCTTGAGTGAGGTTTGTAGTCTCTGACCCCCTAGACTGTACTCCGTCTGCGGCCTTCTTTGCCCTTCCCCAATCTTCATGACTTTGCACTTGGTGGGATTGAACTCCAGGAGCCAATTGCTGGACCAGGTCTGCAGCCTGTCCAGATCCCTTTGTAGTTCTGCCTGGTCTTCGATCGAGTGAATTCTTCTCATCAACTTCACGTCATCTGCAAACAGGGACACCTCAGAGTCTATTCCTTCCGTCATGTCGTTCACAAATACCAGAAACAGCACTGGTCCTAGGACTGACCCCTGCGGGACCCCGCTGGTCACAGGTGCCCACTCTGACACCTCGCCACGTACCATGACTCGCTGCTGTCTTCCTGACAAGTATTCCCTGATCCATCGTAGTGCCTTCCCTGTTATCCCTGCTTGGTCCTCCAGTTTTTGCACCAATCTCTTGTGTGGAACTGTGTCAAACGCCTTCTTGCAGTCCAAGAAAATGCAATCCACCCACCCCTCTCTCTCTTGTCTTACTGCTGTCACCATGTCATAGAACTCCAGTAGGTTTGTGACACAGGATTTCCCGTCCCTGAAACCATGTTGGCTGCTGTTGATGAGATCATTCCTTTCTAGGTGTTCCACCACTCTTCTCCTGATAATCTTCTCCATGATTTTGCATACTATACATGTCAGTGACACTGGTCTGTAGTTTAATGCTTCATGTCTGTCTCCTTTTTTAAAGATTGGGACTACATTTGCTGTCTTCCATGCCTCAGGCAATCTCCCTGTTTCGATAGATGTATTGAATATTGTTGTTAGGGGTACACATAGCGCCTCTGCTCCCTCTCTCAATACCCATGGGGAGATGTTATCTGGCCCCATTGCCTTTGAGGTATCTAGCTCACTCAGAAGCCTCTTCACTTCTTCCTCGGTTGTGTGCACTGTGTCCAGCACTTGGTGGTGTGCCCCACCTCTCCGTCTTTCTGGAGTCCCTTCTGTCTCCTCTGTGAACACTTCTTTGAATCTCTTGTTGAGTTCTTCACATACTTCACGGTCATTTCTTGTTTTCTCTCCTCCTTCCTTCCTTAGCCTGATTACCTGGTCCTTGACTGTTGTTTTCCTCCTGATGTGGCTGTACAACAGTTTCGGGTCAGATTTGGCTTTCGCTGCTATGTCATTTTCATATTGTCTTTGGGCCTCCCTTCTTATCTGTGCATATTCGTTTCTGGCTCTACGACTGTTCTCCTTATTCTCCTGGGTCCTTTGCCTTCTATATTTCTTCCATTCCCTAGCACACTTGGTTTTTGCCTCCCTGCACCTTTGGGTGAACAATGGGCTCATCCTGGCTTTTTCATTAATCCTGTTACCCTTGGGTACAAACCTCTCCTCAGCCTCCTTGCATTTTGTTGCTACATATTCCATCATCTCATTAACTGGCTTCCCTGCCAGTTCTCTGTCCCACTGAACCCCGTTCAGGTAGTTCCTCATTCCTGTGTAGTCCCCTTTCTTGTAGTTTGGCTTCATTCGTCCTGGCCTTCCTGCTTCTCCCTCCACTTGTAGCTCTACTGTGTATTCGAAGCTTAAAACCACATGGTCACTGGCCCCAAGGGGTCTTTCGTATGTGATGTCCTCGATATCTGCACTACTCAAGGTGAATACTAAGTCCAGCCTTGCTGGTTCATCCTCTCCTCTCTCTCTTGTAGTGTCCCTTACGTGTTGGCACATGAAGTTTTCCAGTACCACCTCCATCATCTTAGCCCTCCATGTATCTTGGCCCCCATGTGGGTCCAAGTTCTCCCAATCGATCTCCTTGTGGTTAAAGTCACCCATGATCAGGAGCTTTGCCCTGCATGCATGAGCTCTTCTGGCCACTCTAGCCAGTGTGTCAACCATCGCTCTATTGCTCTTGTCGTACTCTTGCCTTGGCCTCCTGCTGTTCTGTGGTGGGTTATACATCACTGCTATTACCACCTTGGGACCTCCAGAGTGAAGTGTTCCCACTATGTAATCACTTTCTTCTCCGCTGTCTCCTCTCTCCAGCTCATCAAAATTCCAGCGATTTTTGATCAGCAACGCCAGTCCTCCACCCCCCCTGTTCCCTCTGTCTTTCCTCAGGATTTGGTATCCCGTTGGAAAGATGGCATCTGTTATCATACCTGTAAGCTTGGTTTCTGTGAGAGCTATGATGTCCGGTGATGCTTCTTTGACTCTTTCATGCCACTCCTCCCACTTATGTGTGTGTGTGTGTGTGTGTGTGTGTGTGTGTGTGTGTGTGTGTGTGTGTGTGTGTGTGTGTGTGTGTGTGTGTGTGTGTCTGTGTGTATGTGTGTCTGTGTGTTTGTGTGTGTGTGTGTGTATGTATGTGTGTATGTGTATGTGTGTGTGTTTGTGTGTGTGTTTGAGCGTGTGTGTGTGTGTTTGTGTGTGTGTGTGTGTGTGTGTGTGAGTCTGTTACATTGATAGTTTTAAGCATACATATAATATTTATATTTAAAAATTTATCGGCTGGTATCGGCTGTTGTTTCACCGATACCGATGTCGTAAGAATGGGTGATACCCGCTGATACCCGCTGATACCCGCTGATACCCGCTGATACCCGTTGATACCCGCTGATACCCGCTGATACCCGCTGATACCCGCCGATACCGATGTATTAGTACGTAAGGAGTGTCCAGGGAGACTCTACCAGCAGACTCAAACCTCGTATTGTTGTTCTCAATGGTCTGACTGTTGTTATGGTCTCCCTGTCTCATAAACACTTACGATGACTACTCTACTATTATTACTACTGCTGCTACTACTACTGCTACTACTGTTACTAGCACTACTACTACTATTATTACTACTACTACTACTAATATCCAGTACATACTATACATTACGGCTATGCATATATGTGTAAAAAAACACTGAGATTTCTTCTAGTGTGTAAGTAAGTCAGGTCCTGACAGTGTTCCTCTCCTCCTGACAGACAGGTGCTCTACAGACCTTCCCTCGTTACAAGTGTGGTGAGATCACTGGTGTACTGGGAGCAAGCAACTGGTAACTCCTCCTGAATTAAAGACTAGAGAGAGAGAGAGAGAAATACGTAAACAGGAAAGGTGTATTGTGGACGTAGAGAAGAAAGAATTGATAAAGTTGTGGATGAGAAAGAAAAGAGTGCGAGCCTTGAGCAAAGGTAAACAGGATGGGAAGTTTTTAATGGGGAGGAAGGAATGGGGTTAAGAAATGGGTGTATGTGAGGGAACTGGACATAAGGAAGGAGCGGCAAGAGGAGATATAGGTGTTTAAATTTAAGAATTAAGTGTATTAGAATAAGAGCGGGAGGTGAGAAGTGGGTTGTTGTAAGAGACCCGAATCTTGAAGTAACAGACACACTGTTGTAGAAGGTAGACTACCTAAAGGAAAGTAGAAAACATACCGATACCGATAATATGGATGAAAGAACACTTAGACACATGTGCAACAACTGTGTATCTTTATCTGTAGACGTTTCGCCATCCAGTGGCTATATCAGTACAAATTATGACATGATTGGAAGATTGTAGAACTATATATAAAACATGAGATAATCAGTCCCTCAGCCTTGGAGGTGGTGAAGATCACCGTAGTCTTGAAGACTACGGTGCTGAGGGACTGATTACCTCGTCTTTCGTATATAGTTCTACTGTGTATCCATTATGACTATGAATTTGTACTGATAAAGCCACTGGAGGGCGAAACATCAACAAATAAAGATGAAAAGATGCTGCACATGTGTCTAATTCTTTATCTTGATACTGTGTACCATTCATGTGCAACTTAAACCGTCTTTACTGAAGACGTTTCGCTCATGGGACTTCGATCTCACCAAATGATTAGTCTGGAAGTGGAAGACGAGGAGGATTTTGAGGTAGTCAGTCCCTGAGTCTGGACGTGTTCAGTCCATCAATCTGGAGAAAATACTTGACTGGTGAAGGTGAGGTGAAGGTGTCAGGTCACCCAAGAGTCGTGTCAGGTGACAAGACTCTTGGGTGACCTTGTGACCTCTCATCTACAGCTTAGTAAGAGTGGAGAGGCAGGAGTAAGTGACAATAGACGACCTCTAAGTGAATTATGTATAGAAAATAAAGTTTGAGAGTAGGTAATGTATATTTTAAGAGAGAGGAGATATAATTACAGGAGATATGTTGTAGAGAATATTGACAACAGTTTCTTGAACAATGTGTTGGTGGATATAAGGTTGATGAGTAGACTTGTGGATGTGTATGTTTATGGAGGGGTAACAGGTGTACGTGTTTATGGAGGGGTAACAGGTGTACGTGTTTATGGAGGGGTAACAGGTGTACGTGTTTATGGAGGGGTAACAGGTGTATATGTTTATGGAGGGGTAACAGGTGTACGTGTTTACGGAGGGGTAACAGGTGTACGTGTTTATGGAGGGGTAACAGGTGTATATGTTTATGGAGGGGTAACAGGTGTATATGTTTATGGAGGGGTAACAGGTGTATATGTTTATGGAGGGGTAACAGGTGTACATGTTTATGGAGGGGTAACAGGTGTACGTGTTTATGGAGGGGTAACAGGTGTACATGTTTATGGAGGGGTAACAGGTGTACGTGTTTATGGAGGGGTAACAAGTGTACGTGTTTATGGAGGGGTAACAGGTGTACGTGTTTATGGAGGGGTAACAGGTATACGTGTTTATGGAGGGGTAACAAGTGTACGTGTTTATGGAGGGGTAACAGGTGTACATGTTTATGGAGGGGTAACAGGTGTACGTGTTTATGGAGGGGTAACAGGTATACGTGTTTATGGAGGGGTAACAAGTGTACGTGTTTATGGAGGGGTAACAGGTGTATATATTTATGGAGGGGTAACAGGTGTACGTGTTTATGGAAGGGTAACAGGTGTATATGTTTATGGAGGGGTAACAGGTGTACGTGTCTATGGAAGGGTAACAGGTGTATATGTTTATGGAGGGGTAACAGGTGTACGTGTTTATGGAGGGATAACAGGTGTACGTGTTTATGGAGGGGTAATAGGTGTACATGTTTATGGAGGGGTAACAGGTGTACGTGTTTATGGAGGGATAACAGGTGTACGTGTTCATGGAGGGGTAACAGGTGTACGTGTTTATGGAGGGGTAACAGGTGTACATGTTTATGGAGGGGTAACAGGTGTACGTGTTTATGGAGGGATAACAGGTGTACGTGTTCATGGAGGGGTAACAGGTGTACGTGTTTATGGAGGGGTAACAAGTGTACGTGTTTATGGAGGGGTAACAGGTGTACGTGTTTATGGAGGGGTAACAGGTATACGTGTTTATGGAGGGGTAACAGGTGTATATGTTTATGGAGGGGTAACAGGTGTATATGTTTATGGAGGGGTAACAGGTGTACGTGTTTATGGAGGGATAACAGGTGTACGTGTTCATGGAGGGGTAACAGGTGTACGTGTTTATGGAGGGGTAACAGGTGTACATGTTTATGGAGGGGTAACAGGTGTACGTGTTTATGGAGGGATAACAGGTGTACGTGTTCATGGAGGGGTAACAGGTGTACGTGTTTATGGAGGGGTAACAAGTGTACGTGTTTATGGAGGGGTAACAGGTGTACGTGTTTATGGAGGGGTAACAGGTGTACGTGTTTATGGAGGGGTAACAGGTGTACGTGTTTATGGAGGGGTAACAGGTGTACGTGTTTATGGAGGGGTAACAGGTGTACGTGTTTATGTAGGGGTAACAGGTGTATATGTTTATGGAGGGGTAACAGGTGTACGTGTTTATGGAGGGGTAACAAGTGTACGTGTTTATGGAGGGGTAACAGGTGTACGTGTTTATGGAGGGGTAACAGGTGTACGTGTTTATGGAGGGGTAGCAGGTGTATATGTTTATGGAGGGGTAACAGGTGTACGTGTTTATGGAGGGGTAACAGGTGTATATGTTTATGGAGGGGAAACAGGTGTACGTGTTTATGGAGGGGTAACAAGTGTACGTGTTTATGGAGGGGTAACAGGTGTACGTGTTTATGGAGGGGTAACAGGTGTACGTGTTTATGGAGGGGTAACAGGTGTACGTGTTTATGGAGGGGTAACAGGTGTATATGTTTATGGAGGGGTAACAGGTGTACGTGTTTATGGAGGGGTAACAAGTGTACGTGTTTATGGAGGGGTAACAGGTGTACGTGTTTATGGAGGGGTAACATGTGTACGTGTTTATGGAGGGGTAACATGTGTATATGTTTATGGAGGGGTAACAGGTGTACGTGTTTATGGAGGGGTAACAGGTGTATATGTTTATGGAGGGGTAACAGGTGTACGTGTTTATGGAGGGGTAACAAGTGTACGTGTTTATGGAGGGGTAACAGGTGTACGTGTTTATGGAGGGGTAACAGGTGTACGTGTTTATGGAGGGGTAACAGGTGTATATGTTTATGGAGGGGTAACAGGTGTATATGTTTATGGAGGGGTAACAGGTGTATATGTTTATGGAGGGGTAACAGGTGTATATGTTTATGGAGGGGTAACAGGTGTATATGTTTATGGAGGGGTAACAGGTGTATATGTTTATGGAGGGGTAACAGGTGTATATGTTTATGGAGGGGTAACAGATGTATATGTTTATGGAGGGGTAACAGGTGTATATGTTTATGGAGGGGTAACAGGTGTATATGTATATGGAGGGGTAACATGTGTACGTGTTTATGGAGGGATAACAGGTGTACGTGTTTATGGAGGGGTAACAGGTGTACGTGTTTATGGAGGGGTAACAGGTGTACGTGTTTATGGAGGGGTAACAGGTGTACATGTTTATGGAGGGGTAACAGGTGTACGTGTTTATGGAGGGGTAACAGGTGTACGTGTTTATGGAGGGGTAACAGGTGTACATGTTTATGGAGGGGTAACAGGTGTACGTGTTTATGGAGGGGTAACAGGTATACGTGTTTATGGAGGGGTAACAAGTGTACGTGTTTATGGAGGGGTAACAGGTGTACGTGTTTATGGAGGGGTAACAAGTGTACGTGTTTATGGAGGGGTAACAGGTGTACGTGTTTATGGAGGGGTAACAAGTGTACGTGTTTATGGAGGGGTAACAGGTGTACGTGTTTATGGAGGGGTAACAGGTGTACGTGTTTATGGAGGGGTAACAGGTGTACGTGTTTATGGAGGGGTAAAAGGTGTACGTGTTTATGGAGGGGTAACAAGTGTACGTGTTTATGGAGGGGTAACAGGTGTACGTGTTTATGGAGGGGTAACAGGTGTACGTGTTTATGGAGGGGTAACAGGTGTACGTGTTTATGGAGGGGTAACAGGTGTACGTGTTTATGGAGGGGTAACAGGTGTACGTGTTTATGGAGGGGTAACAGGTGTACGTGTTTATGGAGGGGTAACAGGTGTACGTGTTTATGGAGGGGTAACAGGTGTACGTGTTTATGGAGGGGTAACAGGTGTACGTGTTTATGGAGGGGTAACAAGTGTACGTGTTTATGGAGGGGTAACAGGTGTACGTGTTTATGGAGGGGTAACAAGTGTATGGAGGGGTAACGTGTTTTATGGAGGGGTAACAGGTGTACGTGTTTATGGAGGGGTAACAGGTGTACGTGTTTATGGAGGGGTAACAGGTGTACGTGTTTATGGAGGGGTAACAAGTGTACGTGTTTATGGAGGGGTAACAGGTGTACGTGTTTATGGAGGGGTAACAAGTGTACGTGTTTATGGAGGGGTAACAGGTGTACGTGTTTATGGAGGGGTAACAAGTGTACGTGTTTATGGAGGGGTACCAGGTGTACGTGTTTATGGAGGGGTAACAGGTGTACGTGTTTATGGAGGGGTAACAGGTGTACGTGTTTATGGAGGGGTAACAGGTGTACGTGTTTATGGAGGGGTAACAAGTGTACGTGTTTATGGAGGGGTAACAGGTGTACGTGTTTATGGAGGGGTAACAAGTGTACGTGTTTATGGAGGGGTAACAGGTATACGTGTTTATGGAGGGGTAACAAGTGTACGTGTTTATGGAGGGGTAACAGGTGTACGTGTTTATGGAGGGGTAACAGGTGTACGTGTTTATGGAGGGGTAATAGGTGTACGTGTTTATGGAGGGGTAACAGGTGTACGTGTTTATGGAGGGGTAACAGGTGTACGTGTTTATGGAGGGGTAACAAGTGTACGTGTTTATGGAGGGGTAACAGGTGTACGTGTTTATGGAGGGGTAACAAGTGTACGTGTTTATGGAGGGGTAACAGGTATACGTGTTTATGGAGGGGTAACAAGTGTACGTGTTTATGGAGGGGTAACAGGTGTACGTGTTTATGGAGGGGTAACAAGTGTACGTGTTTATGGAGGGGTAACAGGTGTACGTGTTTATGGAGGGGTAACAGGTGTACGTGTTTATGGAGGGGTAACAGGTGTACGTGTTTATGGAGGGGTAACAGGTGTACGTGTTTATGGAGGGGTAACAGGTGTACGTGGTGTTTATGGAGGAGCAACGGATTTATTTGATCATAATTTAGTTGTAGCTACAGTTAGAGAAAGAGGTAGATGGGATACAGGGAGAATAACAACAGTAAATGGGAGAGGAGAAAGTGAATAAATTAAATTACGACATAGTTAGGATAAGATGAAAGCAGCTACTGAGTGAAAGAGAGAGAGAGTGAGAGAGAGAGAGAGAGAGAGAGAGAGAGAGAGAGAGAGAGAGAGAGAGAGAGAGAGAGAGAGAGAGAGAGAGAGAGAGAGAGAGAGAGAGAGAGAGAGAGAGGTAATGAGGAATGTTGCAATGTCAGACAGTATTGTATAACCTGTACTCACCTAGTTGTACTCACCTAGTTGTGGTTGCAGGGGTCGAGACCTAGCTCCTGGCCCTGCCTCTTCACTGGTCACTACTAGGTCACTTTCTCTGAACCGTGAGCTTTATCATACCTCTGCTTAAAGCTGTGTATGGATTCTGCCTCCACTACATCGCTTCCCAAACTATTCCACTTACTGACTACTCTGTGGCTGAAGAAATACTTCCTAACATCCCTGTGATTCATCTGTGTCTTTAACTTCCAACTGTGTCTCCTTGTTGCTGTGTCCAATCTCTGGAACATCCTGTCTTTGTCCACCTTGTCAAATCCTCTCAGTATTTTGTATGTCGTTATCATGTCCCCCCTATCTCTCCTGTCCTCCAGTGTCGTCAGGTTGATTTCCCTTAACCTCTCCTCGTAGGACATACCTCTTAGCTCTGGGACTAGTCTTGTTGCAAACCTTTGCACTTTCTCTAGTTTCTTCACGTGCTTGGCTAGGTGTGGGTTCCAAACTGGTGCTGCATACTCCAATATGGGCCTAACATACACGGTGTACAGGGTCCTGAATGATTCCTTATTAAGATGTCGGAATGCTGTTCTGAGGTTTGCTAGGCGCCCATATGCTGCAGCAGTTATTTGGTCGATGTGCGCTTCAGGAGATGTGCCTGGTGTTATACTCACCCCAAGATCTTTTTCCTTGAGTGAGGTGTGTAGTCTCTGGCTCCCTAGACTGTACTCCGTCTGCGGTCTTCTTTGCCCTTCCCCAATCTTCATGACTTTGCACTTGGTGGGATTGAACTCCAGGAGCCAATTGCTGGACCAGGTCTGCAGCCTGTCCAGATCCCTTTGTAGTTCTGCCTGATCTTCGATCGAGTGAATTCTTCTCATCAACTTCACGTCATCTGCAAACAGGGACACCTCAGAGTCTATTCCTTCCGTCATGTCGTTCACAAATACCAGAAACAGCACTGGTCCTAGGACTGACCCCTGTGGGACCCCGCTGGTCACAGGTGCCCACTCTAACACCTCGCCACGTACCATGACTTGCTGCTGTCTTCCTGACAAGTATTCCCTGATCAATTGTAGTGCCTTCCCTGTTATCCCTGCTTGGTCCTCCAGTTTTTGCACTAATCTCTTGTGTGGAACTGTGTCAAACGCCTTCTTGCAGTCCAAGAAAATGCAATCCACCCACCCCTCTCTCTCTTGTCTTACTGCTGTCACCATATCATAGAACTCCAGTAGGTTTGTGACACAGGATTTCCCGTCCCTGAAACCATGTTGGCTGCTGTTGATGAGATCATTCCTTTCTAGGTGTTCCACCACTCTTCTCCTGATAATCTTCTCCATGACTTTGCATACTATACATGTCAGTGACACTGGTCTGTAGTTTAATGCTTCATGTCTGTCTCCTTTTTTAAAGATTGGGACCACATTTGCTGTCTTCCATGCCTCAGGCAATCTCCCTGTTTCGATAGATGTATTGAATATTGTTGTTAGGGGTACACATAGCGCCTCTGCTCCCTCTCTCAGGACCCATGGAGAGATGTTATCTGGCCCCATTGCCTTTGAGGTATCTAGCTCACTCAGAAGCCTCTTCACTTCTTCCTCGGTTGTGTGCACTGTGTCCAGCACATGGTGGTGTACTCCACCTCTCCGTCTTTCTGGAGCCCCTTCTGTCTCCTCTGTGAACACTTCTTTGAATCTCTTGTTGAGTTCCTCACATACTTCACGGTCATTTCTTGTTGTCTCTCCTCCTTCCTTCCTTAGCCTGATTACCTGGTCCTTGACTGTTGTTTTCCTCCTGTTGTGGCTGTACAACAGCTTTGGGTCAAGTTTGGCTTTCGCTGCTACGTCATTTTCATATTGTCGTTGGGCCTCCCTTCTTATCTGTGCATATTCATTTCTGGCTCTACTACTGCTCTCCTTATTCTCCTGGGTCCTTTGCCTTCTATATTTCTTCCATTCCCTAGCACACTTGGTTTTTGTCTCCCTGCACCTTTGGGTAAACCATGGGCTCATCCTGGCTTTTTCACACAGTATTACCATACTGTGTATCAGACAGTATGGTATAACCTGTGTTAGAAGTGATCAAGTTCCATCTCAAGTGCTAATCTGCCCTTCTAAATCAATGAGGAGTTTGAAGAGGTGTGGGGTAGGAGGTGCCGGGTAGGAGGTACGGGGTAGGAGGCACGGGGTAGGAGGTGCGGGGTAGGAGGTGCGGGGTAGGAGGTGCTGGGTAGGAGGTGCGGGGTTGGAGGTGCGGGGTAGGAGGTGCGGGGTAGGAGGTGCGGGGTAGGATGTGCGGGGTAGGAGGTACGGGGTAGGAGGTGCGGGGTAGGAGGTGTGGGGTAGAAGGTGCGGGGTAGGGGTGCGGGGTAGGAGGTTCGGGGTAGGAGGTATGTGGTAGGAGGTGTGGGGTAGGAGGTGCAGGGTAGGAGGTATGGGGTAGGAGGTATGGGGTAGGAGGTGCGGGGTAGGATGTGCGGGGTAGGAGGTGCGGGGTAGGAGGTGCGGGGTAGGAGGTATGGGGTAGGAGGTATGGGGTAGGAGGTGCGGGGTAGGAGGTTGGGGGTAGGAGGTATGGGGTAGGAGGTGCGGGGTAGGAGGTGCAGGGTAGGAGGTATGGGGTAGGATGTATGGGGTAGGAGGTGCGGGGTAGGAGGTGCGGGGTAGGAGGTGCGGGGTAGGAGGTGCGGGGTAGGAGGTTCAGGGTAGGAGGTATGGGGTAGGAGGTATGGGGTAGGAGGTGCGGGGTAGGAGGTGCGGGGTAGGAGGTGCGGGGTAGGAGGTGCGGGGTAGGAGGTATGGGGTAGGAGGTATGGGGTAGGAGGTGCGGGGTAGGAGGTGCGGGGTAGGAGGTACGGGGGTAGAAGGTATGGGGCAGATTTAAGGATATAGTGTTAATGTTCAACAGAAGTTTGTAGATACAGAAGGGTGGGTGAGGGAGGGAAGAATACTTGGTGGAAAGAGGAGATAAAGAAGATGATAACAGCAACAGTCATAATGTAGAGAGAAGTGTAGGAGCACAATTATTGGTTAATTATTAAGATTGACAAGAGAATGGAAGAGGAGAGCCAATGAGAGCACGGGTGAAGATTTATCAACAATATTTTTCCCGACTCTAACAAAAAGTTTTGAGGCGAGATTATAAGTCAAAATATTAAGAAACAAATGAATAATAAGAGAAACGAAATAAGAGAGAATCTAGACGAAGAGGTGGAGGTGCTGGGAAGATGGTGGGAATGTTTGGAGTTGTTAAATGTTGATGAAAAGAGCGAAACTGATTTCGTGCACTGGACAGGGAGGTATAACACTTCGTAGGAGTAAGGAAGAGTCTGGTGTGGGGGAGGTGCTTGAGGCTGTGGGTAGAATGAGAGCAAGTAAAGCAGCTGGGATAGATAGGTTTAAGAATGATACATTAAAAGAGGGTTGGGATATTGTGTTGAAGTGGTTGGTGTATTGCCATATATATATATATATATATATATATATATATATATATATATATATATATATATATGTCGTGCCGAATATGTAAAACTGGTCAATTAGCAAGAACTCATTTAAAATTAAGTCCTTTCTGAAATTTTCTCCTACACGTTTAAAGATATATATTTTTCATTAATGTTAATGTAAAAAAATTTAATTTTGCACCAAAAGAATCTTAGAAAACTTACCTAACCTTATTATAACAAGAGCAATTTATTTTAGCCTAACCCAACTAAATAAATTTTAGATTTGTTTACAGTAATTTAATACTAAACAAGCACAGTGAAATATATTTTTTTCGTTAGGTTCAGAATGATTTTGGCGAAATTATTGCATACACAAATTTTCACTTGTCCTATATGGCAAGATGAACGTTGCTATTTAAGCCAAGATCGCAAATTCTGCCTATTCGGCACGACATATATATATATATATATATATATATATATATATATATATATATATATATATATATATATATATATATATATATATATATATATATAGATGTTATTAAGAACTATGATGTGACAGCATAATTATGACCAATACTTTTATCATAGGGTTAACATTATTATTATGAGCTGGAGGCAATTAAGACTGATCCCAGGAAGGAGAGAGGAAATTGGAAATTCTTGGGATCAAAGCCTGCTTTACCAGCATCAAAGCGATCCAATCCTCCATGACTGGTGTGTTGATGTAACATCCCGGTATTGATGTTATGTGATCAGAGACCATAACTGATGACCTTCATCACTCCACAATAAACTGATAATGACGGTAGCTTGACATCAATGACCTTTACTGAGTTTTAATGACTGACAAAATAGAGCAGCCCACTAATGACCCATAAATTGATTAGTTGGTTAATTGAGCGTAAAGCCAGTCTACTACACCAGGGTCATTAAGACTGCATGTCGACTGTACACCACCAGTCACTACACCAGGGTCATTAAGACTGCATGTCAAGTGTACACCACCAGTCACTACACCAGGGTCATTATGACTGCATGTTAACTGTACACCACCAGTCACTACACCAGGGTCATTATGACTGCATGTTAACTGTACACCACCAGTCACTACACCAGGGTCATTAAGACTGCATGTTAACTGTACACCACCAGTCACTACACCAGGGTCATTAAGACTGCATGTTAACTGTACACCACCAGTCACTACACCAGGGTCATTAAGACTGCTTGTCAAGTGTACACCACCAGTCACTACACCAGGGTCATTATGACTGCATGTTAACTGTACACCACCAGTCACTACACCAGGGTCATTATGACTGCATGTTAACTGTACACCACCAGTCACTACACCAGGGTCATTAAGACTGCATGTTAACTGTACACCACCAGTCACTACACCAGGGTCATTAAGACTGCATGTTAACTGTACACCACCAGTCACTACACCAGGGTCATTAAGACTGCATGTCACCTGTACACCACCAGTCACTACACCAGGGTCATTAAGACTGCATGTTAACTGTACACCACCAGTCACTACACCAGGGTCATTAAGACTGCATGTCAAGTGTACACCACCAGTCACTACACCAGGGTCATTAAGACTGCATGTCACCTGTACACCACCAGTCACTACACCAGGGTCATTAAGACTGCATGTTAACTGTACACCACCAGTCACTACACCAGGGTCATTAAGACTACATGTCACCTGTACACCACCAGTCACTACACCAGGGTCATTAAGACTACATGTTAACTGTACACCACCAGTCACTACACCAGGGTCATTATGACTGCATGTCACCTGTACACCACCAGTCACTACACCAGGGTCATTAAGACTACATGTTAACTGTACACCACCAGTCACTACACCAAGGTCATTATGACTGCATGTTAACTGTACACCACCAGTCACTACACCAGGGTCATTAAGACTGCATGTCAACTGTACACCACCAGTCACTACACCAGGGTCATTATGACTGCATGTTAACTGTACACCACCAGTCACTACACCAGGGTCATTAAGACTGCATGTCAACTGTACACCACCAGTCACTACACCAGGGTCATTAAGACTGCATGTTAACTGTACACCACCAGTCACTACACCAGGGTCATTAAGACTGCATGTCAACTGTACACCACAAGTCACTACACCAGGGTCATTAAGACTGCATGTCACCTGTACACCACCAGTCACTACACCAGGGTCATTATGACTGCATGTCAACTGTACACCACCAGTCACTACACCAGGGTCATTATGACTGCATGTCAACTGTACACCACCAGTCACTACACCAGGGTCATTAAGACTGCATGTCAACTGTACACCACCAGTCACTACACCAGGGTCATTATGACTGCATGTCAACTGTACACCACCAGTCACTACACCAGGGTCATTAAGACTGCATGTTAACTGTACACCACCAGTCACTACACCAGGGTCATTAAGACTGCATGTTAACTGTACACCACCAGTCACTACACCAGGGTCATTAAGACTGCATGTTAACTGTACACCACCAGTCACTACACCAGGGTCATTAAGACTGCATGTCAACTGTACACCACCAGTCACTACACCAGGGTCATTAAGACTGCATGTTAACTGTACACCACCAGTCACTACACCAGGGTCATTATGACTGCATGTTAACTGTACACCACCAGTCACTACACCAGGGTCATTAAGACTGAAGGTCAACTGTACACCACCAGTCACTACACCAGGGTCATTAAGACTGCTTGTCAAGTGTACACCACCAGTCGCTACACCAGGGTCATTATGACTGCATGTCACCTGTACACCACCAGTCACTACACCAGGGTCATTAAGACTGCTTGTCAAGTGTACACCACCAGTCACTACACCAGGGTCATTAAGACTGCATGTTAACTGTACACCACCAGTCACTACACCAGGGTCATTATGACTGCATGTTAACTGTACACCACCAGTCACTACACCAGGGTCATTATGACTGCATGTCAACTGTACACCACCAGTCACTACACCAGGGTCATTAAGACTACATGTTAACTGTACACCACCAGTCACTACACCAGGGTCATTAAGACTGCATGTTAACTTTACACCACCAGTCACTACACCAGGGTCATTATGACTGCATGTTAACTGTACACCACCAGTCACTACACCAGGGTCATTAAGACTACATGTTAACTGTACACCACCAGTCACTACACCAGGGTCATTAAGACTGCATGTTAACTGTACACCACCAGTCACTACACCAGGGTCATTAAGACTGCTTGTCAAGTGTACACCACCAGTCACTACACCAGGGTCATTAAGACTGCTTGTCAAGTGTACATCACCAGTCACTACACCAGGGTCATTAAGACTGCTTGTCAAGTGTACACCACCACTCACGAGTACTTTAGTACCTAACATAAGGACTAAAATATACAGGTGTATATACACAGAGAAACATACAGCTCTTCATGTATACATCCTGTGTACATGCATACCAATGGTGTGTGCTTGTGTGCCACAGGTGTGCACATGTGTCCCACAGGTGTGTATATGTACACCACAGGTATGTACATGCGTTCCACAGGTGTGTACATGTGTGGAACAGGTGTGTACATGTGTACCACAGGTTCGTACGTGTGTACCACAGGTGCGTACGTTTGTACCACAGGCATGTACATGTGTACCACAGGTGTGTACATGTTTACCACAGGTGTGTACATGTATACCACAGGTGCGTACGTGTTTACCACATGTGCGTACGTTTGTAACACAGGCATGTACATGTGTACCACAGGTGTGTACATTTGTACCACAGGCGTGTACATGTGTACCTCAGGTGTGTACATGCGTATCACAGTAGTGTGCATGAGTACCACAGGTGTTTACATGCGTACCACAGGTGTGTACATGTGTACCACAGGTGTGTACATGCGTACCACAGAAGTGTGCATGAGTACCACAGGTGTTTACATGCGTACCACAGGTGTGTACATGTGTACCACAGGTGTTTACATGCGTACCACAGGAGTGTGCATGAGTACCACAGATGTGTACATGCATACCATAGGTGTGTACATGTGTACTACAGGTGTGTACATGGGTGGGCGTGCACTCTCACCTGCTGACGACTCATTAAAACACTCGGGTTTAAAATTAAAACATTATTTATCACAGGTATTCAGCGGGTTTGCAATAAAACCATAAATTACGAAATTCTAGACTAATTTAATCTTATTTTCCATTTATTGACGGTTTTTGTCGTTTAGGCAGATTTATTGTTCAGTGTGTGTCAAGTCTCTCTTTATATATATATATATATATATATATATATATATATATATATATATATATATATATTTTTTATTATCACACTGGCCGATTCCCACCAAGGCAGGGTGGCCCGAAAAAGAAAAACTTTCACCATCATTCACTCCATCACTGTCTTGCCAGAAGGGTGCTTTACACTACAGTTTTTAAACTGCAACATTAACACCCCTCCTTCAGAGTGCAGGCACTGTACTTCCCATCTCCAGGACTCAAGTCCGGCCTGCCGGTTTCCCTGAACCCCTTCATAAATGTTACTTTGCTCACACTCCAACAGCACGTCAAGTATTAAAAACCATTCGTCTCCATTCACTCCTATCAAACACGCTCACGCATGCCTGCTGGAAGTCCAAGCCCCTCGCACACAAAACCTCCTTTACCCCCTCTCTCCAACCTTTCCTAGGCCGACCCCTACCCCGCCTTCCTTCCACTACAGACTGATACACTCTTGAAGTCATTCTGTTTCGCTCCATTCTCTCTACATGTCCGAACCACCTCAACAACCCTTCCTCAGCCCTCTGGATAACAGTGTGGAGTAAGTCATGGCAGAGACGGCTCGGCAAAACATCTGGGAGTCATAACATCATACACCATACTGCAATGAGTGGGCTAGCAGTCAAAGTGACATCATCTTTGTGCAGGCTGCTCACTGAAGCTATGACAAGAGGCTGACATAACTCCTGCTATCAGGGTCTAACTGTGGCTTGACGAGTGTCATTCTCTCGGCAGTTGGAGTCATAGCAGAGGTTAGTCTAAGTGTCCCCAGACTTGTTTCTCTACATATAACTGCATTCTGAAGGTCAGGAGGTGAAGTGAAACAAATCCCGATGGGAATTGTAGCAGGAACGATTCTGCAGGGTATCACGAGCGACGGGCATAAGAGCTTTCTGTACAAGAAGCTCAGACGCTCGGGGCTGACTAATATCAGCTGTCAAACGTGCAGGTCACACCGGGTGACAAGAAACACAGTGGTGCTACACAGTGGTGCTACACAGTGGTCTGGGCTCAAGACCACACAGGGCACACACAAACTGCACATACAGTACTAAATAACGTTTTTCTGTGCAAAAATCGACACTAAGCTATACACGAACATGTGAGAACACTGACTGAGGAATTAATTATCACATGACATGTATCTTCTCTCCATCTTCTCGACAATACTGAAATAATTACTAGAACACTCGATGTGACATCATGAGGGATGTCACGGGGTGACATCGCGAGGTGACGTCAGCAGCATGGTGACGTTAGCAGACGTCTCGGGGTGACGTCAGGCAGACATCGTGATGTCATGAAGTCGGGCAGCATCGTGGGTGACGTCATGAGGTGACGTCAGTGGAGTGATGCGGCAGCAGACCACACCATGGGGCTTGGGACGTCTGGCTTGGTAACTCACAAGGCTTGTAGATCCATGTGACATCGTCCATACCCCACGTGGCTTGCTCCACGTGACTTCGTGATTCACGTGGCTTGGTGATTGTTATATCTTCGATATTGGTCATCCTGTGTTATTTAAATATTGTAAGAGAATATGTTCATCACTAAATATTATAGCGTGAAAGTCCCCATTTATAGCTAAAATAGAGACTTTCGGCGTTATATTATTATCTGTTAATATATGAAAAATACCATGGTATTATTGTTATTATCACTATTATCACTATTATCGTTATTATCACTATTATCACTATTATCGTTATTATCACTATTATTTTAGTATTATTGTTAGGTAGGATTTCTTGTGTATATAGAGTAGAGTTTAAGTCTCGGAACCATCCGGTGAATTGTTCAGTTGTTTATGTCCGGCTGGCTGATGTGGCTCAGCTGATCCAACCTGACGACACGTCAACAGACTGGCAAGTAGTCAGTCTGCTCCCAGCTCTAGCCCTGACAACTGATCGTATATTGGCTCTTACGGTGTACAATTTGAATGGTTTTGAGAATTGGACTCTAGAGCTGACTCACTTTGTTCCTCATTACTCTGAAAGATTCTTTTGATATTTATATTCTTGGTCAGTTCAGTAATCCATAGAGATACTTTACGGCCAGATTCAAAGGTCTTGTTAAATCTTGTACCTTTTGTATTTTGAGTTTACAGTCTTGTTAAGACAAAGACGTAAATGTTATTGAAGACATAATTACAGGAAGAATAATTAAACTTCCTTATTAATGTGACATTTCCATGATTTTGAACTAAATGTATATGGTAATTTTATTGTACAAAGTATTAAGTTACATTAACTACAAAGAGAAGATAAAGTATTGTATTTAAATACTTTAATAAATTTGAATATTATTCTATGGAGTTTCCCAGTTGAAATTATTTCCCCTAGACTCTAAAACTTTAAATAACTCGGATCCAAAAATCTTGTTGCATAAGAAATGAATGGTAACAGGCCACATTCTGAAGTTCTTAAAAAAAAAAAAATTCTTATTCGCAACAGTGATCCATGTGGCTTCAAGTGGCCTCTGGCACTCGGATACACAGCTCTGGCAATGAATTCACACGGAAAACAGCAGAAAACACAACAGAGGGAGTGAGAGCAACGGTGAGTGGTGTATGGTGTGGTGTACAGTAGGGCGAGAGTGGGCCAGGCAAGGAACGGCCACTTCCTCCTCTTCCACCCACAAACACGGGGAAACTCACACTGGACGCAGAAATCACCACAAACTCACCTCTGACTTGCTGAAATAGCCGTGCCGAGCTGACAACAACAGCAGCAACATACAAGTGACACTAAACACGTGACTTGAGAAACAGCGTGGGATGCTGTGGCGTGGAGTCACAGGGATGCCACTTACAATTCTCGAAGAAATTCGGTAAATTTCGGCCAAATCCTGCTTGTACCTGTGTCTGGTTGCTGAAACATGCAGACACGACATCAGGATAACTCGTTGAGAGACGGATACTTCTTCTGTGGGTGATGAATGGAGACGACTTCATTCTGTACCCAGGGTACATGCATACTCACCTTGGGTATGTATTGTACCCAGGGTGCATGTATACTCACCTTGGGTATGTACCCTGAGTATTTATTGCACCCAGGGTGCATGCATACTCATCCTGGGTATGTACTATACCCAGGGTACATGAATACTCACCCTGGATATGTATTGTACCCAGTGTTCATGCATAATCACCCTGGGTATGTATTGCACCCAGGGTACATACATACTCACCCCGGGTATAACTTTAGTCTTTCAGAGCAGGTATTTGAAATATTAAGAGAGAGAGAGAGAGAGAGAGAGAGAGAGAGAGAGAGAGAGAGAGACAGACAGACAGACAGACAGAGAGAGGTTAAGACACGGAAGGAGGTCCGTGTAGAGATAGTGAGAAATGTTGGAAGAGAATTCAGTGATAAGGATGAAATACTGAGAGGCGAAGAGGAGGTGAGGGAGATGGAACGACACAACTAAAAGGAGAGAGAGAGAGAGAGAGAGAGAGAGAGAGAGAGAGAGAGAGAGAGAGAGAGAGAGAGAAACATTAACCTGGGTGGGAGCTCTGGCAATACCGTACATTGATCATGCCGAGTGGAGTTGTTTACCAGCGTCCAGCCACCACACACACACATGACCAGGCACTGAGTACTGGACCACCAGCGTCCAGCCACCACACACACACATGACCAGGCACTGAGTACTGGACCACCAGCGTCCAGCCACCACACACACACATGACCAGGCACTGAGTACTGGACCACCAGCGTCCAGCCACCACACACACACATGACCAGGCACTGAGTACTGGACCACCAGCGTCCAGCTACCACACACACACATGACCAGGCACTGAGTACTGGACCACCAGCGTCCAGCCACCACACACACACATGACCAGCACTGAGTACTGGACCACCAGCGTCCAGCCACCACACACACACATGACCAGGCACTGAGTACTGGACCACCAGCGTCCAGCTACCACACACACACATGACCAGGCACTGAGTACTGGACCACCAGCGTCCAGCCACCACACACACACATGACCAGCACTGAGTACTGGACCACCAGCGTCCAGCTACCACACACACACATGACCAGGCACTGAGTACTGGACCACCAGCGTCCAGCCACCACACACACACATGACCAGGCACTGAGTACTGGACCACCAGCGTCCAGCAACCACACACACACATGACCAGGCACTGAGTACTGGACCACCAGCGTCCAGCAACCACACACACACACATGACCAGCACTGAGTACTGGACCACCAGCGTCCAGCCACCACACACACACATGACCAGGCACTGAGTACTGGACCACCAGCGTCCAGCAACCACACACACACATGACCAGCACTGAGTACTGGACCACCAGCGTCCAGCCACCACACACACACATGACCAGGCACTGAGTACTGGACCACCAGCGTCCAGCTACCACACACACACATGACCAGGCACTGAGTACTGGACCACCAGCGTCCAGCCACCACACACACACATGACCAGCACTGAGTACTGGACCACCAGCGTCCAGCTACCACACACACACATGACCAGGCACTGAGTACTGGACCACCAGCGTCCAGCCACCACACACACACATGACCAGGCACTGAGTACTGGACCACCAGCGTCCAGCAACCACACACACACATGACCAGGCACTGAGTACTGGACCACCAGCGTCCAGCAACCACACACACACACATGACCAGCACTGAGTACTGGACCACCAGCGTCCAGCCACCACACACACACATGACCAGGCACTGAGTACTGGACCACCAGCGTCCAGCAACCACACACACACATGACCAGGCACTGAGTACTGGACCACCAGCGTCCAGCAACCACACACACACATGACCAGCACTGAGTACTGGACCACCAGCGTCCAGCAACCACACACACACATGACCAGGCACTGAGTACTGGACCACCAGCGTCCAGCCACCACACACACACATGACCAGCACTGAGTACTGGACCACCAGCGTCCAGCTACCACACACACACATGACCAGGCACTGAGTACTGGACCACCAGCGTCCAGCCACCACACACACACACATGACCAGCACTGAGTACTGGACCACCAGCGTCCAGCAACCACACACACACATGACCAGGCACTGAGTACTGGACCACCAGCGTCCAGCAACCACACACACACACACATGACCAGCACTGAGTACTGGACCACCAGCGTCCAGCCACCACACACACACATGACCAGGCACTGAGTACTGGACCACCAGCGTCCAGCAACCACACACACACATGACCAGGCACTGAGTACTGGATCACCAGCGTCCAGCCACCACACACACACATGACCAGCACTGAGTACTAGACCACCAGCGTCCAGCAACCACACACACACACACATGACCAGCACTGAGTACTGGATCACCAGCGTCCAGCCACCACACACACACACATGACCAGGCACTGAGTACTGGACCACCAGCGTCCAGCCACCACACACACACATGACCAGCACTGAGTACTGGACCACCAGCGTCCAGCAACCACACACACACACATGACCAGCACTGAGTACTGGACCACCAGCGTCCAGCCACCACGCACACACATGACCAGCACTGAGTAATGGATCACCAGCGTCCAGCAACCACACACACACATGACCAGGCACTGAGTACTGGATCACCAGCGCCCAGCCACCACACACACACATGACCAGCACTGAGTACTGGACCACCAGCGTCCAGCAACCACACACACACATGACCAGCACTGAGTACTGGACCACCAGCGTCCAGCCACCACACACACACATGACCAGGTACTGAGTACTGGACCACCAGCGTCCAGCAACCACACACACACATGACCAGGTACTGAGTACTGGACCACCAGCGTCCAGCAACCACACACACACATGACCAGCACTGAGTACTGGACCACCAGCGTCCAGCAACCACACACACACATGACCAGCACTGAGTAATGGACCACCAGCGTCCAACCACCACACACACACATGACCAGATACTGAGTACTGGACCACCAGCGCCCAGTCACCACACACACACACATGACCAGATACTGAGTACTGGACCACCTGCGTCCAGTCACCACACACACATGACCAGATACTGAGTACTGGACCACCAGCGTCCAGCCACCACACACACACATGACCAGCACTGAGTACTGGACCACCAGCGTCCAGCTACCACACACACACATGACCAGGCACTGAGTACTGGACCACCAGCGTCCAGCCACCACACACACACACATGACCAGCACTGAGTACTGGACCACCAGCGTCCAGCAACCACACACACACATGACCAGGCACTGAGTACTGGACCACCAGCGTCCAGCAACCACACACACACACACATGACCAGCACTGAGTACTGGACCACCAGTGTCCAGCCACCACACACACACATGACCAGGCACTGAGTACTGGACCACCAGCGTCCAGCAACCACACACACACACATGACCAGGCACTGAGTACTGGATCACCAGCGTCCAGCCACCACACACACATGACCAGCACTGAGTACTAGACCACCAGCGTCCAGCAACCACACACACACACACATGACCAGCACTGAGTACTGGACCACCAGCGTCCAGCCACCACACACACACATGACCAGCACTGAGTACTGGACCACCAGCGTCCAGCAACCACACACACACACATGACCAGCACTGAGTACTGGACCACCAGCGTCCAGCCACCACGCACACACATGACCAGCACTGAGTAATGGATCACCAGCGTCCAGCAACCACACACACACATGACCAGGCACTGAGTACTGGATCACCAGCGCCCAGCCACCACACACACGCATGACCAGCACTGAGTACTGGACCACCAGCGTCCAGCAACCACACACACACATGACCACACTGAGTACTGGACCACCAGCGTCCAGCCACCACACACACACATGACCAGGTACTGAGTACTGGATCACCAGCGTCCAGGCACCACACACACACATGACCAGGTACTGAGTACTGGACCACCAGCGTCCAGCAACCACACACACACATGACCAGGTACTGAGTACTGGACCACCAGCGTCCAGCAACCACACACACACATGACCAGCACTGAGTACTGGACCACCAGCGTCCAGCAACCACACACACACATGACCAGCACTGAGTAATGGACCACCAGCGTCCAGCCACCACACACACACATGACCAGATACTGAGTACTGGACCACCTGCGTCCAGTCACCACACACACATGACCAGATACTGAGTACTGGACCACCAGCGTCCAGCAATCACATACACACATGACCAAGTACTGAGTACTAGACCACCATCGTCCAGCAACCACACACACACATGACCAGCACTGAGTACTGGACCACCAGCGTCCAGCCACCACACACACACGTGACCAGGTACTGAGTAATGAACCACCAACGTCCATCCAGTCACCACACACACACATGACCAGGTACTGAGTAATGGACCACCAACGTCCAGCCACCACACACACACATGACCAGCACTGAGTACTGGACCACCAGCATCCAGCAACCACACACACACATGACCAGGTACTGAGTACTGGACCACCAGCGTCCAGCAACCACACACACACATGACCAGCACTGAGTACTGGACCACCAGCGTCCAGCAACCACACACACACATGACCAGCACTGAGTAATGGACCACCAGCGTCCAGCAACCACACACACACACATGACCAGCACTGAGTACTGGACCACCAGCGTCCAGCCACCACACACACACATGGCCAGGCACTGAGTACTGGACCACCAGCGTCCAGCCACCACACACACACACATGACCAGGTACTGAGTAATGAACCACCAGCGTCCAGCCACCACACACACACACATGACCAGGTACTGAGTACTGGACCACCAGCGTCCAGCCACCACACACACACATGACCAGGTAAAATGGTTGGCGAAATGTTTCGCCAACCAAGACAGGCTGGTTGTGCAGGCGAAATGCTTTAGACTACAGTTGTTTTTGATAACCTAAGCTAACTTATCCTAATTTAACCTAGTCTGAACTAACCTAACCCGACCTAACCTAACTTAACCTGAGCTAAGCTGAACTAACCTAACTTAACCTAACCTAACCTAACGTAACCTAACTTAACCTAACCTAACCTAACGTAACCTAACTTAACCTAACCTAACCTAACCTAACTTAACCTAACCTAACCTAACCTAACTTAACCTAACCTAACTTAACTTAACCTGACGTAACCTAAACTAACCTAACTTAACCTAACCTAACTTAACCTGACCTAACCTAAACTAACCTAACTTAACCTAGCCTAACCTAACCTAACCTATCCTAAGCTAGCCTAACCTAATCTATCCTGGTCTAACCTAACCTAACCTAACCTAACCTAACCTTGCCTAACGAACCTAGCATAACCCAACCTCACACAACAAACCTAGACTAGGAGTCAAAATCTAAGCGATGGTAGTTGGGGCTTTGATCTATTTACTTCTTTTGTATTTTGGTTACCAGAAATAAAGCTTTTAACCCACAGACCCAAAACAGTCTACTAAACTTAATATTAGTCGAGCATGCATCGAGGGGAGACTTGATCACGACATACACAATATATATTAGGGACAATTAGGATTGTTAATACAGACTTGAGGTTGATCGATGGTCTGTCTGTTGCCTTATGGACAATCTCTCTCTCTCTCTCTCTCTAACACACAACGCTAATGAGGTGTTTACTCTCTCATATATATGTCAAGTAATACTTGGGTGGTAACTAGCGGCAAGACAGCTCTAAGTTAGAGCTCTTGGCCACTGCTCTATATAAGCTACAATAATATTCTTCCAGCCAAGTATATTTATGAACTAAAGAGACCAGCCAGGGACGTCCTGGATACTGGCCATCAGTCTTCCTTTATCAACTCACTACATTATGGTAGAAACAGTGTGTTTTATTCTTCCATCTGGAATGCTGGACATCTTGAGCTGATGTGACTTCGAAATGGTTCATGCTGGACATCTTGAGCTGATGTGACTTCGAAATGGTTCATGCTGGACATCTTGAGCTGATGTGACTTCGAAATGGTTCATGCTGGACATCTTGCGCTGATGTGACTTCAAAATGGTTCTTGCTGGACATCTTGCGCTGATGTGACTTCGAAATGGTTCTTGCTGGACATCTTGCGCTGATGTGACTTCGAAATGGTTCTTGCTGGACATCTTGCGCTGATGTGACTTCGAAATGGTTCTTGCTGGACAACTTGCGCTGATGTGACTTCGAAATGGTTCTTGCTGGACATCTTGCGCTGATGTGACTTCGAAATGGTTCTTGCTGGACATCTTGCGCTGATGTGACTTCGAAATGGTTCTTGCTGGACATCTTGCGCTGATGTGACTTCGAAATGGTTCATGCTGGACATCTTGCGCTGATGTGACTTCGAAATGGTTCATGCTGGACATCTTGCGCTGATGTGACTTCGAAATGGTTCATGCTGGACATCTTGCGCTGATGTGACTTCGAAATGGTTCATGCTGGACATCTTGCGCTGATGTGACTTCGAAATGGTTCACACACCGAGAGTCTTTCCTCAGAGTAAACAAGGCGAGGTCTTCTCATAGCTGTAAGCAACCTGTAACCAGCGAAACTATGAACCCATTCACTGTAACCTCTCTGTATTCTAAAGTATTAAATATGTTTATCTCTCTCATACAGCAGCGTCGCGTCTCTTGATATCAGCGGAAACATCTAAGGGAAAAGTAACACAAAACCTCTTGAACCATTCTTAATGGCGCTTATTGTTACACTAACTCCCCTAAAAATTTCACCTTAATTTTGCCTTTTATTCGGGTAACATATATCACAGATCAAAAAAAAATGGTTACCAAAGATATTTGAAAGTATTGAGGGTATTTTGGGGTTGCCGAATTTAAAAAATTCTCTAGTTTGTGAGGTATTGCATACCTAGCCTTAATTAACATGGAACTTAGCCATAATGCCTGTGTATGTATGTGTAGTGACTATTTGTATATCTAGATAGTGTTAATGAAGAATTATTTTTTTAAATTATTTAGTATTTAAGGGAAGGAGTTATATCATCAACGACCACCTCACAATATTGTAATGTTTATTTTGTTATTTTTTTCCAGATAAACATGAGGTCTTCACGAAGAGTCTGCTTAAACAATCCCAATGTGGCGATTACTCTTTGCAAAAACAAAGTAAAAGCATTATAGATTTTGTAAAACGAGTTTATCTTGCTTATTTTGGAGTGGCGCTGAGAACAAGACAAGTCTTGGGCTCTCCATATGGTCTGGAAAACCTGTGTAGAATGATGATGACAGCGGAAACATAGGCGAAGAAAAGTTTAAACTTGGGTATGATTATGGTGCAGAGAGAACCAAAACATCACCATGATGATTCTTATTTCTGTATGGTGAATGTGAAAGGTTTCAGTCGATACATGAAAGTGGGAATATCCTGATGTGGAGTCAGCAAGGAGACCTGTGACACACAGTGATGACGTTACCACACCAGTGTTTACAACACTGCCTCACCTTTCATTGTCAGATGTTGAAGAAACTCAGAGTTTAGGATGTAACACAAGTGATAGCAGTGGAAGTGAATATGGAGTAAACATTCCAGCACCCCAGCAGTTCTCCCAATTATTATTATTATAATCAAAAAGAAGCGCTAAGCCACAAGGACTATACAGACAGTTCTCCCAAGAAGAACTCAATGATCTGATACATAACCTCAGTCTGTCAAAGCAAGCATCTGAACTTTTAGCATCCAGATTTAAAGGAAAAAAACTGTCTATAACAAGAAGTTAAAGTAACAGCTTATTGGACAAAAGAGGTTGAACTCCTTCCTTACGTCAGCCAAGATAAAGAACTTTTGTACTACAATAGCATCACTGGACTTCTTCCAATGGGTCTTGAATATCAAGCAGGAGGTTGGTGGCTGTTTATAGACAGCTCCATCAGAAGCTTAAAATGTGTCTTATAGCATAATGGTAGCCAATATACATCTCTTCCAATTGCTCACTTAACAAAACTGCTGATGTCCAACATAGAAGAAAATCGTACAGTGTTTTCACGTGCTGTAATTAGTGGCATCAGAATTATCTGACTATGTTAATCTGCCCTTAATTGGACACTCATAGTAAAAATTAGAATTTCGAAATGAATTCCGTAGAGTGGATAGAGTTTCTCAATGTAAGGGAAATGAGCCCATATAAATGGAACTGTGATAGTTTTCGAGCAATTACTAATATGTGAAGACTTTCTGTACTAGGACCTGCCCGATAAAGTGCGTAAAATTTTGAATTTTGCGAAGTTGCAATTGTTAATAATAAAATACCAAATAACTATTTTTCTAACTTATTATACAAATAGACAATATCAAAAAACATAAATGGAACTTGTTTCCAGACATTTTGCAAGTATAAAAAATAAAAAAATGAACCAAAGAGCAACATAGACACATAGCAAAGGGATAAAGCTTCCAAGTCTCATATTCTTGAATTTCCTGAGAAAAAAACAATCATTCTACATCACTAAGTGCTACAATTATAAGCTATAAAGCAATTTATTTCCTTGATGCATAGATTTATTTTGCCTATGACAGGAAAATGAGGATGTGACAGGATTTTCTGCTGCAATGCTTGCATGTAAATATATGGGCATTCAGTGGGCTTTTTAGATGGCCTATCTTCCTCCTCCTCATCACTTGACACCTCTGCACCCGGTGGCAAGTACTCATCACCACTGTCAAGCAATTCCAGGTCATCTGGCTCTGAAACCTGAGTCACTTTCCTCCAAAATGCAGACATATTTGGACTTCTGTTTTGAGAACTCACCATGAAACAATTCCTCATTGATCTGGAATGACAATAACAACGTTCTGTACACACCCAGACCACTACAGAATTCATATATGCATTAGAATTTTTTTTATAAATATTTATTTACTGAAATTTGAATTTGGGCCTAAATGGGCAGTGCTGAGTGTACTCATGCCTTTTTTTTCTGCACTTTTTTCAATTACATGGTGCACTCATATTATGCTTCACACAGGCTTTATATATATAACAAAATATGCCTAAACTATTCATTTATGCACTAGACACAACAATCAGTACTTACCGACATTGTAGAGGGTAAAATCCAAGACTATGTGAGTGTCACTAGATGGAAAAAACCGCTCTCGGCGATGCCAAGCTAGAAGTGTTTACATTTTGGCCTCTCAACCAATGGGAAGCGAGCAGACGCCATCACCACTTAGCTGGAGTGCTTCAGGGAAGGCTTGTGATTGGTCAGAAATAGAGAATAGGAATCTAGATGTGCGGCGGGAGTAGAACACGTGCTAAAAACCACGCGTTTAGGCGCGAGTAAACTAGCGCCTTGCATGTTCTAAAAAAATACTTTCAATGCTATTTGCAAGTTAACCTGATCAATATATTTTTTCACGTCTTTTATCTTTTTTTCAATGGGAGACCAAAATTATCAGAAACTAGAGCCAATCAAACCAAACCGGTGACATAACCGGAATCAACACCACAAACTGACCCTAAAATCAGCGTAATGTTATTGGCCAGTAAATGGGTGTTGACCAGTGCTCACAAAAAGGGATAAATACGTATTTCTTTTGGTAGACTCTTGAAGCAACTGTTGAAGTGTTGTGGCTGCTTCTGCACTGATACTGGCAGCGATGGGTTAATTCCTATTAGTTTAAGAAATGCTTCGCCTCTAGTGTTTTGCTGTTAGTGGCGAAACGTATCATGTTTAAACACCCTGAAATGTATCTAAATATCTAATCCTACACGTACCGATGTTTCTGACAGCCAGTAAGGCGGAGGTTGTTACCTATGGCAAGGAGCCAGAATCTCTATCTCTTTTTAATTAGAGAGCACAGAGATACTCACAGAAAATGATTAATTTCGTCTGTATTTAGACTAATCTAAAACTGGCCATTATGTTCTAGCATCCGCCAGGCCACTATGTTGTAGCGTCCGCCAGGCCACTATGTTGTAGCATCCGCCAGGCCACTATGGTGTAGCGTCCGCCAGGCCACTATGTTGTAGCGTCCGCCAGGCCCCTATGTTGTAGCGTCCGCCAGGCCACTATGTTGTAGCGTCCGCCGGGCTGACTGGTGACAGCACCACAGCTTGGTGAAGGAATGAAGGCGCAGCTGTTAAGTCACTGACCTCCTCCTTACTCACGGCCTTCGCAATAAAGAGTTTAGTACACTGCCAGGAAAGTTGATCTCTAAATCTACTCCCACTCAACTGTCTAGCTCCATCACTCGCAATCACTGTACACTCTGATTACTACTACTGCTTCTGGCTACTCTGTACTATCATAGCTGCTATTGCTAATATTTTACTATTAGACTGCTCGACTGCTAGAAGATGTCGACGTCTTGACCCTAGTGTGACCCCAACAGAGACACAGAAAGGTGTCGAGGTCATAATCCAAACTAACTGGAAACAGACCTAGAGGGGAATAACTCAGCAGCTCCGTGAGCAAGTAAGTCTTATACACAAAGCGGATGTTAGATTATGATGATAGTGGAAGGAATGGTGTTTAAACAACTGCCGTAAATCAGTGTGCGTGTTTTTTCCTCCCAGGATCAGACATCTCTGATGGACGAGTTATCCTCTTTGTTAATTATCCTGATCGCTCCAACTGCGTTACCTTCTGTGGCTCATCAGAGCTCTGTTTCCCTCGTTGTTGGTAGAACACTTGACTTTCCCTGGGGGAGGAAAGTTTGTGTTGGCGGAGACAGGGATCCAGTTGTCCATTCTGATGACCGCTTGTGTTGCTGGCACAGCTACCAATGGCAGCAAGTTACTTCAGTATGTACAATGACTTTAATGGTATATAATGCAAATAAGTTAATGATTATGTTCCACTACCATGATCTGGGTAACTTTATTTTGCAAACTGCTTTACCAATCTTTGTGTCGGACATTACGAAATATAGACGGATGTTGGACATGTGGATACTTCAGCGTAGGTCCTAGTGCAATCTGCTTCACTAGTTCACCTGCGTTATGTCTGAGCATTTCCTTGCTACACTTGGCAGATGATGATGATGATGATGATGATGATGATGATGATGATGATGATGATGATGCATTGAATGGTTCTGATGACTGAGGCTGTGAGAGCCTTCACGGGGGTCACCTAGTGAGATGAGACTAGCCAAGATGCCTTCAGATGCTGGGTCACCACTGTGTGTCACTGCTGTGTGTCACTGCTGTGTGTCACTGCTGTGAGTCACTGCTGTGGGTCATCATTGTGGATCATCGCTGTGGATCACCACTGTGGGTCACCACTGTGGGTCACCACTGTGGGTCACCACTGTGGGTCACCACTGTGGGTCACCACTGTGGGTCACCGCTGGCTACATCCTGAGGAGAGCCCCAATGTTGTTGATGCTAGGAAATTATTCACAATATCGACAGATGCCGGTCCTAGCAGTGCTGGGTGCTCCACTATTCTGCCTAGCAGTGCTGGGTGCTCCACTATCCTGCCTAGCAGTGCTGGGTGCCCCACTCTCCTGCGTAGCAGTGCTGGGTGCTCCACTATCATGCCTAGCAGTGCTGGGTGCTCAAATTCTGACAGAGACAACAAATTAGGTAGTTTGTGTGGGGGAGTGGAACAGTGTTTACGATACAGACGTAGTCCTACTACTTATGTTCCGTTCACATCATTGTACATACAGGAGCTGTGTGCTGATACAATAGCCTCATACATTATAGCTTATATGATATAACAACCTCTGTTAGTCGGAGCTGGGTTCTGTAGCTACCACAGTCCTCACACACACACACACACACACACACACGCAGAACTACAAAGGGATCTGGACAGGCTGCAGACCTGGTCCAGCAATTGGCTCCACCAAGTGCAAAGTCATGAAGATTGGGAAAGGGCAAAGAAGACCACAGACGGAGTACAGTCTAGGGGGCCAGAGACTACAAACCTCACTCAAGGAAAAAGATCTTGGGGTGAGTATAACACCAGGCACATCTCCTGAAGCGTACATCAACCAAATAACTGCTGCAGCATATGGGCGCCTAGCAAACCTCAGAACAGCATTCCGATATCTTAATAAGGAATCGTTCAGGACCCTGTACACCGTGTACGTTAGGCCCATATTGGAGTATGCGGCACCAGTTTGGAACCCACACCTAGCCAAGCACGTAAAGAAACTAGAGAAAGTGCAAAGGTTTGCAACAAGACTAGTCCCAGAGCTAAGAGGTATGTCCTACGAGGAGAAGTTAAGGGAAATCAACCTGACGACACTAGAGGACAGGAGAGATAGGGGGGACATGATAACGACATACAAAATACTGAGAGGAATTGACAAGGTGGACAAAGACAGGATGTTCCAGAGATTGGACACAGTAACAAGGGGACACAGTTGGAAGTTGAAGACACAGATGAATCACAGGGATGTTAGGAAGTATCTCTTCAGCCACAGAGTAGTCAGTAAGTGGAATAGTTTGGGAAGCGATGTAGTGGAGGCAGGATCCATACATAGCTTCAAGCAGAGGTATGATAAAGGTCACGGTTCAGAGAGAGTGACCTAGTAGCGATCAGTGAAGAGGCGGGGCAAGGAGCTCGGACTCGACCCCCGCAACCTCAACTAGGTGAGTACAACTAGGTGAGTACACACACACACATATATAAACACCGGTGAAGAGGCGGGGCCAGGAGTTATGAATCGACCCCTGCAACCACAATTAGGCGAGCACACACACACACACACACACAAAGAGCAAAGAAGACCGCAGACAGAGTACAGTCTAGGAGGCCAAAGACTACAAACCTCACTCAAGGTGAAGGGTCTCTGGGTGAGTATAATACCGAGCACATCTCCTGAGGCACACATCAACCAAATGACTGCTGCAGCATACGGGCGACCAGCAAACTAAGAACAGCGTTCCGACTTCTCGGTAAGGATTCGTTCAAGACTCTGTACACCGTGTACGTTAGGCCCATATTGGAGTATGCAGCACCAGCTTGGAACCCACACCTAGCCAAGCACGTTAGGAAACTAGAGAAAGTGCAAAGGTTTACAAAAGTAGTCCCAGAGCTAAGAGGTATGTCCTACTAGGAGAGGTTAAGGGAAATGGACCTGACGACACTGGAGGACAGGAGAGATAGGGGAGATATGATAACGACATATAAAATACTGAGAGGAATTGACAAGGTGGACAGAGACAGGATGTTCCAGAGATGGGACACAGTAACAAGGGGTCACAATTGGAAGTTGAAGACTCAGATGAATCACAGGGATGTTAGGAAGTATTTCTTTAGTCATAGAGTTGTCAGGAAGTGGAATAGTCTGGGAAGTGATGTAGTGGAGGCAGAATCCATACTTAGGTTTAAGAAGAGGTATGATAAAGTTCATGGAGCAGGAAGTGACCTAGTAGCGGCCAGTGAAAAGTCGGGGCCAGGAGCTGTGAATTGACCGCTGCAACCGCAACTAGGTGAGTACAACTAGGCGAGTACTTCCTCACACTCACACTGACTCACACATCTTCCCTACTCTCACACCTGTCTCTTCCTCACTCCTACAAGTTGTTATACCTCCCTGTCCAGTGCATGAAATCACTGTCTCCCCATCTTTACATCTACATTTAACAACTCCTCAGAATATTCTCTCCATCCTCACAGAATCTCAACCTTGCCATCTACATTCTCTGGTTGTTAACTGTTACTTACATTTCTTCCTCGATCTCGCTCAAATTATTGATCTCTGCTACTGAAGTCTCACCTATTACATATATGTATATATATATATATATATATATATATATATATATATATATATATATATATATATATATATATATATATATATATATATATATATATATATATATATATATATGAATGTATACTGCATGCAGAATGGATCATAATGCCACAGCAAATTATATTACAAAAGCCTTCTAATTGGCGATTAACATTTAGTCAAATAAATATAAGTGGAATGATGTTGATAGCGACGACCCACGCAGAGCGTAGAGAGGAAAATTGGATTTGTATATTAATATACATAAGCCACGAGCCA
>NC_091317.1:32186064-32303564 GCF_038502225.1 Cherax quadricarinatus | reverse complement strand
AGAGTATCCAGGACAGTAGCCAGGACTGTATCAAGGACAGTAGCCAGGACAGCATCAAGGACAGTAGTCAGGACAGTAGCCAGGGGAGTAGCCAGGACCGCATCAAGGACAGTACCCAGGGCAGTATTAAGGACAGTAGACAGGACAGTATCAAGGGCAGTACCCAGGACAATATCAAGGGCAGTAGCCAGGACAGTATCAAGGACAGTAGTCAGGACAGTATCAAGGACAGTATCAAGGACAGTAGCCAGGACAGAATCAAGGACAGTAGCCAGGACAGTATCAAGGACAGTATCAAGGACAGTAGCCAGGACAGTATCCAGGACAGTGCCAAGGACAATAGCCAGAACAGTATCAAGGACAGTAGCCAGGACAGTATAAAGGGCAGTAGCCAGGACAGTATCCAGGACAGTATCAAGCACAGTAGACAGGACAGTATCCAGGACAGCATCAAGGACAGTAGCCAGGACAGTATCCAGGACAGCATCAAGGAGAATTGCTAGGACAGTATCAAGGACAGTAGCAGGGCAGTATTCAGAACAGTTTCAAGGACAGTAGCCAGGCCAGTATCAAGGACAGTATCAAGGGCAGTAGCCAGGACAGTATCACGGACAGCATCAAGGACAGTAGCAGGACAGTATCCAGAACAGTATGAAGAATAGTATCAAGGACAGTATCAAGGACAGTATACAGGACAATATCCAGGACAGTAGCCAGGACAGAATCAAGGACAGTAGCTAGGACAGTATCCTGGACAGTATCAAGGACAATATCCAGGACAGTATCAAGGACAGTATAAACGACAGTAGCCAGGACAATATCCAGGACAGTAACCAGGACAGTATCAAGGAGAGTAACCAGGACAGTAGCCAGGACAGCATCCAGTACAGTATCAAGGGCAGTACCCAGGACAGTATCCAGGACAGTATCAAGGACAGTAGCTAGGACAGTAGCCAGGGCAGTATCCAGGACAGTATCAAGGACAGTATCCAGAACAGTAGCCAGGACAGTATCATAAACAGTTGCCAGGACAGTAGCCAGGACAGTATCAAGGACAGTAGTCAGGACAGTAGCCAGGACAGTATCCAGGACAGTAGCCACGACAGTATCAAGGACAGTAGCCAGGACAGAAGCCAGGACAGTATCAAGGACAGTAGCCAGGAAAGTAGCCAGGACAGTAGCAAGGACAATAGTCAGGACAGTAGCCAGGACAGTAGCCAGGACAGTAGCCAGGACAGCAGCCAGGACAGTAGCCAAGACAGTAGCCAGGGCAGTATCAAGGACAGCACCCAGGACAGCAGCCAGGACAGTACAAAGGACAGTATGCAAGACGGTATCAAGGACAGTATCAAGGACAGTAGCCAGAACGGTATCAAGGACAGTACTCAGGACAGTAGCCAGGACAGTAACAAGGACAGTAGCCAGGACAGTAGCCAGGACAGTAGTCAGGACAGTAGCCAGGGCAGTAGCCAGGACAGTAGCCAAGACAATAGCCAGGACAGTAGCCAGGACAGTATCCAGGACAGTAGCCAGAACAGTAGCCAGGAGAGTATCCAGGAGAGTAGCCAGGACAGTAGCCAGGACAGTATCAAGGACAGTAGCCAGGACAGTAGCCAGGACAGTAGTCAGGAGAGTAGCCAGCGCAGTAGCCAGGACAGTAGCCAGGACAGCATCCAGGACAGTATCAAGGACAGTACCCAGGACAATATCAAGAACAGTACCCAGAACAGTAGCCAGGACAGTATGCAGGACAGTAGCCAGGATAGTAACCAGGACAGTATCAAGGACAGTAGCCAGTACAGTAGCCAGGACAGTAGCCAGGACAGTAGCCAGGACAGTAGCCAAGACAGTAGCCAGGACAGTATAAAGGACAGTATCAAAGCCAGTAGCCAGGACAGTATCCAGGACAGTACCAAGGACAATAGCCAGGACTGTATCAAGGACAGTAGCCAGGACAGTATCCAGGACAGTATAAAGGACAGTAGCCAGGACAGTATCCAGGACGAGTATCAAGGACAGTAGACAGGACAGTATCCAGGACAGCATTAAGGACAGTAGCCAGGACAGTATCCAGGACAGCATCAAGGAGAGTAGCTAGGACAGTATCAAGGACAGTAGCAGGGCAGTATTCAGGACAGTATCAAGGACAGTATCAATGACAGTAGCCAGGACAGTATCAAGGACAGTATCAAGGACAGTATCCAGGACAGTATCAAGGACAGCATCAATTACAGTAGCCAGGACAGTATCAAGGACAGTAGCCAGGACAGAATCAAGGACAGTAGCCAGGACAGTATCACGGTCAGTATCAAGGACAGTAGCAGGACAATATCCAGGACAGTATCAAGAACAGTATCAAGGACAGTATCAAGGATAGTATCCAGGACAGTATCAAGGACAGTACCCAGGACAGTATCCAGGACAGTATCAAAGACAGTAGCTAGGACAGTATCGAGGACAGTATCAAGGACAATAGCCAGGACAGTATCATGGACAGTATCAAGGACAGTAGCCAGGACAATATCCAGGACAGTAACCAGGACAGTATCAATGACAGTAGCCAGGAAAGTAGCCAGGACAGTATCCAGAACAGTAGCCAGGACAGTATCAAGGATAGTAGCCAGGACAGTAGCCAGGACAGTATCAAGGACAGTAGTCAGGACAGTAGCCAGGACAGCATCCAGGACAGTAGCCAGGACAGTATCAAGGACAGTAGCAAGGACAGTAGCCAGGACAGTATCAAGGACAGTAGCCAGGAAAGTAGCCAGGACAGTAGCCAGGACAGTAGTCAGGACAGTAGCCAGGACAGTAGCCAGGACAGTAGCCAGGACAGCAGCCAGGACAGTAGCCAGGACAGTACAAAGGACAGTATCCAAGACGGTATCAAGGACAGTATTAAGGACAGTAGCCAGGGCAGTAGCCAGGACGGTGTCAAGGACAGTACTCAGGACAGTAGCCAGGACAGTACAAAGGACAGTAGCCAGGAAAGTAGCCAGGACAGTAGCATGGACAGTAGTCAGTACAGTAGCCAGGGTAGTAGCCAGGACAGTAGCCATGACAGTAGCCAGAACAGTATCCAGGACAGTATCCAGGACAGTAGCCAGGACAGTAGCCAGGACAGTATCAAGGACAGTAGCCAGGACAGTAGCCAGGACAGTAGCCAGGAGAGTAGCCAGGGCAGTAGCCAGTACCGTAGGCTGGACAGTAGCCAGGACAGCATCCAGGACAGTATCAAGGACAGTACCCAGGACAATATCAAGAACAGTACCCAGAACAGTAGCCTGGACAGTATGCAGGACAGTAGCCAGGATAGTTACCAGGAGAGTATCAAGGACAGTAGCCAGGACAGTAGCCAGTACAGTAGCCAGGACAGTAGCCAGGACAGTAGCCAAGACAGTAGCCAGGACAGTATCAAGGACAGTATCAAGGACAGTAGTTACCTGGAGTTTACCTGGAGAGAGTTCCGGGGGTCAACGCCCCCGCGGCCCGGTCTGAGACCAGGCCTCCTGGTGGATCAGAGCCTGATCAACCAGGCTGTTGCTGCTGGCTGCACGCAAACCAACATACGAGCCACAGCCCGACTGATCCGGAACTGACTTTAGGTGCTTGTCCAGTGCCAGCTTGAAGACTGCCAGGGGTCTGTTGGTAATCCCCCTTATGTGTGCTGGGAGGCAGTTGAACAGTCTCGGGCCCCTGACACTTATTGTATGGTCTCTTAACGTGCTAGTGACACCCCTGCTTTTCATTGGGGGGATGGTGCATCGTCTGCCAAGTCTTTTGCTTTCGTAGTGGGTGATTTTCGTGTGCAAGTTCGGTACTAGTCCCTCTAGGATTTTCCAGGTGTATATAATCATGTATCTCTCCCTCCTGCGTTCCAGGGAATACAGGTTTAGGAACCTCAAGCGCTCCCAATAATTGAGGTGTTTTATCTCCGTTATGCGCGCCGTGAAAGTTCTCTGTACATTTTCTAGGTCGGCAATTTCACCTGCCTTGAAAGGTGCTGTTAGTGTGCAGCAATATTCCAGCCTAGATAGAACAAGTGACCTGAAGAGTGTCATCATGGGCTTGGCCTCCCTAGTTTTGAAGGTTCTCATTATCCATCCTGTCATTTTTCTAGCAGATGCGATTGATACAATGTTATGGTCCTTGAAGGTGAGATCCTCCGACATGATCACTCCCAGGTCTTTGACGTTGGTGTTTCGCTCTATTTTGTGGCCAGAATTTGTTTTGTACTCTGATGAAGATTTAATTTCCTCATGTTTACCATATCTGAGTAATTGAAATTTCTCATCGTTGAACTTCATATTGTTTTCTGCAGCCCACTGAAAGATTTGGTTGATGTCTGCCTGGAGCTTTGCAGTGTCTGCAATGGAAGACACTGTCATGCAGATTCGGGTGTCATCTGCAAAGGAAGACACGGTGCTGTGGCTGACATCCTTGTTTATGTCGGATATAAGGATGAGGAACAAGATGGGAGCGAGTACTGTGCCTTGTGGAACAGAGCTTTTCACCGTAGCTGCCTCGGACTTTACTCTGTTGACGACTACTCTCTGTGTTCTGTTAGTGAGGAAATTATAGATCCATCGACCGACTTTTCCTGTTATTCCTTTAGCACGCATTTTGTGCGCTATTACGCCATGGTCACACTTGTCGAAGGCTTTTGCAAAGTCTGTATATATTACATCTGCATTCTTTTTGTCTTCTAGTGCATTTAGGACCTTGTCGTAGTGGTCCAATAGTTGAGACAGACAGGAGCGACCTGTTCTAAACCCATGTTGCCCTGGGTTGTGTAACTGATGGGTTTCTAGATGGGTGGTGATCTTGCTTCTTAGGACCCTTTCAAAGATTTTTATGATATGGGATGTTAGTGCTATTGGTCTGTAGTTCTTTGCTGTTGCTTTACTGCCCCCTTTGTGGAGTGGGGCTATGTCTGTTGTTTTTAGTAACTGTGGGACGACCCCCGTGTCCATGCTCCCTCTCCATAGGATGGAAAAGGCTCGTGATAGGGGCTTCTTGCAGTTCTTGATGAACACAGAGTTCCATGAGTCTGGCCCTGGGGCAGAGTGCATGGGCATGTCATTTATCGCCTGTTCGAAGTCATTTGGCGTCAGGATAACATCGGATAGGCTTGTGTTAATCAAATTTTGTGGCTCTCTCATAAAAAATTCATTTTGATCTTCGACTCTCAGTCTGGTTAGCGGCTTGCTAAAAACTGAGTCATATTGGGACTTGAGTAGCTCACTCATTTCCTTGTTGTCATCTGTGTAGGACCCATCTTGTTTAAGTAGGGGCCCAATACTGGACGTTGTTCTCGATTTTGATTTGGCATAGGAGAAGAAATACTTTGGGTTTCTTTCGATTTCATTTATGGCTTTTAGTTCTTCCCGCGATTCCTGACTCCTAAAGGATTCTTTTAGCTTAAGTTCGATGCTTGCTATTTCTCTGACCAGTGTCTCCCTACGCATTTCAGATATATTGACAACATCAAGGACAGTAGCCACGACAGTATCAAGGACAGTAGCCAGGACAGTATCACGGTCAGTATCAAGGACAGTAGCAGGACAGTATCGAGGACAGTATCAAGGACAGTATCAAGGACAGTATCCAGGACAATGTCCATGACAGTATCAAGGACAGTACCCAGGACAGTAGCCAGGACAGTATCAAGGACAGTAGCTAGGACAGTATCGAGGACAGTATCAAGGACAATAGCCAGGACAGTATCATGGACAGTATCAAGGACAGTAGCCAGGACAATATCCAGGACAGTAACCAGGACAGTATCAAGGACAGTGGCCAGGACAGTAGCCAACGACAGTATCCAGGACAGTATCAAGGACAGTACCCAGGACAGTATCCAGGACAGTATAAAGGACAGTAGCTAGGACAGTAGCCAGGGCAGTAGCCAGGACAGTATCAAGGACAGTATCCAGAACAGTAGCCAGGACAGTATGAAGGACAGCAGCCAGGACAGTAGCCAGGACAGTATCAAGGACAGTAGTCAGGACAGTAGCCAGGACAGTATCCAGGACAGTAGCCAGGACAGTATCAAGGACACTAGCCAGGAAAGTAGCCAGGACAGTAGCCAGGACTGTAGTCAGGACAGTAGCCAGGACAGTAGCCAGAACAGTAGCCAGGACAGTAGCCAGGACAATAGCCAAGACAGTAGCTAGGGCAGTATCAAGGACAGCACCTAGGACAGTAGCCAGGACAGTATCAAGGACAGTATCGAAGACGTTATCAAGGACAGTATCAATTACAGTAGCCAGGACAGTAGCCAGGACAGTATCAATGACAGTACCCAGGACAGTAGCCAGGACAGTACCAAGGACTGTATCCAGGAAAGTAGCCAGGACAGTAGCCAGGACAGTAGTCAGGACAGTAGCCAGGACAGTAGCCAGGACAGTAGCCAAGACAGTAGGCAGGACAGTAGCTAGGACAGTATCCAGGACAGTAGCCAGAACAGTAGCCAGGACAGTATCCAGGACAGTAGCCAGGACAGTAGCCAGGACAGTATCAAGGACAGTAGCTAGGACAGTAGCCAGGACAGTAGCCAGGAGAGTAGCCAGGGCAGTAGCCAGTACAGTAGGCAGGACAGTAGCCAGGACAGCATCCAGTACAGTATCAAGGACAGTACCCAGGACAATATCAAGAACAGTACCCAGAACAGTAGCCAGGACAGTAGCCAGGATAGTAACCAGGACAGCATCAAGGACAGTAGCCTGGACAGTAGCCAGGACAGTAGCCAGGACAGTAGCCAAGACAGTAGCCATTACAGTATCAAGGACAGTAGCCAGGACAGTAGCCAGGACAGTATCAAGGACAGTACCCAGGACAGTACCCAGAACAGTATCAAGGACAGTACCCAGGACAGTAGCCAGGACAGTATCAAAGACATTAGCCAGGAAAGTAGCCAGGACAGTAGCCAGGACAGTAGTCAAAACAGTAGCCAGGACAGTAGCCAGGACAGTAGCTAGAACAGCAGCCAGGAAAGTAACCAGGACAGTATCCAGGAAAGTAGCCAGAACAGTGTCCAGGACAGTATCAAGGACAGTAGCCAGGACAGTAGCCAGGACAGTAGCCAGGACTGTATCAAGAACAGTAGCCAGGACAGTAGCCAGGACAGTAGCCAGGATAGTAGCTAGGACAGCAGCCAGGACAGTGGCTAGGACAATAGCCAGGACAGTAGCCAGAACAGTAGCGAGGATAGTCCAGGATAGTAGCCAGGATAGTGGCAAGAATAGTATCCCAGATAGTAGCCAGGATAGTATCTTTCATTGTAGCCAGGACAGTAGCCAGGATAGTGTCTAGGATAGTAGCCATGATAATAGCCAGGATAATGGCTAGAATAGTAACCAGGATAGTAGCCAGGATAGTAGTCTGGATAGTAGCCATGGTAGTAGCCAGGATAATAGCCAGGATTGTAGAAAGACTAGTAGCCAGGATAGTAGCCAGGATAGTGTCCAGCATAGTAGCCAGGATAGTAGTCAGGATAGTAGTGAGAACAGTAGTCAGGATAGTAACCAGTATAGCAGCCAGGATAGTAGGCAAGATAGTAGCCAGGATAGTACCTAGGGTAATAGCTAGGTTAGTAGCCAGTATAGTACCCAGGATAGTACCCAGGATAGTACCTAGGATAGTACAAAATACCCAGGATTATAGTCAAGACAGTACTCAGGATAGTTCCCAGGTCAATACTCAGTATAGTACCCAGGACAGTACCCAGGACAGTAGCCAGGACAGTAACCAGGACAGTAACCAGGACAGTAACCAGGACAGTAACCAGGACAGTAACCAGGACAGTAACCAGGACAGTAACCAGGACAGTACCCAGGACAATAACCAGGACAGTAACCAGGACAGTAACCAGGACAGTAACCAGGACAGTACCCAGGACAGTACCCAGGACAGTACCCAGGACAGTAACCAGGACAGTACCCAGGACAGTAGCCAGGACAGTAGCCAGGATAGTACCCAGGACAGTTACCAGGACAGTAACCAGGATAGTAACCAGGACAGTAACCAGGACAGTAACCAGGACAGTACCCAGGACAGTAACCAGGACAGTAACCAGGACAGTACCCAGGACAGTAACCAGGACAGTACCTATTAAATTTTGTGTTGAGAAATTTGCGCTAAATGAATGATGTCAGGATAGTAATGTCAAGTCAATGATGTCAGGACAATGATATGAGGACAGTGATGTCAGTGCAGTAAGGTCAAGACAGTGATGTCATTGGAGCAATAACAGGACAGTGGGTATAAGTACAGTGATATCAGGACAGTGATATCAAGACAGTGATAACAGGACAGTGATGTCAGGACAGTGATATCAGGACAGTGGATGTCAGTACAGTGATGTCAGAACACTGATATCAGGACAGAGATGTCAAGATAGTGATTGTTCCTTCAACTATCTGGTGCTGGAAATAGTGTGTGTTGTCAGACGTAAGAGCAGTTTGATGTAGTGTTGTCAGCGGCCTTGGTGGTGTTACAGGTGTTGTCAACACCGCGGGGGTGGCAGAAGGCAAGTGTTGCACCGGTGTAGCTTCTGGAAAGGTCTGAAATTAAAGCTGCACCCTCCATATTGGGATTCATCGTGCGGATGGCAGCGAGGCTCGGCTGCTCGTCCTTCTGGCAACGTCGTCAGCTGATCCAGACATAAACAAACTCGTACCCTGTTGTTGGCAGCCTTCACACCACGTGTTGACACCACCTGCTGACGCAGTGACAGCTGGTGCTGACGCCACGTGCTGATGACATGCCCTAACACCACCTGCTGACACCAGGAGCTGGTGCTACAAGGTGACAACACTGAGGTACAACGCTAGTGCACAACACTAGTGTACAACGCTAGTGTACAACACTGACAACACTAGTTTACAACACTGACAACACTAGTGTATAACACTGACAACACTAGTGTACACCACTGACAACACTAGTGTACAACACTGACAACACTAGTGTACAACACTGACAACACTAGTGTACAACACTGACAACACTAGTGCATAATACTGACAACACTAGTGTACAGCACTGACAACACTACAACACTGACAACTCTAGTGTACAACACTGACAACACTAGTGTACAACACTGACAACACTAGTGTATAACACTGACAACGCAAGTGTACAACACTGACAGCACTAGTGTACAACACTGACAACACTAGTGTACAACACTGACAACACCAGTGTATAACACTGACAACACTAGTGTATAACACTGACAACACTAGTGTACAGCACTGACAACACTAGTGTACAACACTGACAACACTAGTGTATAACACTGACAACACTAGTGTACAGCACTGACAACACTAGTGTATAACACTGACAACACTAGTGTACAGCACTGACAACACTAGTGTATAACACTGACAACACTAGTGTACAGCACTGACAGCACTAGTGTATAACACTGACAACACTAGTGTACAGCACTGACAACACTAGTGTATAACACTGACAACACTAGTGTACAGCACTGACAACACTAGTGTATAACACTGACAACACTAGTGTACAGCACTGACAACACTAGTGTATAACACTGACAACACTAGTGTACAGCACTGACAACACTAGTGTATAACACTGGCAACACTAGTGTACAGCACTGACAACACTAGTGTATAACACTGGCAACACTAGTGTACAGCACTGACAACACTAGTGTATAACACTGACAACACTAGTGTACAGCACTGACAACACTAGTGTATAACACTGGCAACACTAGTGTACAGCACAGACAACACTAGTGTATAACACTGGCAACACTAGTGTACAGCACTGACAACACTAGTGTATAACACTGACAACACTAGTGTACAGCACTGACAACACTAGTGTATAACACTGACAACACTAGTGTACAGCACTGACAACACTAGTGTATAACACTGGCAACACTAGTGTACAGCACTGACAACACTAGTGTACAGCACTGACAACACTAGTGTATAACACTGGCAACACTAGTGTACAGCACAGACAACACTAGTGTATAACACTGGCAACACTGGTGTACAGCACAGACAACACTAGTGTATAACACTGGCAACACTAGTGTACAGCACTGACAACACTAGTGTACAGCACTGACAACACTAGTGTATAACACTGGCAACACTAGTGTACAGCACAGACAACACTAGTGTATAACACTGGCAACACTAGTGTACAGCACTGACAACACTAGTGTATAACACTGACAACACTAGTGTACAGCACTGACAACACTAGTGTATAACACTGACAACACTAGTGTACAGCACTGACAACACTAGTGTATAACACTGACAACTAGTGTACAACACTGACAATGTTAGTGTACAAGGATGTCAGCCACAGCACCGTGTCTTCCTTTGCAGATGACACCCGAATCTGCATGACAGTGTCTTCCATTGCAGACACTGCAAGGCTCCAGGCGGACATTGCAGACACTGCAAGGCTCCAGGCGGACATTGCAGACACTGCAAGGCTCCAGGCGGACATTGCAGACACTGCAAGGCTCCAGGCGGACATTGCAGACACTGCAAGGCTCCAGGCGGACATTGCAGACACTGCAAGGCTCCAGGCGGACATTGCAGACACTGCAAGGCTTCAGGCGGACATTGCAGACACTGCAAGGCTCCAGGCGGACATTGCAGACACTGCAAGGCTCCAGGCGGACATTGCAGACACTGCAATTCTCCAGGCGGACATTGCAGACACTGCAAGGCTCCAGGCGGACATTGCAGACACTGCAAGGCTCCAGGCGGACATTGTAGACACTGCAAGGCTCCAGGCGGACATTGCAGACACTGCAAGGCTCCAGGAGGATATCAACCAAATCTTCCAGTGGGCTGCAGAAAACAATATGAAGTTCAACGATGAGAAATTTCAATTACTCAGATATGGTAAACATGAGGAAATTAAATCTTCATCAGAGTACAAAACAAATTCTGGCCACAAAATAGAGCGAAACACCAACGTCAATGACCTGGGAGTGATCATGTCGGAGGATCTCACCTTCAAGGACCATAACATTGTATCCATCACATCTGCTAGAAAAATGACAGGATGGATAATGAGAACCTTCAAACTAGGGATGCCAAGCCCATGATGACACTCTTCAGGTCGCTTGTTCTATCTAGGCTGGAATATTGCTGCACACTAACAGCACCTTTCAAGGCAGGTGAAATTGCTGACCTAGAAAATGTACAGAGAACCTTCACGGCGCGCATAACGGAGATAAAACACCTCAATTACTGGGAGCGCTTGAAGTTCCTGAACCTGTACTCCCTGGAACGCAGGCGGGAGAGATACATGATAATATACACCTGGAAAATCCTAGAGGGACTAGTACCGAATTTGCACACGAAAATCACTCACAACGAAAGCAAAAGACTTGGCAGACGATGCAACATCCCCCCAATGAAAAGCAGGGGTGTCACTAGCACGTTAAGAGACCATACAATAAGTGTCAGGGGCCCGAGACTGTTCAACTGCCTCCCAGCACACATAAGGGGGATTACCAACAGACCCCTGGCAGTCTTCAAGCTGGCACTGGACAAGCACCTAAAGTCGGTTCCTGACCAGCCGGGCTGTGGCTCGTACGTTGGTTTGCGTGCAGCCAGCAGCAACAGCCTGGTTGATCAGGCTCTGATCCACCAGGAGGCCTGATCACAGACCGGGCCGCGGGGGCGTTGACCCCCGGAACTCTCTCCAGGTAAACACTGACAAAACTAGTGTACAACACTAGTGTACAACATAGACAACACTAGTGTACAACACTAGTGTACAACACTAGTGTACAACACAAGTGTACAACATAAACAACACAAGTGTACAACACTAGTGTACAAGACTCAAGAAATCGTAATGACACGAATGCAAACCAACCATACCCTCGGCCGGGATTGAACCCGCGACAATAGAGTCACAAAACTCCAGCCCATCGCGGGTTCAATCCCGGCCGGGGGTATGGCTAGTGTACAACATAGACAACACTAATGCACAACACAGACAACACTAGTGAACAACACTAGTGTACAACACTAGTGCACAACACTAGTGTGCAACACAGACAACACTAGTGTACAACACTAGTGTACAACACAGACAACACTAGTGTACAACATCAATGTACAACACTAGTGCACAACACTAGTGTGCAACACAGGCAACATTAGTGCACAACACTAGTGTGCAACACAGACAACACTAGTGTACAACACTAATGTACAACACTAGTGCACAACACTAGTGTGCAACACAGACAACACTAGTGTTCAACACTAATGTACAACACAGACAACACTAGTGTACAACACCAATGTACAACACTAGTGCACAACACTAGTGTGCAACACAGACAACACTAGTGTACAACATCAATGTACAACACTAGTGCACAACACTAGTGTGCAACACAGGCAACACGAGTGTACAACACTAGTGCACAACACAGGAAACACTAGTGTACAACACTAGTGTACAACACAGGCAACACTAGTGTACAACACAGGCAACACTAGTGTACAATATTAGTGTACAACACAGGCAACACTAGTGCACAACACTAGTGCACAACAGGCAACACTAGTGTACAACACTAGTGTACAACACTAGTATACATCACTAGTGTTCAACACAGGCAACACTAGTGTACAACACTAGTGTACAACGCTAGTGAACAACACAGGCAACACTAGTGTACAACACTAGTGTACAACATCAATGTACAACACTAGTGCACAACACTAGTGTGCAACAGACAACACTAGTGTACAACACTAGTGTGCAACACAGGCAACACTAGTGTACAACACTAGTGTGCAACACCAATGTACAACACTAGTGCACAACACTAGTGTGCAACACAGACAACATTAGTGTACAACACCATTGTACAACACTAGTGCACAACACTAGTGTGCAACACAGACAACACTAGTGTACAACGCTAGTGAACAACACAGGCAACACTAGTGTACAACACTAGTGTACAACATCAATGTACAACACTAGTGCACAACACTAGTGTGCAACACAGACAACACTAGTGTACAACACCAATGTACAACACTAGTGCACAACACTAGTGTGCAACACAGACAACACTAGTGTACAACACCAATGTACAACACTAGTCCACAACACTAGTGTGCAACACAGACAACACTAGTGTACAACATCAATGTACAACACTAGTGTACAACACTAGTGTGCAACACAGGCAACACGAGTGTGCAACACAGACAACACTAGTGTACAACATCAATGTACAACACTAGTGTACAACACTAGTGTGCAACACAGACAACACTAGTGTACAACATCAGTGTACAACACTAGTGTACAACGCTAGTGTACAACACTGAAAACACTAGTGTACAACACTAGTGCACAACACAGGCAACACTAGTGTACAACACTAGTGTTCAACTCAGGCAACACTAGTGTACAACACTAGTGTACAACACTGGTGTACAACACTAGTGTACAACACTAGTGTACAACGCTAGTGTACAACACAGGCAACACTAGTGTACAACTCTAGTGTACAACACAGGCAACACTAGTGCACAACACTAGTGCACAACACAGGCAACACTAGTGTACAACACTAGTGTACAACACTAGAATACAACACTAGTGTTCAACACAGGCAACACTAGTGTACAACACTAGTGTACAACACTAGTGTACAACACTAGTGTACAACACAGGCAACACTAGTGTACAACACTAGTACAACATCAATGTACAACACTAGTGCACAACACTAGTGTGCAACACAGACAACACTAGTGTACAACACCAATGTACAACACTAGTGCACAACACTAGTGTGCAACACAGACAACACTAGTGTACAACACCAATGTACAACACTAGTGTACAACACTAGTGTACAACGCTAGTGTACAACACAGGCAACACTAGTGTGCAACACTAGTGCACAACACAGGCAACACTAGTGTACAACTCTAGTGCACAACACAGGCAACACTAGTGTACAACACTAGTGTACAACACTAGTGTACAACACTAGTGTTCAACACAGGCAACACTAGTGCACAACACTAGTGTACAACACTTGTGTACAACAATAGTGTACAACACTAGTGTACAACGCTAGTGTACAACACAGGCAACACTAGTGTACAACACTAGAGCACAACACAGGCAACGCTAGTGTACAACACTAGTGTACAACACTAGCGTACAACGCTAGTGTACAACGCTAGTGTACAACACAGGCAACACTAGTGTACAACACTAGAGCACAACACAGGCAACGCTAGTGTACAACACTAGTGTACAACACTAGTGTACAACGCTAGTGTACAACGCTAGTGTACAACGCTAGTGTACAACACAGGCAACACTAGTGTAAAAAACTAGTGTACAACACAGGCAACACTAGTGTACAACACTAGTGCTCAACACAGGCAACACTAGTGTACAACACTAGTGCTCAACACAGGCAACGCTAGTGTACAACACTAGTGTACAACACTAGTGCACAACACAGGCAACACTAGTGTACAACACTAGTGTACAACGCTAGTGTACAACGCTAGTGTACAACGCTAGTGTAAAACACAGGCAACACTAGTGTAAAAAACTAGTGTACAACACAGGCAACACTAGTGTACAACACTAGTGCTCAACACAGGCAACACTAGTGTACAACACTAGTGCTCAACACAGGCAACGCTAGTGTACAACACTAGTGTACAACACTAGTGCACAACACAGGCAACACTAGTGTACAACACTAGTGTACAACACAGGCAACACTAGTGTACAACACAGGGAACACTAGTGTACAACACTAGTGCACAACACAGGCAACACTAGTGTACAACACAGGCAACACTAGTATACAACACTAGTGTACAACACAGGCAACACTAGTGTACAACACTAGTGTACAACACAGGGAACACTAGTGTACAACACTAGTGCACAACACAGGCAACACTAGTGTACAACACTAGTGTACAACACTAGAGTACAACGCTAGTGTACAACACAGGCAACACTAGTGTACAACACTAGTGCACAACTCAGGCAACATTAGTGTACAACACTAGTGTACAACACTAGTGTACAACACTGGTGAACAACACTAGTGTACAATATTAGTGTACAACGCTAATGTACAACACAGGCAACACTAGTGTACAACACAGGCAACACTAGTGTACAACACTAGTGCTCAACACAGGCAACACTAGTGTACAACACTAGTGCTCAGCACAGGCAACACTAGTGTACAACACTAGTGCTCAACACAGGCAACGCTAGTGTACAACACTAGTGTACAACACTAGTGCACAACACAGGCAACACTAGTGTGCAACACTAGTGTACAACACTAGTGTTCAACACAGGCAACACTAGTGTACAACACTAGTGTACAACACTGGTGAACAACACAAGTGTAAAACACTAGTGTACAACGCTAGTGTACAACGCAGGCAACACTAGTATACAACACTAGTGTACAACACTAGTGTACAACACAGGCAACACTAGTGTACAACACAGGGAACACTAGTGTACAACACTAGTGCACAACACAGGCAACACTAGTGTACAACACAGGCAACACTAGTATACAACACTAGTGTACAACACAGGCAACACTAGTGTACAACACTAGTGTACAACACAGGGAACACTAGTGTACAACACTAGTGCACAACACAGGCAACACTAGTGTACAACACTAGTGTACAACACTAGAGTACAACGCTAGTGTACAACACAGGCAACACTAGTGTACAACACTAGTGCACAACTCAGGCAACATTAGTGTACAACACTAGTGTACAACACTAGTGTACAACACTGGTGAACAACACTAGTGTACAATATTAGTGTACAACGCTAATGTACAACACAGGCAACACTAGTGTACAACACAGGCAACACTAGTGTACAACACTAGTGCTCAACACAGGCAACACTTGTGTACAACACTAGTGCTCAGCACAGGCAACACTAGTGTACAACACTAGTGCTCAACACAGGCAACGCTAGTGTACAACACTAGTGTACAACACTAGTGCACAACACAGGCAACACTAGTGTGCAACACTAGTGTACAACACTAGTGTTCAACACAGGCAACACTAGTGTACAACACTAGTGTACAACACTGGTGAACAACACAAGTGTACAACACTAGTGTACAACGCTAGTGTACAACGCAGGCAACACTAGTATACAACACTAGTGTACAACACAGGCAACACTAGTGTACAACACTAGTGTACAACACAGGGAACACTAGTGTACAACACTAGTGCACAACACAGGCAACACTAGTGTACAACACTAGTCTACAACACTAGAGTACACCGCTAGTGTACAACACAGGCAACACTAGTGCACAACTCAGGCAACACTAGTGTACAACACTAGTGTACAACACTAGTGTACAACACTGGTGAACAACACTAGTGTACAATACTAGTGTACAACGCTAATGTACAACACAGGCAACACTAGTGTACAACACAGGCAACACTAGTGTACAACACAGGCAACACTAGTGTACAACACAGGCAACACTAGTGTACAACACTAGTGTACAACACAGGCAACACTAGTGTACAACACTAGTGCACAACACAGGCAACACTAGTGTACAACACTAGTGTACAACACTAGTGTACAACACTAGTGTACAACACTAGTGCACAACTCAGGCAACACTAGTGTACAACACTAGTGTACAACATTGGTGAACAACACTAGTGTACAATACTAGTGTACAACGCTAATGTACAACACAGGCAACACGAGTGTACAACACAGGCAACACTAGAGTACAACACAGGCAACACAAGTGTACAACACAGGCAACACTAGTGTACAACACTAGTGTACAACACAGGCAACACTAGTGTACAACACTAGTGTACAACACTAGTGTACAACAATAGTGTACAACAATAGTGTACAACGCTAGTGTACAACACAGGCAACACTAGTGTACAATACTAGTGTACAACACTAGTGTACAACACAGGCAACATTAGTGTACAACACTAGTGTTCAACAGAGGCAACACTAGTGTACAACACTAGTGTACTACACAGGCAACACCAGTGTACAACACTAGTGTTCAAAACAGGCAACACTAGTGTACAACACTAGTGTACAACAATAGTGTACAACAATAGTGTACAACGCTAGTGTACAACACAGGCAACACTAGTGTACAACACTAGTGTACAGTACTAGTGCACAACACAGGCAACATTAGTGTACAACAATTGAGTACAACACTAGTGTTCAACACAGGCAACACTAGTGTACAACACTAGTGAACAACACTAGTGTACAACACTAGTGTACAACACAGGCAACACTAGTGTACAACACTAGTGTACAACACTAGTGTACAACGCTAGTGTACAACACAGGCAACATTAGTGTACAACACTAGTGTACAACACAGGCAACACTAGTGTACAACACTAGAGCACAACACAGGCAACGCTAGTGTACAACACTAGTGTACAACACAAGTGTACAACGCTAGTGTACAACGCTAGTGTACAACACAGGCAACTCTAGTGTGCAACAATAGTGTACAACACTAGTGTTCAACACAGGCAACACTAGTGTACAACACTAGTGTACAACACTGGTGAACAACACAAGTGTACAACACTAGTGTACAACGCTTGTGTACACCACTGGCAACACTAGTGTACAACAATAGTGTACAACACAGGCAACACCAGTGTACAACACTAGTGCACAACACAGGCAACACTAGTATACAACACTAGTGTACAACACTAGTGTACAACACAGGCAACCCTAGTGTACAACACTAGTGTACAACACAGGCAACACTGGTGTACAACACTAGTGCACAACACAGGCAACACTAGTGTACAACACTAGTGTACAACACAGGCAACACTAGTGTACAACACTAGTGTACAACACAGGCAACACAAGTGTACAACACTAGTGCACAACTCAGGCAACACTAGTGTACAACACTAGTGTACAACACTAGAGTTCAACACTAGTGTACAACACTGGTGAACAACACTAGTGTACAATACTAGTGTACAACGCTAGTGTACAACACAGGCAACACTAGTGCACAACACAGGCAACACTAGTGTACAACACAGGCAACACCAGTGTACAACACAGGCAACACTAGTGTACAACACTAGTGCACAACACTAGAGTTCAACACTAGTGTACAACACTGGTGAACAACACTAGTGTACAATACTAGTGTACAACGCTAGTGTACAACACAGGCAACACTAGTGCACAACACAGGCAACACTAGTGTACAACACAGGCAACACCAGTGTACAACACAGGCAACACTAGTGTACAACACTAGTGCACAACACAGGCAACACTAGTGTACAACACTAGTGTACAACACTAGTGTGCAAAACTAGTGTACAACACTAGTGTTCAACACAGGCAACACTAGTGTACAACACTAGTGTGCAACACTAGTGTACAACACTAGTGTACAACAATATTGGACAACGCTAGTGTACAACACAGGCAACACTAGTGTACAACACTAGTGTACAACACTAGTGTACAACACCAGTGTACAACACTAGTGTACAACACAGGCAACACTAGTGTACAACACTAGTGTTCAACAGAGGCAACACTAGTGTACACTAGTGTACAACACAGGCAACACTAGTGTACAACACTAGTGTTCAAAACAGGCAACACTAGTGTATAACACTAGTGTGCAACACTAGTGTACAACACTAGTGTACAACGCTAATGTACAACACAGGCAACACTAGTGTACAACACTAGTGTACAGCACAAGTGCACAACACAGGCAACACTAGTGTACAACACTAGTGTACAACACTAGTGTTCAACACAGGCAACACTAGTTTACAACACTAATGAACAACACTAGTGTACAACACTAGTGTACAACACAGGCAACACTAGTGTACAACACTTGTGTTCAACACAGGCAACACTAGTGTACAACACTAGTGTACAACACTAGTGTACAACACAGGCAACACTAGTGTGCAACACTAGTGTACAACTCAGGCAACACTAGTGTACAACACTAGTGTACAACACTAGTGTTCAACACAGGCAACACTAGTGAACAACACTAGTGTTCAACACAGGCAACACTAGTGTACAACGCTAGTGTACAACACAGGCAACACTAGTGTACAACACTAGTGTACAACAATAGTGTACAACACTAGTGCACAACTTTAGTGTACAACACAGGCAACACTAGTGTACAACACTAGTGTACAACACTAGTGCACAACACTAGTGTACAACACAGGCAAAACTAGTGTACAACACTAGTGTACAACACAGGCAACACTAGTGTACAACACTAGTGCACAACACTAGTGTACAACACAGGCAACATTAGTGTACAACACTAGTGTACAACACAGGCAACACTAGTGTACAACACTAGTGTACAACACAGGCAACACTAGTGTACAACACTAGTGTACAACACAGTCAACACTAGTGTACAACACTAGTGTACAACACAGGCAACACTAGTGTACAACACTAGTGTACAACACTAGTGTACAACACAGACAACACTAGTGTACAACACTAGTGCACAACACTAGTGTACAACACAGACAACACTAGTGTACAACACTAGTGTACAACACAGGCAACACTAGTGTACAACACTAGTGTACAACACAGGCAACACTAGTGTACAACACTAGTGTACAACACTAGTGTAGAACACAGTCAACACTAGTGTACAACACCGGTGTACAACACTAGTGCACAACGCAGGCAACACTAGTGTACAACACTAGTGTACAACACAGGCAACACTAGTGTACAACACTAGTGTACAACACAGGCAACACTAGTGTACAACACTAGTGTACAACACAGGCAACACTAGTGTACAACACTGGTGTACAACACTAGTGTACAACACTAGTGTACAACACTAGTGTACAACACTAGTGTACAACACAGGCAACACTAGTGTACAACACAGGCAACACTAGTGTACAACACTAGTGTACAACACAGGCAACACTAGTGTACAACACTAGTGTACAACACAGGCAACACTAGTGTACAACACTGGTGTACAACACTAGTGTACAACACTAGTGTACAACACAGGCAACACTAGTGTACAACACTAGTGTATAACACAGGCAACACTAGTGTACAACACTAGTGTACAACAAAGGCAACACTAGTGTACAACACTAGTGTACAACACAGGCAACACTAGTGTACAACACTAGTGTACAACACAGGCAACACTAGTGTACAACACTAGTGTACAACACAGGCAACACTAGTGTACAACACTAGTGTACAACACTAGTGCACAACACAGGCAACACAAGTGTGCAACACTAGTGTACAACACTAGTGTACAACACAGGCAACACTAGTGTACAACACTAGTGTACAACACTAGTCTACAACACTAGTGTACAACACTGGTGTACAACACTAGTGTACAACAGTAGTGTACAACACTAGTGTACAACACAGGCAACACTAGTGTACAACACTAGTGTACAACACAGGCAACACTAGTGTACAACACTAGTGTACAACACAGGCAACACTAGTGTACAACACTAGTGTACAACACAGGCAACACTAGTGTACAACACTAGTGTACAACACAGGCGACACTAGTGTACAACACTAGTGTACAACACAGGCAACACTAGTGTACAACACTAGTGTACAACACAGGCAACACTAGTGTACAACACTAGTGTACAACACTAGTGCACAACACAGGCAACACAAGTGTACAACACTAGTGTACAACACTAGTGTACAACACAGGCAACACTAGTGTACAACACAGGCAACACTAGTGTACAACACTAGTGTACAATACTAGTCTACAACACTAGTGTACAACACAGGCAACACTAGTGTACAACACTAGTGTACAACACTAGTGTACAACACAGGCAACACTAGTGTACAACACTGGTGTACAACACAGGCAACACTAGTGTACAACACTGGTGTACAACACAGGCAACACTAGTGTACAACACTGGTGTACAACACAGGCCACAGGGCCACCAGGCCCTGTGGCCTGGTGGCTAAAGCTCCCGCTTCACACACGGATTGCCCGGGTTCGATTCCCGGCGGGTGGAAACATTTCGACACGTTTCCTTACACCTGTTGTCCTGTTCACCTAGCAGCAAATAGGTACCTGGGTGTTAGTCGACTGGTGTGGGTCGCATCCTGGGGGACAAGATTAAGGACCCCAATGGAAATAAGTTAGACAGTCCTCGATGACGCACTGACTTTCTTGGGTTATCCTGGGTGGCTAACCCTCCGGGGTTAAAAATCCGAACGAAATCTTATCTTATCTTATCTTACAACACTGGTGTACAACACTGGTGTACAACACTGTACATATTTAAGGGTAACTCGTGTAAATGTGTTTCTCATCCCAATAAAATTATTTATTATGTAAATCAATGTTCATTTGTTTATGAAATTATAAACAAAAGTCATATTTAAATCTGCAAAAAATTACCAATCTTTTGTATACGAATTTTTTTCCATTTTTTTACATCCAAAATTTTTTACGAGATAATAAAAATTAATAAAATCGAAAACAACTTTTTACGTCACAGAAAACGAGGGAACCTCGACGCCAGGATAAACTAATGTATATCTGTTTTCTCTCTTTCTTAAGAAAATGATGAGTAAGCAAGTAAATAAGCAAGCAAGTAATCAAGTAAGTAAGCAAGTAAGTGAGCAAGTAAGTAAGCAAGTAAGTAAGCAAGTAAGTGAGCAAGTAAGTAAGCAAGTAAGTAAGCAAGTAAGTAAGCAAGTAAGTAAGCAAGCAAGTAAGTAAGCAAGTAAGTAAGCAAGTAAGCAAGTCAGTAAGTAAGCAAGTAAGTAAGCAAGTAAGTAAGCAAGTAAGTAAGTAAGCAAGAAAGTAAGCAAGTAAGTAAGCAAGTAAGTAAGAAAGTAAGTAAGCAAGTAAGTGAGCAAGTAAGTAAGCAAGTAAGTAAGCAACTAAGTAAGCAAGTAAGTAAGTAAGCAAGTAAGTAAGCAAGTAAGTAAGCAAGTAAGCAAGTCAGTAAGTAAGCAAGTAAGTAAGCAACTAAGTAAGCAAGTAAGTAAGTAAGCAAGAAAGTGAGCAAGTAAGCAAGTAAGCAAGTAAGTAACTAAGAAAGTAAGCAAGAAAGTAAGCAAGTAAGTAAGCAAGTAAGTAAGAAAGTAAGTAAGTAAGGAAGTAAGTGAGCAAGTAAGTAAGCAAGTAAGCAAGTAAGTAAGCAAGTAAGTGAGGAAGTAAGTGAGCAAGTAAGTAAGCAAGTAAGTAAGCAAGTAAGTAAGCAAGTAAGTAAGCAAGTAAGTAAGTAAGCAAGTAAGTGAGCAAGTAAGCAAGTAAGTAAGTAAGCAAGTAAGCAAGAAAGTAAGCAAGTAAGTAAGCAAGTAAGTAAGCAAGTAAGTAAGTAAGCAAGTAAGTGAGCAAGTAAGTAAGCAAGTAAGCAAGTAAGTAAGCAAGTAAGTGACCAAGTAAGTAAGCAAGTAAGCAAGCACGTAAGCAAGTAAGTAAGCAAGTAAGTGAGCAAGTAAGTAAGCAAGTAAGCATGCAAGTAAGCAAGTAAGTAAGCAAGTAAGTGAGCAAGTAAGTAAGCAAGTAAGCAAGCAAGTAAGTAAGTAAGCAAGTAAGTAAGCAAGTAAGTAAGTAAGTAAGCAAGTAAGTGAGCAAGTAAGCAAATAAGCAAGCAAGTAAGCAAGTAAGTAAGCAAGTAAGCAAGCAAGTAAGTGAACAAGTAAGCAAGTAAGTAAGTAAGGAAACAAGTAAGCAAGAAAGTAAGTAAGCAGTAAGCAAGTAAGTGAGCAAGTAAGCAAGAGAGCAATTGAGCAAGTAAGCAAGCAAGTAAACAAGTAAGGAAGTAAGTAAGTAAGCAAGTAAGTAAGCAGTAAGCAAGTAAGCAAGTAAGCAAATAAGTGAGCAAGTAAGTGAGCAAGTAAGCAAGCAAGTAAGTAAACAAATAAGCTAATAAGTAAACAAGTAAGTAATAAAATAAGTAAGCAAGTAAGTGAGCAAGTAAGTAAGCAAGTAAGTAAGCAAGTAAGCAAATAAGTAAGCAAGCAAGTAAGTAAGCAAGTAAATAAGCAAGTAAGTTAGCAAGTAAGCAAGTAAGCATATAAGTAAGCAATCAAGTAAGTAAGCAAGTAAGTGAGCAAGTAAGCAAGCAAGTAAGCAAGTAAGTAATCAAATAAGTAAGCAAGTAAGCGAGCAAGTAAGTAAGCAAGTAAGTAAGCAAGTAAGCAAGTAAGTAAGCAAGTAAGTAAGCAAGTAAGTAACCAAGTAAGTGAGCAAGTAAGTAAGCAAGTAAGTAAGCAAGTAAGTAAGCAAGCAAGTAAATGAACAAGTAAGCAAGTAAGCAAATAAGTAAGCAAGCAAGTAAGTAAGCAAGTATGAGAGCAAGTAAGCAAGCAAGTTAGCAAGTAAGTAAGCAAGTAAGTAATCAAATAAGTAAGCAAGTAAGCAAGTAAGTAAGCAAGTAAGTAAGCAAATAAGTAACCAAGTAAGTGAGCAATTAAGTAAGCAAGTAAGCAAGCAAGTAAGTAAGCAAGTAAGTGAGCAAGTAAGCAAGCTAGTTAGAAAGAAAGTAAGCAAGTAAGTAATCAAATAAGTAAGCAAGTAAGCGAGCAAGAAAGTAAGCAAGTAAGTAAGCAAGTATACAAGTAAGTCAGCAAGTAAGCAAGTAAGTAAGCAAGTAAGTAAGCAAATAAGCAACCAAGTAAGTGAGCAAGTAAGCAAGCAAATAAGTGAACAAGTAAGCAAGTGAGTAAGCAAGTAAGTAAGCTAGCAAGTGAGTGAACAAGTAAGCAGGTAAGTAAGCAAGCAAGTAAGCAAGTAAGTAATCAAGTAAGCAAGTAAGTAAGCAATAAGTAAGCAAGTAAGTAAGCAAGTGATTAAACAAGAAAGTAAGCAAGTGATTAAGCAAGAAAATAAGCAAGTAAGTAAGTAAGCAAGAAAGTAAGCAAATAAGTAAGCAAGTAAGTGAGCAAGTAAGTAATCAAATAAGTAAGCAAGTAAGTAAGCAAATAAGTAAGCAAGTAAGTAATCAAATAAGTAAGCAAGTAAGAGAGCAAGTAAGAAAGTAAGAAAGCAAGTAAGCATATAAGTAAGCAAGTAAGTAAGCAAGTAAGTAATGAAATAAGTAAGCAAGCAAGCAAGTAAGCAAGTAAGTAATCAAATAAGTAAGCAAGTAAGTGCGCAAATAAGCAAGTAAGTCAGCACGTAATCAAGTAAGTAAGCAATTAAGTAAGCAAGTAAGTAAGCAAGTAAGTAATCAATAAGTAAGCAAGTAAGTGAGCAAGTAAGCAAGCAAGTAAGCAAGTAAGTAAGCAACTAAATAAGCAAGTAAGTAATCAAATAAGTAAGCAAGTAAGTGAGCAAGTAAGCAAGTAAGTAAGCAAGTAAGCAAGTAAGTAAGCAACTAAGTAAGCAAGTAGGCAAGTAACTAAGCAAGTAAGTAATCAAGTAAGTAAGCAAGTAAGTAATCAAGTAAGTAAGCAAGTAAGCAAGCAAGTAAGCAAGTAAGAAAGTAAGTAAGCAACTAAGTAAGCAAGTAAGTAAGCAAGTAAGTAAGCAAGTAAGTAATCAAATAAGTAAGCAAGTAAGCAAGTAAGTAAGCAAGTAAGTAATCAAATAAGTAAGCAAGTAAGTGAGCAAGTAAGCAAGTAAGTAAGCAAGTAAGTAAGCAAGCAAGTAAGAAAGTAAGCAAGAAAGTAAGTAAGCAAGAAAGCAAGCTAGTAAGTAAGCAAGTAAGTAAGCAAGTAAGCAAGCAAGTAAGTAAGCAAATAAGTAGGCAAGCAAGTAATCAAATAAGTAAACAAGTAAGCAAGTAAATGAGCAAGTAAGTAATCAAATAAGTAAGCAAGTAAGTGAGCAAGTAAGCAAATAAGTAAGCAAGTAATCAAATAAGTAAGCAAGTAAGTAATCAAGTAAGTAAGCCAGTCAGCAAGCAAGTAAGCAAGTAAGTAAGCAACTAAGTACGCAAGCAGGCAAGTAAGTAAGCAAGTAAGAAAGCAAGTAAGTAATCAAATAAGTAAGCAAGTAAGTGAGCAAGTAAGCAAGTAAGTAAGCAAGTAAGTAATCAAATAAATAAGCAAGTAAGTGAGCAAGTAAGCAAGTAAGTAAGTAAGTAAGTAATCAAATAAGTAAGCAAGTAAGTGAGCAAGTAAGCAAGTAAGTAAGCAAGTAAGTAAGCAAGTAAGCAAGTAAGTAAGCAAGTAAGCAAGAAAGTAAGCAAGTAAGTAAGCAAGTAAGTGAGTCACTAAGTAAGTTAAGACAGGTACAAAGACGTACAGTTATCGTACAGTGTAAATTACGAGCCAATGTACAGTGAGTCAGTGACTTGAAGGAGGTGGGGAAGTACACAGACTTGAAGGAGGTGAGGAAGTACACAGACTTGAAGGAGGTGGGGAAGTACACAGACTTGAAGGAGGTGCGGAAGTACACAGACTTGAAGGAGGTGGGGAAGTACACAGACTTGAAGGAGGTGAGGAAGTACACAGACTTGAAGGAGGTGGGGAAGTACACAGACTTGAAGGAGGTGGGGAAGTACACAGACTTGAAGGAGGTGGGGAAGTACACAGACTTGAAGGAGGTGGGGAAGTACACAGACTTGAAGGAGGTGGGGAAGTACACAGACTTGAAGGAGGTGGGGAAGTACACAGACTTGAAGGAGGTGGGGAAGTACACAGACTTGAAGGAGGTGGGGAAGTACACAGACTTGAAGGAGGTGGGGAAGTACACAGACTTGAAGGAGGTGGGGAAGTACACAGACTTGAAGGAGGTGGGGAAGTACACAGACTTGAAGGAGGTGCGGAAGTACACAGACTTGAAGGAGGTGGGGAAGTACACAGACTTGAAGGAGGTGGGGAAGTACACAGACTTGAAGGAGGTGGGGAAGTACACAGACTTGAAGGAGGTGGGGAAGTACACAGACTTGAAGGAGGTGGGGAGGTACACAGACTTGAAGGAGGTGGGGAAGTACACAGACTTGAAGGAGGTGGGGAAGTACACAGACTTGAAGGAGGTGGGGAAGTACACAAACTTGAAGGAGGTGGGGAAGTACACAGACTTGAAGGAGGTGGGGAAGTACACAGACTTGAAGGAGGTGGAGAAGTACACAGACTTGAAGGAGGTGGGGAAGTACACAGACTTGAAGGAGGTGGGGAAGTACACAGACTTGAAGGAGGTGGGGAAGTACACAGACTTGAAGGAGGTGGGGAAGTACACAGACTTGAAGGAGGTGGAGAAGTACACAGACTTGAAGGAGGTGGGGAAGTACACAGACTTGAAGGAGGTGGGGAAGTACACAGACTTGAAGGAGGTGGGGAAGTACACAGACTTGAAGGAGGTGGGGAGGTACACAGACTTGAAGGAAGTGGGGAAGTACACTGACTTCAAGGAGGTGGGGAAGTACACAGACTTGAAGGAGGTGAGGAAGTACACAGACTTGAAGGAGGTGGGGAAGTACACAGACTTGAAGGAGGTGGGGAAGTACACAGACTTGAAGGAGGTGAGGAAGTACACAGACTTGAAGGAGGTGAGGAAGTACACAGACTTGAAGGAGGTGGGGAAGTACACAGACTTGAAGGAGGTGGGGAAGTACACAGACTTGAAGGAGGTGGGGAAGTACACAGACTTGAAGGAGGTGGAGAAGGACACAGACTTGAAGGAAGTGGGGAGGTACACAGACTTGAAGGAGGTGGGGAAGTACACTGACTTGAAGGAGGTGGGGAAGTACACAGACTTGAAGGAGGTGGGGAAGTACACAGACTTGAAGGAGGTGGGGAAGTACACAGACTTGAAAGAGGTAGGGAAGTCCACAGGCTTGAAGGAGGTGGGGAAGTACACAGACTTGATGGAGGTGGGGAAGTACACAGGCTTGAAGGAGGTGGGGAAGTACACAGACTTGAAGGAGGTGCGGAAGTACACAGACTTGAAGGAGGTGGGGAAGTACACAGACTTGAAGGAGGTGGGGAAGTACACAGACTTGAAGGAGGTGGGGAAGTATACAGACTTGAAGGAGGTGCGGAAGTACACAGACTTGAAGGAGGTGGGGAAGTACACAGACTTGAAGGAGGTGGGGAAGTACACAGACTTGAAGGAGGTGGGGAAGAACACAGACTTGAAGTAGGTGAGGAAGTACACAGACATGAAGGAGGTGGGGAAGTACACAGACTTGAAGGAGGTGAGGAAGTACACAGACTTGAAGGAGGTGGGGAAGTACACAGACTTGAAGGAGGTGGGGAAGTACACAGATTTGAAGGAGGTGGGGAAGTACACAGACTTGAAGGAGGTGGGAAAGTACACAGACTTGAAGGAGGTGGGGAAGTACAAAGACTTGAAGGAGGTGGGGAAGTACACAGACTTGAAGGAGGTGGGGAAGTACACAGACTTGAAGGAGGTGGGGAAGTACACAGACTTGAAGGAGGTGGGGAAGTACACAGACTTGAAGGAGGTGGGGAAGTACACAGACTTGAAGGAGGTGGGGAAGTACACAGACTTGAAGGAGGTGAGGAAATACACAGGCTTGAAGGAGGTGAGGAAGTACACAGACTTGAAGGAGGTGAGAAAGTACACAGACTTGAAGGAGGTGGGGAAGTACACAGACTTGAAGGAGGTGGGAAAGTACACAGACTTGAAGGAGGTGGGAAAGTACACAGACTTGAAGGAAATGGGGAAGTACACAGCCTTGAAGGAGGTGGGAAAGTACACAGACTTGAAGGAGGTGGGGAAGTACACAGACTTGAAGGTGGTGGAGAAGTACACAGACTTGAAGGAGGTGAGGAAGTACACAGACTTGAATGAGGTAGGGAAGTACACAGACTTGAAGGAGGAGGGGAAGTACACACACTTGAAGTAGGTGAGGAAGTACACTGACTTGAAGGAGGTGGGGAAGTACACTGACTTGAAGGAGGTGAGGAAGTACACAGACTTGAAGGAGGTGGGGAAGTGCACAGACTTGAAGGAGGTGGGGAAGTACACAGACTTGAAGGAGGTGAGGAAGTACACAGGCTTGAAGGAGGTGGGGAAGTACACAGACTTGAAGGAGGTTGGGAAGTACACGGACTTGAAGGAGGTGGGGAAGTACACAGACTTGAAGGAGGTGGGGAAGTACACATACTTGAAGGAGGTGGGGAAGTACACGGACTTGAAGGAGGTGTGGAAGTACACAGACTTGAAGGAGGTGGGGAAGTACACAGACTTGAAGGAGGTGGGGAAGTACACAGACTTGAAGGAGGTGAGGAAGTACACAGACTTGAAGGAGGTGAGGAAGTATACAGACTTGAAGGAGGTGGGGAAGTACACAGACTTGAAGGAGGTGGGGAAGTACACAGACTTGAAGGAGGTGATGAAGTACTCAGACTTGAAGGAGGTGGGAAAGTACACAGACTTGAAGGATGTGGGGAAGTACACAAACTTGAAGGAGGTGGGGAAGTACACAGACTTGAAGGAGGTAAGGAAGTACACAGACTTGAAGGAGGTGGGGAAGTACACAGACTTGAAGGAGGTGGGGAAGTTCACAGTCTTGAAGGAGGTGGGGAAGTACACAGACTTGAAGGAGGATATTAAGTACACAGACTTGAAGGAGGTGGGGAAGTACACAGACTTGAAGGAGGTGGGGAAGTACACAGACTTGAAGGAGGTGGGGAAGTACACAGACTTGAAGGAGGTGAGGAAGTACGCAGACTTGAAGGAGGTGGGGAAGTACACAGACTTGAAGAAGGTGGGGAAGTACACAGACTTGAAGGAGGTGAGGAAGTATACAGACTTGGAGGAGGTGGGAAGTACACAGATTTGAAGGCGGTGGGGAAGTACACAGACTTGAAGGAGGTGGGGAAGTACACAGAATTGAAGGAGGTGGGGAAGTATGCAGACTTGAAGGAGGTGGGGAAGTATACAGACTTGAAGGAGGTGGGGAAGTACACAGACTTGTAGGAGGTGGGGAAGTACTCAGACTTGAAGGAGGTGGGGAAGTACACAGACTTGAAGGAGGTGAGGAAGTATACAGACTTGAAGGAGGTGGGGAAGTACACAGACTTGAAGGAGGTGGGGAAGTGCACAGACTTGAAGGAGGTGGGAAAGTACACAGACTTGAAGAAGGTGGGGAAGTACACAGAATTGATTGAGGTGGGGAAGTACACAGACTTTAAGGAGGTGGGAAAGTACACAGACTTGAAAGAGGTGGGGAAGTACACAGACTTGAAGGATGTGGGAAAGTACACAGATTTAAAGAAGGTGGGGAAGTACACAGACTTTAAGGAGGTGGGGAAGTTCACAGTCTTGAAGGAGGTGGGGAAGTACACAGACTTGAAGGAGGTGAGGAAGTACACAGACTTGAAGGAGGTGGGGAAGTACACAGACTTGAAGGAGGTGGGGAAGTTCACGGTCTTGAAGGAGGTGGGGAAGTACACAGACTTGAAGGAGGTGAGGAAGTACAGAGACTTGAAGGAGGTGAGGAAGTACACAAACTTGAAGGAGGTAAGGAAGTACACAGACTTGAAGGAGGAGAGGAAGTACACAGACTTGAAGGAGGTGGGGAAGTACACACACTTGAAGGAGGTGCGGAAGTACACAGACTTGAAGGAGGTGGGGAAGTACACAGACTTGAAGGAGGTGAGGAAGTACACAGACTTGAAGGAGGTGGGGAAGTACACAGACTTGAAGGAGGTGGGGAAGTGCACAGACTTGAAGGAGGTGAGGAAGTATACAGACTTGAAGGAGGTGGGAAGTACACAGATTTGAAGGAGGTGAGGAAGTACACAGACTTGAAGGAGGTGGGGAAGTACACAGAATTGAAGGAGGTGAGGAAGTACACAGACTTGAAGGAGGTGGGGAAGTACACAGACTTGAAGGAGGTGAGGAAGTACACAGACTTGAAGGAGGTGGGGAAGTACACAGACTTGAAGGAGGTGGGGAAGTACACAGAATTGAAGGAGGTGAGGAAGTACACAGACTTGAAGGAGGTGAGGAAGCATACAGACTTGAAGGAGGTGGGGAAGTACACAGTCTTGATGGAGGTGGGGAAGTGCACAGATTTGAAGAAGGTGGGGAAGTACACAGACTTGAAGAAGGTGGGGAAGTACACAGACTTGAAGAAGGTGGGGAAGTACACAGACTTGAAGAAGGTGGGGAAGTACACAGACTTGAAGGAGGTGAGGACGTATACAGACTTGAAGGAGGTGGGGAAGTACACAGACTTGAAGGAGGTGAGGAAGTACACAGACTTTAAGGAGTTGGGAAAGTACACAGACTTGAAGGAGGTGAGGAAGTACACAGACTTGAAGGAGGTGAGGAAGTACACAGACTTGAAGGATGTGAGGAAGTACACAGACTTTAAGGAGTTGGGAAAGTACACAGACTTGAAGGAGGTGAGGAAGTACACAGACTTGAAGAAAGTGAGGAAGCATACAGACTTGAAGGAGGTGAGGAAGTACACAGACTTGAAGGAGGTGAGGAAGTACACAGACTTGAAGGAGGTAAGGAAGTACACAGACTTGAAGGAGGTAAGGAAGTACACAGACTTGAAGGAGTTGAGGAAGTACACAGACTTGAAGGAGGTGAGGAAGCATACAGACTTGAAGGAGGTGAGGAAGTACACAGACTTGAAGGAGGTGAGGAAGTACACAGACTTGAAGGAGGTAAGGAAGTACACAGACTTGAAGGAGGTAAGGAAGTACACAGACTTGAAGGAAGTGAGGAAGCATACAGACTTGAAGGAGTTGAGGAAGTACACAGACTTGAAGGAGGTGAGGAAGCATACAGACTTGAAGGAGGTGAGGAAGTACACAGACTTGAAGGAGGTAAGGAGGTACACAGACTTGAAGGAGATGAGGAAGTACACAGACTTGAAGGAAGTGAGGAAGCATACAGACTTGAAGGAGGTGGGGAAGTACACAGACTTGAAGGAGATGAGGAAGTACACAGACTTGAAGGAGGTGAGGAAGTACACAGACTTGAAGGAGGTGAGAAAGCATACAGACTTGAAGGAGGTGAGGAAGCATACAGACTTGAAGGAGGTGAGGAAGTACACAGACTTGAAGGAGGTGAGAAAGCATACAGACTTGAAGGAGGTGAGGAAGTACACAGACTTGAAGGAGGTGAGGAAGCATAAAGAATTGAAGGAGGTGAGGAAGCATAAAGAATTGAAGGAGGTGGGGAAGTATACAAACTTAAAGAAGATGTGGAAGTACACAAACGTCGTGAAGGAGGTGGAGAGAGGAAGAAAAAGAGAGAGAGAGAGAGAGAGAGAGAGAGAGAGAGAGAGAGAGAGAGAGAGAGAGAGAGAGAGAGAGAGAGAGAGAGAGAGACCTAACGTAAGCTTCTATCTTAATACATCTCCGACACAAGCTAAGATTACACTTTCCTCGCTATGTTTTGTATGTGGAACGGACTGTACTTTAAGTGTTCAGTACGTGTTTGTGCGTACATGGTACGTAGGGGATGTACTAGAGTGTATAGCTTATGGCTATGCTCATTACAATAATTTTTGAACCAATTGAGAGGTAAGCCAGCGGAAGGCCTCGGTCAAATGACGGACTGCGGGTCATCATGTTAACGAGACCCGCGTCAGGAAACACTTGTCCTGAAAATAAATGGTATAAAATACCGACACATTGGAAACATGAACACATATGCAGTTTAATGTGATCCTTTATTGACAACGTTTCGCCCACACAGTGAGCTTTTTCAAGTCACACACGGATCTACCTGGGGTGGAAGGTACGGGAGTATTTATAGTTAGGTTCAGAATGTTGAGGTCAGGTGGAGAATGCTGCATCTGATGATCTACCGGGTGGGGTTATAGAGTCTTTGGTAGCTTGGTAGGGGTATTGGACAAGTTGTGAGTAGACCTTCTGCAGTGTTCTATGTTCTTATGTGGGATAGCGATGAAGAAGTTTCTTGGCGAGTGGTTCAGCTATGTTATAGAAGCCGTTGTTCTGGTTGAAATTGTTGGTTATAGTGATAAGCGATGATTCCAGGATTCTTCGGTATTGAGTGTTGTCTTCTGTGGCGATAAGTCTTGAGTTTCTGTAGTTAATTAAATGGTTGTGTGAATTGCGATGTTGTACACAGGCATTCCTTGTATCGTCAGTCCTGCTTGCATATTGGTATTCTGAAATACGTGTTTGGAGGTCTCTTGATGTTTCGCCCACTTATAATTTGTTGGTCATTACAAGGGATTATGTATACCCCTGCAGAGGATGGAAGCTTGTCCTGTCTACTACTGGTGATGTCCTTGATGGTCGTGGTTGTGGAGGTAGATACTTGGAATGATGTATTGGAAAAGATGTTGGAAACATGTTTGGCAATGGAGTTGGTGGGGAGGACTATGTATCTCTTCTCGGCAGTGTCTTCTCTGGGTGTGTTGAAGATGTTTAATGCCCGCCGTCTGCAGTCTCTGATGAAGTGACGAGGATAGTGGAGTTTAGAAAATACTTGTCCAATTATAGTGCATTCTTCCTCAAGGAACTCATTGCTGCAGATTCTGAGTGCACGCAGGAAGAAGCCTATAATTACACCACGTTTGGTTTTGGTGTCGTGGTGAGAGTAGAAGTGGAGAAGATCGTTTTGGTTGGTTGGTTTTCGATAGACTTTAAAACTAAGTTCATGGTCAGTTTTGCAGAGAAGAACATCAAGGAAAGGAAGAGTGTTGTCGACTTCTTCTTCAAGTGTGAACTGGATTGAGGGCTCGACCTGGTTGAGCTTGTCTTGGAGAGCTTGAACGTTGAAGCGCCTGGGAGTTATGAGGAGAATATCGTCAACATAACGGAGCCAGGTGACGGAATAATGGTGGAGAAGCACTCGGCTCCATATGTTCCATGTATAAGTTCGCCAGGACGGCACTGAGTGGCGAACTCATGGGTAGACCAAAAGTCTGTTGAAAGAGGTGATTTTCGAAAGAAAAACACGTAAAGCCGACACATAGTTCAACGAGGTCTATGAAATCGCTGGCTGGAATAAGAAGATCAAGTGAATCGTCAATTTTTCTGTGCAGAAGATCGATGGCTTGTGTAGTAGGTACTTTGGTGAATAGGGAAGTTACGTCAAGGCTGGAAAGTTTCTTGTTCCTGATGATGATATTGCGAATGCGATTGAGAAGATCACCCGAGTGATAAAGGAGGTGGTGTTGTTATCATGAACACTGACGACTACAAGAACAAAATGCTCAATCTACTTAATGACCCAGATACCTACAAACCTCTCACAACTAACCAAGTGGACAACCTTACTAAAACTTTTCTTCAAAGGACTCGCCGCATTCTGAGGAACTCAGAACAAGGGAAGAAACTTCTGCACACCACGCCCAGCAACCCCGGACCTGCCAGAATGTACGGCCTACCAAAAACTCACAAGCCTGGTATCCCATTGAGGCCCATATCTTCGGGAATAGGCAGTGATCCCCACAAACTCTCAGGAATTCTCGCAAAACACCTCTCCAAACTCTTGGGTGATCTTCTCAATCGCATTCGCAACATCACCATCAGGAACAAGAAACTTTCCAGCCTTGACGTAACTTCCCTATTCACCAAAGTACCTACTACACAAGCCATCGATCTCCTGCACAGAAAAATTGACGATTCACTTGATCTTCTTATTCCAGCCAGCGATTTCATAGACCTCGTTGAACTATGTGTCGGCTTTACGTGTTTTTCTTTCGAAAATCACCTCTTTCAACAGACTTTTGGTCTACCCATGAGTTCGCCACTCAGTGCCGTCCTGGCGAACTTATACATGGAACATCTGGAAGCCGAGCGTTTCTCCACCATTATTCCTTCGACTGTCACCTGGCTCCGTTAAGTTGACGATATTCTCCTCATAACTCCCAGATGCTTCAACGTTCAAGCTCTCCAAGACAAGCTCAACCAGGTCGAGCCCTCAATCCAGTTCACACTTGAAGAAGAAGTCGACAACACTCTTCCTTTCCTTGATGTTCTTCTCTGCAAAACTGACCATGAACTTCGTTTTAAAGTCTATCGAAAACCCACCAACCAAAATGATCTTCTCCACTTCTACTCTCACCACGACACCAAAACTAAACGTGGTGTAATTATAGGCTTCTTCCTGCGCGCACTCAGAATCTGCAGCAATGAGTTCCTTGAGGAAGAATGCACTATAATTGGACAAGTAATTTCTAAATTCCACTATCCTCGTCACTTCATCAGAGACTGTAGACGGCGGGCATTAAACATCTTCAACACACCCAGAGAAGACACTGCCGAGAAGAGATACATAGTCCTCCCCACCAACTCCATTGTCAAGCATGTCTCCAACATCTTTTCCAATACATCATTCCAAGTATCTACCTCCACAACCACGACCATCAAGGACATCACCAGTAGTAGACAGGACAAGCTTCCATCCTCTGCAGGGGTATACATAATCCCTTGTAATGACTGTAACAAATTATACGTGGGCGAAACATCAAGAGACCTCCAAACAGGTATTTCAGAACACCAATACGCAAGCAGGACTGACGATACAAGGAATGCCTGTGTACAACATCGCAATTCACACAACCATTGAATTAACTACAGAAACTCAAGACTTATCGCCACAGAAGACAACACTCAATACCGAAGAATCCTGGAATCATCACTTATCACTATAACCAACAATTTCAACCAGAACAACGGCTTCTATAACATAGCTGAACCACTCGCCAAGAAACTTCTTCATCGCTATCCCACATAAGAACATAGAACACTGCAGAAGGTCTACTCACAACTTGTCCAATACCCCTACCAAGCTACCCAAGACTCTATAACTCCACCCGGTAGATCATCAGATGCAGCATTCTCCACCTGACCTCAACATTCTGAACCTGACTATAAATACTCCCGTACCTTCCACCCCAGGTAGATCTGTGTGTTTGTAGATGAATGGTTCAGAGAACCGACATGTTGATAAATTAGACACATGTGCAACTCTTGGGTATCTTTATTGAGGAAACGTTTCGCCACATAGTGGCTTCATCAGTCCATACAAAGGAGAATCTTGAAGAACAGGAGGAGAATGAGGTAATCAGTCCCTTAACCTTGAGTCGATGTGGTCAGTCCATCAATCTTCGACGACTTGAGAGTGAAAAAGTAAGATTTAGCTGAAGTTATCCCACACTAGTGACATCTCAGCCTGGCAGACTCTCTCGTGAGTCTGGCTGGCTCGCACCAAACTACAATCTCTCTGTATAAGATCGTTATACATGTAACACCAAGAACATTACCTCTCTTACTCTCTCCTAACTTTATGCATAATCAGGTTTAACTAGTCCATGCCTAATTAATACAGTGAATGTATTTTTTCATAATTACACTAATCGCTGCCAGGAGATAACTAATACAAAGAGTAACCAAAGGGGGAAGTTGAATGATAGCTCTTGGTTTTTCGTGATATAGCCAATACTTTCAGAAGAATATAATCTTGTTGCCACACTGGAAGCTCTTCAGGGAGTGTTGGGTGCAACACTACAGGCCCAGAGCTATCATTCAACTCCCTCTGCAGTTGTTTTGTTCTGGTTGGAATGTATGTTAAGTTAAAAATATGTTTTAAGGTAACAATATGTAAAATATTGTTTTGTCTTTCAGTGTGTTACTGACAGTGTTACTGACAGTGTTACTGACAGTGTTGCTGACAGTGTTACTGACAGTGTTGCTGACAGTGTTACTGACAGTGTGTCAGTAACACTGTCAGTGTGTCAGTAACACTGTCAGTGTGTCAGTAACACTGTCAGTGTGTCAGTAACACTGTCAGTGTGTCAGTAACACTGTCAGTGTGTCAGTAACACTGTCAGTGTGTCAGTAACACTGTCAGTGTGTCAGTAACACTGTCAGTGTGTCAGTAACACTGTCAGTGTGTCAGTAACACTGTCAGTGTGTCAGTAACACTGTCAGTGTGTCAGTAACACTGTCAGTGTGTCAGTAACACTGTCAGTGTGTTGCTGACAGTGTGTCAGTAACACTGTCAGTGTGTTGCTGATAGTGTGTCAGTAACACTGTCAGTGTGTTACTGAGAGAATGTTAGTAATACTGTCAGTGTGTTGCGGACACTGGTTCCTGCCTGGTTACTGATACCCAGCAATGGGGCACTGGTTCCTGCCTAGCTACTGATACCCAGCAATAGGGCACTGGTTCCTGCCTAGTTACTGATACCCAGTACTGGGGCACTGGTTCCTGCCTAGTTGCTGATACCCAGCATTGGGGCACTGGTTTCTGTCTAGTTACTGATACCCAGCATTGGGGCACTGGTTCCTGCCTAGTTAGTGATACCCAGCACTGGGGCACTGGTTCCTGCCTAGTTACTGATACCCAGCACTGGGGCACTGGTTCCTGGCTAGTTACTGATACCCAGCACTAGGGCACTGGTTCCTGCCTAGTCACTGATACCCAGCACTGGGGAACTGGTTCCAGCCTAGTCACTGATACCCAGCACTGGGGAACTGGTTCCTGCCTAGTCACTGATACCCAGCACTGGGGCACTAGCTCCTTCCTAGTCACTGATGCCCAGCACTGGGTCACTGGTTCCTACTAGATACTGATACCCAGCACTGGGGCACTAGTTCCTGCCTAGTCACTGGTACCCAGCACTGAGGAGCTGGTTCCTACCTAGTCACTGATACCCAGCACTGGGGCACTAGTTCCTTCCTAGTCACTGATGCCCAGCACTGGGTCACTGGTTCCTGCCTAGTTACTGACACCCAGCACTGGGGCACTTGTTCCTGCCTAGTCACTGATACCCAGCACTGGGGCACTGGTTCCTGCCTAGTTACTGACACACAGCACTGGGGCACTTGTTCCTGCCTAGTCACTGATACCCAGCACTGGGGCACTGGTTCCTGTCTAGTCACTGGTGTCTATCGCTGGGGCACTAGTTCCTGCCTAGTCACTGATACCTAGCACTGGGGCACTAGTTCCTGTCTAGTCACTGATACCTAGCACTGGGGTGCTAGCTCCTGCCTAGTCACTGATACCTAGCACTGGGGCACTAGCTCCTGCCTAGTCACTGATACCTAGCACTGGGGCACTAGTTCCTGCCTAGTTACTGATACCCAGCACTGGGGCACCAATGGTTCCCTCATCACTCAGAGGATCATCCGATAATAAGCACCCACGTCAGGAAACACCTGTTTAATAACTAAACACCTGCCTCTTTAAATTAAACTGAGGAGAAGTGCCCGCTGGACAACTGTCTTCACTCACTAAGGGACTGTGGTCTACCAGACAAAAATAGTGGCGGAGAATACCTATATAGTGGACCCCCGGTTAACGAACTTTTTTCATTCCAGTAGTATGTTCAGGTGCCAGTACTGACCGAATTTTTTCCCATAAGGAATATTGTGAAGTAGATTAGTCCATTTCAGACCCCCAAACATACACGTACAAACGCACTTACATAAATACACTTACATAATTGGTCGCATTTGGAGGTGATCGTTAAGCGGGGGTCCACTATATTAGGAAGACAACCACTTTATAAGATAAGAATTCCCAGATACATTGTGCTGATTTATCATCCATTGTAACATTGTTTTTCAAGGATTAAAGGTACCTAACTGTTGGACATGTGTCTTATCAAGGTGTCGGTATTGTATACCATTACGACGGTGAGCAGCTGAAGCAAGCCACTTCGTTCAGTGTTCTCAGTACGATGTTTGGACCCTGGATGTTGACATCACAGTGTTTCCCATCACTGCCTCGGCCGTTCTTCCGAGTCTTTCTCATTTTTATTTGACCTTTCTCACGTTTTATTCCATCTCTTTTATTTTTGTTATTGTACCGTCTTTGCTTCTGGATTATCATCCATTGTATTGGCTGCTTCCTCATCCACAACCTCCACGTCTTCTTATCATCATCCATAGCATCCACTTGCCTCACCATCCACAGTACCTGCCACTTCCACTTGCCACCATCCACCTCCTGACATCATCCACTTGTTGCCATCATCCACCTCCTGCTACCACCATCCACCTCCTCATGCCACCATCCACCTTCTCCTACCACCAATCACTTCCTGCCACCATCCACTACCTCCTGACACCATCCGCCTCCTGCCACCATCCACCATCTCCTGCCACCATCCACTACCTCATGCCACCATTCACATCCTGCCACCATCCACCACTTCCTGCCACCAACCACCACCTCCTGCCACTATCCACCACCTCCTGCCACCATCCACCACCTCCTGCCACCATCTACCACCTCCTACCACCATCCACCACCTCCTGCCACCATCCACCACCTCCTGCCACCATCCACCACCTCCTGCCACCATCCATTACCTCCTGCCACCACCCACCTCCTCCTGCCACCATCCACCACCTCCTGCCATCATTCCACCACCTCCTGCCACCATCCACCACCTCCTGCCACCATCCACCACCTCCTGCCACCATCCACCACCTCCTGCCACCATCCACCACCTCCTGCCACCATCCACCACCTCCTGCCACCATCCACCACCTCCTGCCACCATCCACCACCTCCTGCCACCATCCACCACCTCCTGCAACCATCCACCACCTCCTGCCACCATCCACCACCACCTGCCACCATCCACCACCTCCTGCCACCATCCACCACCTCCTGCCACCATCCACCACCTCCTGCCACCATCCACCACCTCCTGCCACCATCCACCACCTCCTGCCACCATCCACCACCTCCTGCCACCATCCACCACCTCCTGCCACCATCCACCACGTCCTGCCACCATCCACTACCTCCTGCCACCATCCACCACCTCCTGCCACCATCCACCACCTCCTGCCACCATCCACCACCTCCTGCCAGCATCCACTACCTCCTGCCACCATCCACTACCTCCTGCCACCATCCACCACCTCCTGCCACCATCCACTACCTCCTGCCACCATCCACCACCTCCTGCCACCATCCACTACCTCCTGCCACCATCCACCACCTCCTGCCACCATCCACTACCTCCTGCCACCACCCACTACCTCCTGCCACCATCCACTACCTCCTGCCACCATCCACCACCTCCTGCCACCATCCACTACCTCCTGCCACCATCCACCACCTCCTGCCACCATCCACCACCTCCTGCCACCATCCACCACCTCCTGCCACCATCCACCTCCTCCTGCCACCATCCACCACCTCCTGCCACCATCCACCACCTCCTGCCACCATCCACCACCTCCTGCCACAATCCACCACCTCCTGCCACCATCCACCACCTCCTGCCACCATCCACCACCTCCTGCCACCATCCACCACCTCCTGCCACCATCCACCTCCTCCTGCCACAATCCACCACCTCCTGCCACCATCCACCTCCTCCTGCCACCATCCACCACCTCCTGCCACCATCCACCACCTCCTGCCACCATCCACCTCCTCCTGCCACCATCCACTACCTCCTGCCACCAACCACTACCTCCTGCCACAATCCACCACCTCCTGCCACTATCCACCACCTCCTGCCACCATCCACCACCTCCTGCCACCATCCACCACCTCCTGCCACCATCCACCACCTCCTGCCACCATCCACCACCTCCTGCCACCATCCACCACCTCCTGCCACCATCCACTACCTCCTGTCACCATCCACTACCTCCTGCCACCATCCACCACCTCCTGCCACCATCCACTACCTCCTGCCACCATCCACTACCTCTTGCCACCATCCACCACCTCCTGCCACCATCCACTACCTCCTGCCACCATCCACTACCTCCTGCCACCATCCACTACCTCCTGCCACCATCCACTACCTCCTGCCACCATCCACTACCTCCTGCCACCATCCACCACCTCCTGCCACCATCCACCACCTCCTGCCACCATCCACTACCTCCTGCCACCATCCACCACCTCCTGCCACCATCCACCACCACCTGCCACCATCCACTACCTCCTGCCACCATCCACCACCTCCTGCCACCATCCACTACCTCCTGCCACCATCCACCACCACCTGCCACCATCCACTACCTCCTGCCACCATCCACCACCTCCTGCCACCATCCACCACCTCCTGCCACCATCCACCACCTCCTGCCACCATCCATTACCTCCTGCCACCATCCACTACCTCCTGCCACCATCCACTACCTCCTGCCAGCATCCACAACCTCCTGCCACCATCCACCACCTCCTGCCACCATCCACCACCTCCTGCCACCATCCACCACCTCCTGCCACCATCCACCACCTCCTGCCACCATCCACCACCTCCTGCCACCATCCACTACCTCCTGCCACCATCCACTACCTCCTGCCACCATCCACCACCTCCTGCCACCATCCACTACCTCCTGCCACCATCCACCACGTCCTGCCACCATCCACTACCTCCTGCCACCATCCACCACCTCCTGCCACCATCCACCACCTCCTGCCACCATCCACCACCTCCTGCCACCATCCACTACCTCCTGCCACCATCCACTACCTCCTGCCACCATCCACCACCTCCTGCCACCATCCACTACCTCCTGCCACCATCCACCACCTCCTGCCACCATCCACTACCTCCTGCCACCATCCACTACCACCTGCCACCATCCACTACCTCCTGCCACCATCCACTACCTCCTGCCACCATCCACTACCTCCTGCCACCATCCACCACCTCCTGCCACCATCCACTACCTCCTGCCACCATCCACCACCTCCTGCCACCATCCACTACCTCCTGCCACCATCCACCACCTCCTGCCACAATCCACTACCTCCTGCCACCATCCACTACCTCCTGCCACCATCCACCACCTCCTGCAACCATCCACTACCTCCTGCCACCATCCACCACCTCCTGCCACCATCCACTACCTCCTGCCACCATCCACCACCTCCTGCCACCATCCACTACCTCCTGCCACCATCCACTACCTCCTGCCACCATCCACCACCTCCTGCAACCATCCACTACCTCCTGCCACCATCCACCACCTCCTGCCACCATCCACTACCTCCTGCCACCATCCACCACCTCCTGCCATCACCCACTACCTCCTACCACCATCCACCACCTCCTGCCACCATCCACTACCTCCTGCCACCATCCACTACCTCCTGCCACCATCCACCACCACCTGCCACCATCCACTACCTCCTGCCACCATCCACCACCTCCTGCAACCATCCACTACCTCCTGCCACCATCCACCACCTCCTGCCACCATCCACTACCTCCTGCCACCATCCACCACCTCCTGCCATCACCCACTACCTCCTACCACCATCCACCACCTCCTGCCACCATCCACTACCTCCTGCCACCATCCACTACCACCTGCCACCATCCACTACCTCCTGCCACCATCCACTACCTCCTGCCACCATCCACTACCTCCTGCCACCATCCACTACCTCCTGCCACCATCCACCACCTCCTGCCACCATCCACTACCTCCTGCCACCATCCACCACCTCCTGCCACCATCCACTACCTCCTGCCACCATCCACTACCTCCTGCCACCATCCACCACCTCCTGCAACCATCCACTACCTCCTGCCACCATCCACCACCTCCTGCCACCATCCACTACCTCCTGCCACCATCCACCACCTCCTGCCATCACCCACTACCTCCTACCACCATCCACCACCTCCTGCCACCATCCACTACCTCCTGCCACCATCCACTACCTCCTGCCACCATCCACCACCACCTGCCACCATCCACTACCTCCTGCCACCATCCACCACCTCCTGCCACCATCCACTACCTCCTGCCACCATCCACCACCTCCTGCCACCATCCACTACCTCCTGCCACCATCCACCACCTCCTGCCACCATCCACCACCTCCTGCCACCATCCACCACCTCCTGCCACCATCCACTACCTCCTGCCACCATCCACTACCTCCTGCCACCATCCACTACCTCCTGCCAGCATCCACCACCTCCTGCCACCATCCACCACCTCCTGCCACCATCCACCACCTCCTGCCACCATCCACCACCTCCGGCCACCATCCACCCTCCTGCCACCATCCACTACCTCCTGCCACCATCCACCACCTCCTGCCACCATCCACTACCTCCTGCCACCATCCACTACCTCCTGCCACCATCCACTCCTGCCACCATCCACGACCTCCTGCCACCATCCACCACCTCCTGCCACCATCCACTACCTCCTGCCACCATCCACCATCCACTACCTCCTGCCACCATCCACCACCTCCTGCCACCATCCACTACCTCCTGCCACCATCCACCACCTCCTGCCACCATCCACCACCTCCTGCCACCATCCACCACCTCCTGCCACCATCCACCACCTCCTGCCACCACTCCTCCTGCCACCATCCACTACCTCCTGCCACCATCCACCACCTCCTGCCACCATCCACTACCTCCTGCCACCATCCACCACCTCCTGCCACCATCCACTACCTCCTGCCACCTCCTGCCACCATCCACCACCTCCTGCCACCATCCACTCCTGCCACCATCCACCACCTCCTGCCACCATCCACTACCTCCTGCCACCATCCACTACCTCCTGCCACCATCCACCACCTCCTGCCACCATCCACCACCTCCTGCCACCATCCACCACCTCCTGCCACCATCCACTACCTCCTGCCACCATCCACCACCTCCTGCCACCATCCACTACCTCCTGCCACCATCCACTCCTGCCACCTCCTGCCACCATCCACTACCTCCTGCCACCATCCACCACCTCCTGCCACCATCCACTACCTCCTGCCACCATCCACCACCTCCTGCCACCATCCACTACCTCCTGCCACCATCCACCACCTCCTGCCACCATCCACCACCTCCTGCCACCATCCACTACCTCCTGCCACCTCCTGCCACCATCCACTACCTCCTGCCACCATCCACGACCTCCTGCCACCTCCTGCCACCATCCACCACCTCCTGCCACCTCCTGCCACCATCCACTACCTCCTGCCACCATCCACCACCTCCTGCCACCATCCACCACCTCCTGCCACCATCCACCACCTCCTGCCACCATCCACTACCTCCTGCCACCATCCACTACCTCCTGCCACCATCCACTACCTCCTGCCACCATCCACCACCTCCTGCCACCATCCACCACCTCCTGCCACCATCCACTACCTCCTGCCACCATCCACTACCTCCTGCCACCATCCACTACCTCCTGCCACCATCCACTACCTCCTGCCACCATCCACCACCTCCTGCCACCATCCACTACCTCCTGCCACCATCCACCACCTCCTGCCACCATCCACTACCTCCTGCCACCATCCACTACCTCCTGCCACCATCCACCACCTCCTGCCACCATCCACTACCTCCTGCCACCATCCACCACCTCCTGCCACCATCCACTACCTCCTGCCACCATCCACCACCTCCTGCCACCATCCACTACCTCCTGCCACCATCCACCACCTCCTGCCACCATCCACTACCTCCTGCCACCATCCACCACCTCCTGCCACCATCCACTACCTCCTGCCACCATCCACCACCTCCTGCCAGCATCCACCACCTCCTGCCAGCATCCACCACCTCCTGCCACCATCCACCACCTCCTGCCACCATCCACCACCTCCTGCCACCATCCACCACCTCCTGCCACCAGCCACTCCCACCACCCACCACCTCCTGCCACCATCCACTACCTCCTGCCACATCATCCACTACCTCCTGCCACCATCCACCACCTCCTGCCACCATCCACCATCCACCTCCTGCCACCATCCACTACCTCCTGCCACCATCCACCACCTCCTGCCACCATCCACCACCTCCTGCCACCATCCACCACCTCCTGCCACCATCCACTACCTCCTGCCACCATCCACTACCTCCTGCCACCATCCACTACCTCCTGCCACCATCCACCACCTCCTGCCACCATCCACTACCTCCTGCCACCATCCACCACCTCCTGCCACCATCCACCACCTCCTGCCACCATCCACCACCTCCTGCCACCATCCACCACCTCCTGCCACCATCCACTACCTCCTGCCACCATCCACCACCTCCTGCCACCATCCACCACCTCCTGCCACCATCCACCACCTCCTGCCACCATCCACTACCTCCTGCCACCACCACCTCCTGCCACCATCCACCACCTGCCACCATCCACCACCTCCTGCCACCATCCACTACCTCCTGCCACCATCCACTACCTCCTGCCACCATCCACCACCTCCTGCCACCATCCACCACCTCCTGCCACCATCCACCACCTCCTGCCACCATCCACCACCTCCTGCCACCATCCACTACCTCCTGCCACCATCCACCACCTCCTGCCACCATCCACTACCTCCTGCCACCATCCACTACCTCCTGCCACCATCCACCACCTCCTGCCACCATCCACCACCTCCTGCCACCATCCACTACCTCCTGCCACCATCCACCACCTCCTGCCACCATCCACTACCTCCTGCCACCATCCACCACCTCCTGCCACCATCCACCACCTCCTGCCACCATCCACTACCTCCTGCCACCATCCACTACCTCCTGCCACCATCCACCACCTCCTGCCACCATCCACTACCTCCTGCCACCATCCACCACCTCCTGCCACCATCCACCACCTCCTGCCACCATCCACCACCTCCTGCCACCATCCACTACCTCCTGCCACCATCCACTACCTCCTGCCACCATCCACTACCTCCTGCCACCATCCACCACCTCCTGCCACCATCCACTACCTCCTGCACCATCCACCACCTCCTGCCACCATCACCTCCTGCCACCATCCACTACCTCCCGCCACCATCCACCACCTCCTGCCACCATCCACTACCTCCTGCCACCATCCACCACCTCCTGCCACCATCCACCACCTCCTGCCACCATCCACCACCTCCTGCCACCATCCACCACCTCCTGCCACCATCCACTACCTCCTGCCACCATCCACCACCTCCTGCCACCATCCACCACCTCCTGCCACCATCCACTACCTCCTGCCACCATCCACCACCTCCTGCCACCATCCACCACCTCCTGCCACCATCCACTACCTCCTGCCACCATCCACCACCTCCTGCCACCATCCACCACCTCCTGCCACCATCCACCACCTCCTGCCACCATCCACCACCTACCTCCTGCCACCATCCACTACCTCCTGCCCCCATCCACGACCTCCTGCCACCATCCACCACCTCCTGCCACCATCCACCACCTCCTGCCACCATCCACTACCTCCTGCCACCTCCTGCCACCATCCACTACCTCCTGCCACCATCCACTACCTCCTGCCACCATCCACCACCTCCTGCCACCATCCACTACCTCCTGCCACCATCCACTACCTCCTGCCACCATCCACCACCTCCTGCCACCATCCACTACCTCCTGCCACCATCCACCACCTCCTGCCACCATCCACCACCTCCTGCCACCATCCACTACCTCCTGCCACCATCCACCACCTCCTGCCACCATCCACCACCTCCTGCCACCATCCACCACCTCCTGCCACCATCCACCACCTCCTGCCACCATCCACCACCTCCTGCCACCATCCACTACCTCCTGCCACCATCCACCACCTCCTGCCACCATCCACCACCTCCTGCCACCATCCACCACCTCCTGCCACCATCCACTACCTCCTGCCACCATCCACTACCTCCTGCCACCATCCACTACCTCCTGCCACCATCCACTACCTCCTGCCACCATCCACCACCTCCTGCCACCATCCACTACCTCCTGCCACCATCCACCACCTCCTGCCACCATCCACTACCTCCTGCCACCATCCACCACCTCCTGCCACCATCCACTACCTCCTGCCACCATCCACTACCTCCTGCCACCATCCACTACCTCCTGCCACCATCCACCACCTCCTGCCACCATCCACCACCTCCTGCCACCATCCACCACCTCCTGCCACCATCCACCACCTCCTGCCACCATCCACCACCTCCTGCCACCATCCACCACCTCCTGCCACCATCCACCACCTCCTGCCACCATCCACCACCTCCTGCCACCATCCACTACCTCCTGCCACCATCCACCACCTCCTGCCACCATCCACTACCTCCTGCCACCATGCACCACCTCCTGCCACCATCCACTACCTCCTGCCAACATCCACCACCTCCTGCCACCATCCACCACCTCCTGCCACCATCCACTACCTCCTGCCACCATCCACCACCTCCTGCCACCATCCACCACCTCCTGCCACCATCCACCACCTCCTGCCACCATCCACCACCTCCTGCCACCATCCACTACCTCCTGCCACCATCCACTACCTCCTGCCACCATCCACTACCTCCTGCCACCATCCACTACCTCCTGCCACCATCCACTACCTCCTGCCACCATCCACTACCTCCTGCCACCATCCACTACCTCCTGCCACCATCCACCACCTCCTGCCACCATCCACCACCTCCTGCCACCATCCACTACCTCCTGCCACCATCCACTACCTCCTGCCACCATCCACTACCTCCTGCCACCATCCACCACCTCCTGCCACCATCCACTACCTCCTGCCACCATCCACCACCTCCTGCCACCATCCCCCACTGCCACCATCCTGCCACCCTCCACCACCTGCTGCCACCCTCCACTACCTCCTGCCACCATCCACCACCTCCTGCCACCATCCACTACCTCCTGCCACCATCCACCACCTCCTGCCACCATCCACTACCTCCTGCCACCATCCACTACCTCCTGCCACCATCCACTACCTCCTGCCACCATCCACTACCTCCTGCCACCATCCACTACCTCCTGCCACCATCCACTACCTCCTGCCACCATCCACTACCTCCTGCCACCATCCACTACCTCCTGCCACCTCCACTGCCACCATCCACTACCTCCTGCCACCATCCACCACCTCCTGCCACCATCCACTACCTCCTGCCACCATCCACTACCTCCTGCCACCATCCACCACCTCCTGCCACCATCCACCCTCCTGCCACCATCCACCACCTCCTGCCACCATCCACCACCTCCTGCCACCATCCACTACCTCCTGCCACCATCCACCACCTCCTGCCACCATCCACCCACCATCCTGCCACCATCCACCACCTCCTGCCACCATCCACCACCTCCTGCCACCATCCACTACCTCCTGCCACCATCCACCACCTCCTGCCACCATCCACCACCTCCTGCCACCATCCACTACCTCCTGCCACCATCCACCACCTCCTGCCACCATCCACCACCTCCTGCCACCATCCACTACCTCCTGCCACCACTACCTCCTGCCACCATCCACCACCTCCTGCCACCATCCACGACCTCCTGCCACCATCCACTACCTCCTGCCACCATCCACTACCTCCTGCCACCATCCACCACCTCCTGCCACCATCCACCACCTCCTGCCACATCCACTACCTCCTGCCACCTCCTGCCACCATCCACCACCTCCTGCCACCATCCACTACCTCCTGCCACCATCCACTACCTCCTGCCACCATCCACTACCTCCTGCCACCATCCACCACCTCCTGCCACCATCCACTACCTCCTGCCACCATCCACCACCTCCTGCCACCATCCACTACCTCCTGCCACCATCCACCACCTCCTGCCACCATCCACTACCTCCTGCCACCATCCACCACCTCCTGCCACCATCCACCACCTCCTGCCACCATCCACCACCTCCTGCCACCATCCACCACCTCCTGCCACCATCCACCACCTCCTGCCACCATCCACTACCTCCTGCCACCATCCACCACCTCCTGCCACCATCCACCACCTCCTGCCACCATCCACCACCTCCTGCCACCATCCACTACCTCCTGCCACCATCCACCACCTCCTGCCACCATCCACTACCTCCTGCCACCATCCACTCCTCCTGCCACCATCCACCACCTCCTGCCACCATCCACTACCTCCTGCCACCATCCACTACCTCCTGCCACCATCCACTACCTCCTGCCACCATCCACTACCTCCTGCCACCATCCACCACCTCCTGCCACCATCCACTACCTCCTGCCACCATCCACCACCTCCTGCCACCATCCACTACCTCCTGCCACCATCCACCACCTCCTGCCACCATCCACCACCTCCTGCCACCATCCACTACCTCCTGCCACCATCCACCACCTCCTGCCACCATCCACCACCTCCTGCCACCATCCACTACCTCCTGCCACCATCCACTACCTCCTGCCACCATCCACTACCTCCTGCCACCATCCACTACCTCCTGCCACCATCCACTACCTCCTGCCACCATCCACTACCTCCTGCCACCATCCACCACCTCCTGCCACCATCCACCACCTCCTGCCACCATCCACTACCTCCTGCCACCATCCACTACCTCCTGCCACCATCCACCACCTCCTGCCACCATCCACCACCTCCTGCCACCATCCACCACCTCCTGCCACCATCCACTACCTCCTGCCACCATCCACTACCTCCTGCCACCATCCACTACCTCCTGCCACCATCCACCACCTCCTGCCACCATCCCCACCCTCCTGCCACCTCCTGCCACCATCCACTACCTCCTGCCACCATCCTGCCAGCATCCACTACCTCCTGCCACCATCCACTACCTCCTGCCACCATCCACTACCTCCTGCCACCATCCACCACCTCCTGCCACCATCCACCACCTCCTGCCACCATCCACCACCTCCTGCCACCATCCACTACCTCCTGCCACCATCCACCACCTCCTGCCACCATCCACTCCTGCCACCATCCACTACCTGCCACCATCCACTACCTCCTGCCACCATCCACTACCTCCTGCCACCATCCACTACCTCCTGCCACCATCCACTACCATCCACTGCCACCATCCACTACCTCCTGCCACCATCCACTACCTCCTGCCACCATCCACTACCTCCTGCCACCATCCACTACCTCCTGCCACCATCCACTACCTCCTGCCACCTCCTGCCACCATCCACCACCTCCTGCCACCATCCACCACCTCCTGCCACCATCCTGCCACCATCCACCTCCTGCCACCATCCACCACCTCCTGCCACCATCCACCACCTCCTGCCACCATACCTCCTGCCACCATCCACCACCTCCTGCCACCATCCACCACCTCCTGCCACCATCCACTACCTCCTGCCACCATCCACCACCTCCTGCCACCTCCTGCCACCATCCACTACCTCCTGCCACGATCCACTACCTCCTGCCACCATCCACTACCTCCTGCCACCATCCACTACCTCCTGCCACCATCCACTACCTCCTGCCACCATCCACTACCTCCTGCCACCATCCACTACCTCCTGCCACCATCCACCACCTCCTGCCACCATCCACCACCTCCTGCCACCATCCACTACCTCCTGCCACCATCCACTACCTCCTGCCACCATCCACTACCTCCTGCCACCATCCACTACCTCCTGCCACCATCCACCACCTCCTGCCACCATCCACCACCTCCTGCCACCATCCACCACATCCTGCCACCTCCTGCCACCATCCACTACCTCCTGCCACCTCCTGCCACCATCCACTCCTGCCACCTCCTGCCACCATCCACTACCTCCTGCCACCATCCACTACCTCATGCCACCATCCACTACCTCCTGACCCCATCCACTCCTGCCACCTCCTGCCACCATCCACTACCTCCTGCCACCATCCACTACCTCCTGCCACCATCCACCACCTCCTGCCACCATCCACTACCTCCTGCCACCATCCACTACCTCCTGCCACCATCCACCACCTCCTGCCACCATCCACCACCTCCTGCCACCATCCACTACCTCCTGCCACCATCCACCACCTCCTGCCACCATCCACCACCTCCTGCCACCATCCACCACCTCCTGCCACCATCCACCACCTCTTGCCACCATCCACTACCTCCTGCCACCATCCACTACCTCCTGCCACCATCCACCATCCACCACCTCCTGCCACCATCCACCACCTCCTGCCACCATCCACTACCTCCTGCCACCATCCACCACCTCCTGCCACCATCCACTACCTCCTGCCACCATCCACTACCTCCTGCCACCATCCACCACCTCCTGCCACCATCCACCACCTCCTGCCACCATCCACTACCTCCTGCCACCATCCACCACCTCCTGCCACCATCCACTACCATCCACTACCTCCTGCCACCATCCACTACCTCCTGCCACCATCCTGCCAGCATCCACCACCTCCTGCCACCATCCACTACCTCCTGCCACCATCCACCACCTCCTGCCACCATCCACCACCTCCTGCCACCATCCACCACCTCCTGCCACCATCCACCACCTCCTGCCACCATCCACTACCTCCTGCCACCATCCACTACCTCCTGCCACCATCCACCATCCACCTCCTGCCACCATCCACTACCTCCTGCCACCATCCACTACCTCCTGCCACCATCCACCACCTCCTGCCACCATCCACTACCTCCTGCCACCATCCACCACCTCCTGCCACCATCCACTACCTCCTGCCACCATCCACCACCTCCTGCCACCATCCACTACCTCCTGCCAGCCATCCACTACCTCCTGCCACCATCCACCACCTCCTGCCACCATCCACCACCATCCACCACCTCCTGCCACCATCCACTACCTCCTGCAACCATCCACCACCTCCTGCCACCATCCACTACCTCCTGCCACCATCCACCACCTCCTGCCACCATCCACCACCTCCTGCCACCATCCACTACCTCCTGCCACCATCCACTACCTCCTGCCACCATCCACTACCTCCTGCCACCATCCACTACCTCCTGCCACCATCCACTACCTCCTGCCACCATCCACTACCTCCTGCCACCATCCACCACCTCCTGCCACCATCCACTACCTCCTGCCACCATCCACTACCTCCTGCCACCATCCACTACCTCCTGCCACCATCCACCACCTCCTGCCACCATCCACTACCTCCTGCCACCATCCACTACCTCCTGCCACCATCCACTACCTCCTGCCACCATCCACCACCTCCTGCCACCATCCACCACCTCCTGCCACCATCCACCACCTCCTGCCACCATCCACCACCTCCTGCCACCATCCACTACCTCCTGCCACCATCCACTACCTCCTGCCACCATCCACTACCTCCTGCCACCATCCACTACCTCCTGCCACCATCCACTACCTCCTGCCACTACCTCCTGCACCATCCACTACCTCCTGCCACCATCCACCACCTCCTGCCACCATCCACTACCTCCTGCCACCATCCACTACCTCCTGCCACCTCCTGCCACCATCCACTACCTCCTGCCACCATCCACTACCTCCTGCCACCATCCACTACCTCCTGCCACCATCCACCACCTCCTGCCACCATCCACCACCTCCTGCCACCATCCACTACCTCCTGCCACCATCCACCACCTCCTGCCACCATCCACCACCTCCTGCCACCATCCACTACCTCCTGCCACCATCCACCACCTCCTGCCACCATCCACCACCTCCTGCCACCATCCACTACCTCCTGCCACCATCCACCACCTCCTGCCACCATCCACTACCTCCTGCCACCATCCACCACCTCCTGCCACCATCCACTACCTCCTGCCACCATCCACCACCTCCTGCCATCCACGACCTCCTGCCACCATCCACCACCTCCTGCCACCATCCACCACCTCCTGCCACCATCCACCACCTCCTGCCACCATCCACCACCTCCTGCCACCATCCACCACCTCCTGCCACCATCCACTACCTCCTGCCACCATCCACTACCTCCTGCCACCATCCACTACCTCCTGCCACCATCCACCACCTCCTGCCACCATCCACCACCTCCTGCCACCATCCACCACCTCCTGCCACCATCCACCACCTCCTGCCACCATCCACCACCTCCTGCCACCATCCACCACCTCCTGCCACCATCCACCACCTCCTGCCACCATCCACCACCTCCTGCCACCATCCACCACCTCCTGCCACCATCCACTACCTCCTGCCACCATCCACCACCTCCTGCCACCATCCACCACCTCCTGCCACCATCCACCACCTCCTGCCACCATCCACCACCTCCTGCCACCATCCACCACCTCCTGCCACCATCCACTACCTCCTGCCACCATCCACTACCTCCTGCCACCATCCACTACCTCCTGCCACCATCCACTACCTCCTGCCACCATCCACCACCTCCTGCCACCATCCACTACCTCCTGCCACCATCCACCACCTCCTGCCACCATCCACTACCTCCTGGCACCATCCACTACCTCCTGCCACCATCCACCACCTCCTGCCAGCATCCACCACCTCCTGCCAGCATCCACCACCTCCTGCCACCATCCACCACCTCCTGCCAGCATCCACCACCTCCTGCCAGCATCCACCACCTCCTGCCACCATCCACCACCTCCTGCCACCATCCACCACCTCCTGCCAGCATCCACTACCTCCTGCCACCATCCACCACCTCCTGCCACCATCCACCACCTCCTGCCACCATCCACCACCTCCTGCCACCATCCACTACCTCCTGCCACCATCCTGCCACCATCCACTACCTCCTGCCACCATCCACTCCACCACCTCCTGCCACCATCCACTGCCACCATCCACTACCTCCTGCCACCATCCACTACCTCCTGCCACCATCCACTACCTCCTGCCACCATCCACCCTCCTGCCACCTCCTGCCACCATCCACTACACCACCACCTCCTGCCACCATCCACTACCTCCTGCCACCATCCACTACCTCCTGCCACCATCCACCACCTCCTGCCACCATCCACCACCTCCTGCCACCATCCACCACCTCCTGCCACCATCCACTACCTCCTGCCACCATCCACTACCTCCTGCCACCCACCTCCTGCCACCATCCACCACCTCCTTCCACCATCCACCACCTCCTGCCACCATCCACCACCTCCTGCCACCATCCACCACCTCCTGCCACCATCCACTACCTCCTGCCACCATCCACTACCTCCTGCCACCATCCACTACCTCCTGCCACCATCCACCACCTCCTGCCACCATCCACTACCTCCTGCCACCATCCACTACCTCCTGCCACCATCCACTACCTCCTGCCACCATCCACTACCTCCTGCCACCATCCACTACCTCCTGCCACCATCCACTACCTCCTGCCACCATCCACTACCTCCTGCCACCATCCACCACCTCCTGCCACCATCCACCACCTCCTGCCACCATCCACCACCTCCTGCCACCATCCACTACCTCCTGCCACCATCCACTACCTCCTGCCACCATCCACCACCTCCTGCCACCATCCACCACCTCCTGCCACCATCCACTACCTCCTGCCACCATCCACCACCTCCTGCCACCATCCACCACCTCCTGCCACCATCCACTACCTCCTGCCACCATCCACCACCTCCTGCCACCTCCTGCCACCATCCACTACCTCCTGCCACCATCCACTACCTCCTGCCACCATCCACTACCTCCTGCCACCATCCACTACCTCCTGCCACCATCCACTACCTCCTGCCACCATCCACTACCTCCTGCCACCATCCACTACCTCCTGCCACCATCCACTACCTCCTGCCACCATCCACCACCTCCTGCCACCATCCACTACCTCCTGCCACCATCCACTACCTCCTGCCACCATCCACTACCTCCTGCCACCATCCACCACCTCCTGCCAGCATCCACTACCTCCTGCCACCATCCACCACCTCCTGCCACCATCCACCACCTCCTGCCACCATCCACCCTCCTGCCACCACTACCTCCTGCCACCATACACTCCTGCCACCATCCACCACCACCTGCCACCATCCACTACCTCCTGCCACCATCCACTACCTCCTGCCACCATCCACCACCTCCTGCCACCATCCACCACCTCCTGCCACCATCCACTACCTCCTGCCACCATCCACTACCTCCTGCCACCATCCACTACCTCCTGCCACCATCCACTACCTCCTGCCACCATCCACTACCTCCTGCCACCATCCACTACCTCCTGCCACCATCCACTACCTCCTGCCACCATCCACTACCTCCTGCCACCATCCACTACCTCCTGCCACCATCCACTACCTCCTGCCACCATCCACTACCTCCTGCCACCATCCACCACCTCCTGCCACCATCCACCACCTCCTGCCACCATCCACTACCTCCTGCCACCATCCACTACCTCCTGCTACCATCCACTACCTCCTGCCACCATCCACCACCTCCTGCCACCATCCACCACTTCCTGCCACCATCCACTACCTCCTGCCACCATCCACCACCTCCTGCCACCATCCACCACCTCCTGCCACCATCCACTACCTCCTGCCACCATCCACCACCTCCTGCCACCATCCACCACCTCCTGCCACCATCCACTACCTCCTGCCACCATCCACTACCTCCTGCCACCATCCACTACCTCCTGCCACCATCCACTACCTCCTGCCACCATCCACTACCTCCTGCCACCATCCACTACCTCCTGCCACCATCCACCACCTCCTGCCACCATCCACTACCTCCTGCCACCATCCACTACCTCCTGCTACCATCCACTACCTCCTGCCACCATCCACTACCTCCTGCCACCATCCACTACCTCCTGCCACCATCCACTACCTCCTGCCACCATCCACTACCTCCTGCCAGCATCCACCACCTCCTGCCACCATCCACCACCTCCTGCCAGCATCCACTACCTCCTGCCACCATCCACCACCTCCTGCCACCATCCACCACCTCCTGCCACCATCCACCACCTCCTGCCACCATCCACCACCTCCTGCCACCATCCACTACCTCCTGCCACCATCCACTACCTCCTGCCACCATCCACCACCTCCTGCCACCATCCACCACCTCCTGCCACCATCCACTACCTCCTGCCACCATCCACTACCTCCTGCCACCATCCACTACCTCCTGCCACCATCCACTACCTCCTGCCACCATCCACCACCTCCTGCCACCATCCACCACCTCCTGCCACCATCCACCACCTCCTGCCACCATCCACCACCTCCTGCCACCATCCACCACCTCCTGCTACCATCCACTACCTCCTGCCACCATCCACTACCTCCTGCCACCATCCACTACCTCCTGCCACCATCCACTACCTCCTGCCACCATCCACCACCTCCTGCCACCATCCACTACCTCCTGCCACCATCCACTACCTCCTGCCACCATCCACTACCTCCTGCCACCATCCACTACCTCCTGCCACCATCCACTACCTCCTGCCACCATCCACTACCTCCTGCCAGCATCCACCACCTCCTGCCACCATCCACCACCTCCTGCCAGCATCCACTACCTCCTGCCACCATCCACCACCTCCTGCCACCATCCACCACCTCCTGCCACCATCCACCACCTCCTGCCACCATCCACCACCTCCTGCCACCATCCACTACCTCCTGCCACCATCCACTACCTCCTGCCACCATCCACCACCTCCTGCCACCATCCACCACCTCCTGCCACCATCCACTACCTCCTGCCACGATCCACTACCTCCTGCCACCATCCACTACCTCCTGCCACCATCCACTACCTCCTGCCACCATCCACTACCTCCTGCCACCATCCACTACCTCCTGCCACCATCCACTACCTCCTGCCACCATCCACCACCTCCTGCCACCATCCACCACCTCCTGCCACCTCCACTACCTCCTGCCACCATCCACTACCTCCTGCCACCATCCACTACCTCCTGCCACCATCCACCACCTCCTGCCACCATCCACCACCTCCTGCCACCATCCACTACCTCCTGCCACCATCCACCACCTCCTGCCACCATCCACCACCTCCTGCCACCATCCACTACCTCCTGCCACCATCCACTACCTCCTGCCACCATACACTACCTCCTGCCACCATCCACTACCTCCTGTTACCATCCACTACCTCCTGCCACCATCCACTACCTCCTGCCACCATCCACTACCTTTTGCCACCATCCACCACCTCCTGCCACCATCCACCACCTCCTGCCACCATCCACTACCTCCTGCCACCATCCACTACCTCCTGCCACCATCCACTACCTCCTGCCACCATCCACCACCTCCTGCCACCCACTACCTGCCACCATCCACCACCTCCTGCCACCATCCACCACCTCCTGCCACCATCCACCACCTCCTGCCACCATCCACCACCTCCTGCCACCATCCACTACCTCCTGCCACCATCCACCACCTCCTGCCACCATCCACCACCTCCTGCCACCATCCACTACCTCCTGCCACCATCCACTACCTCCTGCCACCATCCACTACCTCCTGCCACCATCCACTACCTCCTGCCACCATCCACTACCTCCTGCCACCATCCACTACCTCCTGCCACCATCCACTACCTCCTGCCACCATCCACCACCTCCTGCCACCATCCACTACCTCCTGCCACCATCCACTACCTCCTGCCACCATCCACTACCTCCTGCCACCATCCACTACCTCCTGCCACCATCCACCACCTCCTGCCACCATCCACCACTTCCTGCCACCATCCACTACCTCCTGCCACCATCCACCACCTCCTGCCACCATCCACCACCTCCTGCCACCATCCACTACCTCCTGCCACCATCCACTACCTCCTGCCACCATCCACTACCTCCTGCCACCATCCACTACCTCCTGCCACCATCCACTACCTCCTGCCACCATCCACTACCTCCTGCCACCATCCACTACCTCCTGCCACCATCCACCACCTCCTGCCACCATCCACCACCTCCTGCCACCATCCACTACCTCCTGCCACCATCCACTACCTCCTGCCACCATCCACTACCTCCTGCCACCATCCACTACCTCCTGCCACCATCCACTACCTCCTGCCACCATCCACTACCTCCTGCCACCATCCACTACCTCCTGCCACCATCCACTACCTCCTGCCACCATCCACCACCTCCTGCCACCATCCACCACCTCCTGCCACCATCCACTACCTCCTGCCACCATCCACTACCTCCTGCCACCATCCACTACCTCCTGCCACCATCCACCACCTCCTGCCACCATCCACCACCTCCTGCCACCATCCACTACCTCCTGCCACCATCCACCACCTCCTGCCACCATCCACTACCTCCTGCCACCATCCACTACCTCCTGCCACCATCCACTACCTCCTGCCACCATCCACCACCATCCACTACCTCCTGCCACCATCCACCACCTCCTGCCACCATCCACCACCTCCTGCCACCATCCACTACCTCCTGCCACCATCCACCACCTCCTGCCACCATCCACTACCTCCTGCCACCATCCACCATCTCCTGCCACCATCCACTCCTGCCACCATCCACTACCTCCTGCCACCATCCACGACCTCCTGCCACCATCCACTACCTCCTGACACCATCCACTACCTCCTGCCACCATCCACCACCTCCTGCCACCATCCACTACCTCCTGCCACCATCCACTACCTGCCACCATCCACTACCTCCTGCCACCATCCACTACCTCCTGCCACCATCCACTACCTCCTGCCACCATCCACTACCTCCTGCCACCATCCTGCCACCATCCACTACCTCCTGCCACCATCCACCACCTCCTGCCACCATCCACTACCTCCTGCCACCATCCACTACCTCCTGCCACCATCCACCTCCTGCCACCTCCTGCCACCATCCACTACCTCCTGCCACCTCCTGCCACCATCCACTACCTCCTGCCACCATCCACTACCTCCTGCCACCATCCACAACCTCCTGCCTGCCACCATCCACTACCTCCTGCCACCATCCACTACCTCCTGCCACCATCCACTACCTCCTGCCACCATCCACTACCTCCTGCCACCATCCACTACCTCCTGCCACCATCCACTACCTCCTGCCAGCATCCACCACCTCCTGCCACCATCCACCACCTCCTGCCAGCATCCACTACCTCCTGCCACCATCCACCACCTCCTGCCACCATCCACTACCTCCTGCCAGCATCCACTACCTCCTGCCACCATCCACTACCTCCTGCCACCATCCACCACCTCCTGCCAGCATCCACTACCTCCTGCCACCATTCACTACCTCCTGCCACCATCCACTACCTCCTGCCACCATCCACCACCTCCTGCCACCATCCACTACCTCCTGCCAGCATACACTACCTCCTGCCACCATCCACTACCTCCTGCCAGCATCCACCACCTCCTGCCACCATCCACCACCTCCTGCCACCATCCACTACCTCCTGCCACCATCCACCACCTCCTGCCACCATCCACTACCTCCTGCCAGCATCCACTACCTCCTGCCACCATCCACTACCTCCTGCCACCATCCACCACCTCCTGCCAGCATCCACTACCTCCTGCCACCATCCACTACCTCCTGCCACCATCCACCACCTCCTGCCAGCATCCACTACCTCCTGCCACCATCCACTACCTCCTGCCAACATCCACTACCTCCTGCCACCATCCACCACCTCCTGCCAGCATCCACTACCTCCTGCCAGCATCCACCACCTCCTGCCACCATTCACCACCTCCTGCCAGCATCCACTACCTCCTGCCACCATCCACTACCTCCTGCCACCATCCACTACCTCCTGCCACCATCCACTACCTCCTGCCACCATCCACCACCTCCTGCCACCATCCACTACCTCCTGCCACCATCCACTACCTCCTGCCACCATCCACTACCTCCTGCCAGCATCCACCACCTCCTGCCACCATCCACCACCTCCTGCCAGCATCCACTACCTCTTGCCACCATCCACTACCTCCTGCCACCATCCACTACCTCCTGCCACCATCCACTACCTCCTGCCACCATCCACTACCTCCTGCCAGCATCCACCACCTCCTGCCACCATTCACCACCTCCTGCCAGCATCCACTGCCTCCTGCCACCATCCACTACCTCCTGCCACCATCCACTACCTCCTGCCACCATCCACTACCTCCTGCCACCATCCACCACCTCCTGCCACCATCCACTACCTCCTGCCACCATCCACTACCTCCTGCCACCATCCACTACCTCCTGCCAGCATCCACCACCTCCTGCCACCATCCACCACCTCCTGCCAGCATCCACTACCTCCTGCCACCATCCACTACCTCCTGCCACCATCCACTACCTCCTGCCACCATCCACTACCTCCTGCCACCATCCACTACCTCCTGCCACCATCCACTACCTCAGGATCCTCAAGAATATAAATAATTCAGAAGATAATTTTAGTTAATGTCTTGAATTTAATTTTTATAAGTAGCGGTCCAGCTGCTCGCGGTCCAGCTGCTCGCGGTCCAGCTGCTCGCGGTCCAGCTGCTCGCGGTCCAGCTGCTCGCGGTCCAGCTGCTCGCGGTCCAGCTGCTCTCGGTCCAGCTGCTCGCGGTCCAGCGCTGCACGCGGTCCAGCTGCTCGCGGTCCAGCTGCTCTCGGTCCAGCTGCTCGCGGTCCAGCGCTGCACGCGGTCCAGCTGCTCGCGGTCCAGCGCTGCACGCGGTCCAGCTGCTCGCGGTCCAGCTGCTCGCGGTCCAGCTGCTCGCGGTCCAGCGCTGCACGCGGTCCAGCTGCTCGCGGTCCAGCTGCTCGCGGTCCAGCGCTGCACGCGGTCCAGCTGCTCGCGGTCCAGCTGCTCGCGGTCCAGCTGCTCGCGGTCCAGCTGCTCGCGGTCCACCGCTGCACGCGGTCCAGCTGCTCGCGGTCCAGCTGCTCGCGGTCCAGCGCTGCACGCGGTCCAGCTGCTCGCGGTCCAGCGCTGCACGCGGTCCAGCTGCTCGCGGTCCAGCTGCACGCGGTCCATCTGCTCGCGGTCCAGCTGCACGCGGTCCAGCTGCACGCGGTCCAGCTGCTCGCGGTCCAGCTGCTCGCGGTCCAGCTGCACGCGGTCCAGCTGCTCGCGGTTCAGCTGCACGCGGTCCAGCTGCACGCGGTCCAGCTGCTCGCGGTCCAGCTGCACGCGGTCCAGCTGCTCGCGGTCCAGCTGCACGCGGTCCAGCTGCACGCGGTCCAGCTGCACGCGGTCCAGCTGCACGCGGTCCAGCTGCACGCGGTCCAGCTGCACGCGGTCCAGCTGCACGCGGTCCAGCTGCTCGCGGTCCAGCTGCACGCGGTCCAGCTGCACGCGGTCCAGCTGCACGCGGTCCAGCTGCACGCGGTCCAGCTGCACGCGGTCCAGCTGCACGCGGTCCAGCTGCACGCGGTCCAGCTGCTCGCGGTCCAGCTGCACGCGGTCCAGCTGCACGCGGTCCAGCTGCTCGCGGTTCAGCTGCACGCGGTCCAGCTGCTCGCGGTCCAGCTGCTCGCGGTTCAGCTGCACGCGGTCCAGCTGCTCGCGGTCCAGCTGCACGCGGTCCAGCTGCACGCGGTCCAGCTGCTCGCGGTCCAGCTGCACGCGGTCCAGCTGCACGCGGTCCAGCTGCACGCGGTCCAGCTGCACGCGGTCCAGCTGCTCGCGGTCCAGCTGCACGCGGTCCAGCTGCACGCGGTCCAGCTGCACGCGGTCCAGCTGCACGCGGTCCAGCTGCATGCACATGCGTATGCAAGAATCCCATGATTTCGATAGGTAAAAATCGTGAGAATTCCCGAGGGAATCTAAAATAGGTATCTCGGGGAGAATCACAAAATATAAAGTTAAACTGACGGAATTTATAGACGTATTGACGAACTGGTGAAATCGACGGGGGTTTAGTAGGTAGAAGGGTTTATAGGTTTATAGAAGGGTTTATAGAAGGTTTATAGGTTTATGCATAGGTTTATAAAACAGACAAGTTGAATAATTAGACGTTTGTGCAACATTTAAGAGTATATATCGAGGTAACGTATGGTAATTCAGCGACTTCTACAGTCCAGTGTAGAGAGGAAAGGTGGAAGATGAGGTGGAGTTTGTGGTAACCCGTCCCTCAGTCTGGAGTAAGCCGTCCCTCAGTCTGGAGTAACCCGTCCCTCAGTCTGGAGTAAGCCGTCCCTCAGTCTGGAGTAACCCGTCCCTCAGTCTGGAGTAACCCGTCCCTCAGTCTGGAGTAACCCGTCCCTCAGTCTGGAGTAAGCCGTCCCTCAGTCTGGAGTAAGCCGTCCCTCAGTGTGGAGTAACCCGTCCCTCAGTCTGGAGTAAGCCGTCCCTCAGTGTGGAGTAACCCGTCCCTCAGTCTGGAGTAAGCCGTCCCTCAGTCTGGAGTAACCCGTCCCTCAGTCTGGAGTAACCCGTCCCTCAGTCTGGAGTAACCCGTCCCTCAGTCTGGAGTAACCCGTCCCTCAGTCTGGAGTAACCCGTCCCTCAGTCTGGAGTAACCCGTCCCTCAGTCTGGAGTAACCCGTCCCTCAGTCTGGAGTAACCCGTCCCTCAGTCTGGAGTAAGCCGTCCCTCAGTCTGGAGTAAGCCGTCCCTCAGTCTGGAGTAACCCGTCCCTCAGTCTGGAGTAACCCGTCCCTCAGTCTGGAGTAAGCCGTCCCTCAGTCTGGAGTAACCCGTCCCTCAGTCTGGAGTAACCCGTCCCTCAGTCTGGAGCAACCCGTCCCTCAGTCTGGAGTAACCCGTCCCTCAGTCTGGAGTAACCTGTCCCTCAGTCTGGAGTAACCCGTCCCCAGTCTGGAGTAACCCGTCCCTCAGTCTGGAGTAACCCGTCCCTCAGTCTGGAGTAACCCGTCCCTCAGTCTGGAGTAACCCGTCCCTCAGTCTGGAGTAAGCCGTCCCTCAGTCTGGAGTAATCCGTCCCTCACTCTGGAGTAACCCGTCCCTCAGTCTGGAGTAACCCGTCCCTTAGTCTGGAGTAACCCGTCCCTCAGTCTGGAGTAACCCGTCCCTCAGTCTGGAGTAACCCGTCCCTCAGTCTGGAGTAACCCGTCCCTCAGTCTGGAGTAACCCGTCCCTCAGTCTGGAGTAACCCGTGTTGCAAGATCAGCTCTCAGACTTGAGTGTTGAAAGATCAGCTCTCACACTTGAGTGTTGCAAGATCAGCTCTCAGACTTGAGTGTTGCAAGATCAGCTCTCAGACTTGAGTGTTGCAAGATCAGCTCTCAGACTTGAGTGTTGCAAGATCAGCTCTCAGACTTGAGTGTTGCAAGATCAGCTCTCAGACTTGAGTGTTGCAAGATCAGCTCTCAGACTTGAGTGTTGCAAGATCAGCTCTCAGACTTGAGTGTTGCAAGATCAGCTCTCAGACTTGAGTGTTGCAAGATCAGCTCTCAGACTTGAGTGTTGCAAGATCAGCTCTCAGACTTGAGTGTTGCAAGATCAGCTCTCAGACTTGAGTGTTGCAAGATCAGCTCTCAGACTTGAGTGTTGCAAGATCAGCTCTCAGACTTGAGTGTTGCAAGATCAGCTCTCAGACTTGAGTGTTGCAAGATCAGCTCTCAGACTTGAGTGTTGCAAGATCAGCTCTCAGACTTGAGTGTTGCAAGATCAGCTCTCAGACTTGAGTGTTGCAAGATCATCTCTCAGACTTGAGTGTTGCAAGATCAGCTCTCAGACTTGAGTGTTGCAAGATCAGCTCTCAGACTTGAGTGTTGCAAGATCAGCTCTCAGACTTGAGTGTTGCAAGATCAGCTCTCACACTTGAGTGTTGCAAGATCAGCTCTCAGACTTGAGTGTTGCAAGATCAGCTCTCAGACTTGAGTGTTGCAAGATCAGCTCTCAGACTTGAGTGTTGCAAGATCAGCTCTCAGACTTGAGTGTTGCAAGATCAGCTCTCAGACTTGAGTGTTGCAAGATCAGCTCTCAGACTTGAGTGTTGCAAGATCAGCTCTCAGACTTGAGTGTTGCAAGATCATCTCTCAGACTTGAGTGTTGCAAGATCAGCTCTCAGACTTGAGTGTTGCAAGATCAGCTCTCAGACTTGAGTGTTGCAAGATCAGCTCTCAGACTTGAGTGTTGCAAGATCAGCTCTCAGACTTGAGTGTTGCAAGATCAGCTCTCAGACTTGAGTGTTGCAAGATCAGCTCTCAGACTTGAGTATTGCAAGATCAGCTCTCAGACTTGAGTGTTGCAAGATCAGCTCTCAGGCTTGAGTGCTGCAAGATCAGCTCTCAGACTTGAGTGTTGCAAGATCAGCTCTCAGACTTGAGTGTTGCAAGATCAGCTCTCAGACTTGAGTGTTGCAAGATCAGCTCTCAGACTTGAGTGTTGCAAGATCAGCTCTCAGACTTGAGTGTTGCAAGATCAGCTCTCAGACTTGAGTGTTGCAAGATCAGCTCTCAGACTTGAGTGTTGCAAGATCAGCTCTCACACTTGAGTGTTGCAAGATCAGCTCTCAGACTTGAGTGTTGCAAGATCAGCTCTCAGACTTGAGTGTTGCAAGATCAGCTCTCAGACTTGAGTGTTGCAAGATCAGCTCTCAGACTTGAGTACTGCAAGATCAGCTCTCAGACTTGAGTGTTGCAAGATCAGCTCTTAGACTTGAGTGTTGCAAGATCAGCTCTCAGACTTGAGTGTTGCAAGATCAGCTCTCAGACTTGAGTGTTGCAAGATCAGCTCTCAGACTTGAGTGTTGCAAGATCAGCTCTCAGACTTGAGTGTTGCAAGATCAGCTCTCAGACTTGAGTGTTGCAAGATCAGCTCTCAGACTTGAGTGTTGCAAGATCAGCTCTCAGACTTGAGTGTTGCAAGATCAGCTCTCAGACTTGAGGGTTGCAGTGACGACTGTGACACACATGATACACACATGACACACATACATGATACACATACATGACACACATGACTCACACATGACACACACATGACTCACACATGACACACACATGACTCACACATGACACACACATGACTCACACATGACACACACATGACTCACACATGACACACACATGACTCACACATGACACACACATGACTCACACATGACATACACATGACACACACATGACACACACATGACACATACACACACATGATACACATACATGTTACACATGACTCACACACGACACACACATGACTCACACATGACACACACATGACACACACATGACACACACATGACTCACACATGACACACACATGACTCACACATGACTCACACATGACACACACATGATACACACATGACTCACACATGACACACACATGACTCACACATGACACACACATGACTCACACATGACACACACATGACTCACACATGACACACACATGACTCACACATGACACACACATGACTCACACATGACACACACATGACACACACATGACACACACATGACTCACACATGACACACACATGACTCACACATGACACACACATGACTCACACATGACACACACATGACTCACACATGACACACACATGACTCACACATGACACACACATGACTCACACATGACACACACATGACTCACACATGACACACACATGACACACACATGACACACACATGACACACACACACATGATACACATACATGTTACACATGACTCACACATGACACACACATGACTCACACATGACTCACACATGACACACACATGACACACACATGACTCACACATGACACACACATGACTCACACATGACACACACATGACTCACACATGACACACACATGACACACACATGGCACACACATGACACACACACACATGATACACATACATGTTACACATGACTCACACATGACACACACATGACTCACACATGACACACACATGACACACACACACACGATACACATACATGTTACACATGACTCACACATGACACACACATGACTCACACATGACACACACATGACTCACACATGACACACACACATGACACACACATGACACACACATGCCACACACACATGGCAAACACACAGGACTCACACACATGACTCATGCACACGACACACACATGACACACACACACACATGACACGCACACACATGACACACATGTGACTCACACACATGACACATGCATGACACACACATGGCACATACATAACACACACACGTGACACACACACGTGACACACACATGTGACACACACACACACACACACACACACACACACACACACACACACACACACACACACACACACACACACACACACACAGAGGACTGCAAAGAGACCTGGACAGACTGGACACGTGGTCCAGCAACTGGCTTCTCGAATTTAACCCTGCCAAATGCAAAGTCATGAAAATAAGGGAAGGGCAAAGAAGACCGCAGACCGAGCATAAGCTAGGTGGCCAAAGACTGCGAACCTCACTCAAGGAGAAAGATCTTGGGGTGAGTATAACACCGAGCATGTCCCCAGAGGCACACATCAACCAGATAACTGCTGCAGCATACGGGCGTCTGGCAAACCTGAGAATAGAGTTCCGATACCTTAGTAAGGAATCGTTCAAGACACTGTACACCGTGTACGTCAGACCCATACTGGAGTATGCAGCACCAGTTTGGAACCCGCACCGGGTCAAGCACGTCAAGAAATTAGAGAAAGTGCTAAGGTTTGCAACAAGGCTAGTTCCAGAGCTATGGGGATTGTCCTACGAAGAAAGGTTAAGGAAAATTCGCCTGACAACACTGGAGGACAGGAGGGTCAGGGGAGACATAATAACGACATACAAAATACTGCGTGGAATAGACAAGGTGGGCAGAGACAGGATGTTCCAGAGATGGGACACAGAAACAAGGGATCACAATTGGAAGTTGAAGACCCAGATGAGTCAAAAGGATGTTAGGAAGTTAGAGCAGTCAGGAAGTGAAATAGCATAGCAAATGAGGTAGCGGAGGCAGGAACAATACATAGCTTTAAGATAAGGCAGGATAAAGCTCATGAAGCAGGGAGAGAGAGGACCTAGTAGCACCCAGTGAAGAGGCGGGGCCAGGAGCTCGGACTCGACCCCTGCAACCTCTACTAGGTGAGTACACACACGCAGGGGAGATCGACTGGGAAAACCTGGAGCCACATGGGGGTCCCGAAACATGGAGAGCCAAGATGATGGATGTGGTACTTGAAAACCTCATGCATCAACATGTCAGGGACACAACCAGAGAGAGAGGGGAGGATGAGCCAGCAAGACTGGATCTTGTGTTCACCCTGAGCAGTTCAGACATTGAGGACATCACTTACGAGAGGCCCCTTGGAGCTAGCGATCACGTGGTTCTGAGTTTTGAATATATAGTAGAGTTACAAGTGGAGAAGGTAACAGGAATTGAATGGAAAAAGCCAAACTATAAAAGGGGGGACTACACAGGTATGAGGAACTTCCTGCAGGAGGTTCAGTGGGACAGAGAACTGGTAGGAAAATCAGTAAACGAGATGATGGAATACGTAACAACAAAGTGCAAGGAGGCAGAGGAAAGGTTTGTTCCCAAGGGAAATAGAAATAATAGGAAGACCAAAGCGAGTCCTTGGTTTACCCGAAGGTGTAGGAGGCAAAAGCTTAGTGCACCAGAGAATGGAAAAGATACAGGAGGCAAAGGACCCAGGAAAATAAGGAGATTAGTAGAAGAGCCAGAAACGAGTATGCACAGAGAAGGAGGAAGGCCCAGCGACAGTACGAAAACAACATAGCATCGAAAGTCAAGTCTGACCCGAAACTGCTGTATAGCCACATTAGGAGGAAGACAGTCAAAAACCAGGTGATAAGGCTGAGAAAAGAAGGTGGAGAACTCACAAGAAACGATCAAGAGGTATGTGAGGAGCTCAATATGAGGTTTAAGGAAGTATTTACAGGGGAGACAGGAAGGCCTCTGGGGGGACAGACCAGATGAGGACACCATCGAGGAATATATCAACAAGTGTTGGATGACATAAATACAAATGAGGAAGAGGTGAAGAAGCTGCTAAGGGACATCGATACCTCAAAAGCAATGGGATCGGACAACATCCCCCCGTGGGTCCTTAGAGAGGGAGCGGATATGCTGTGTATGCCACTTACCACAATCTTCAACACATCCCTGGAAACTGGGCAACTACCTGAGGTATGGAAGACTGCAAATGTAGTTCCCATTTTTAAAAAAGGAGACAGAAAAGAGGCACTAAACTATAGACCTGTGTCACTGACGTGTATAGTATGCAAAGTTATGGAGAAGATTATCAGGAGGAGAGTGGTGGAGCACCTGGAACGGAACAAGAGTATAAACGCCAACCAGCACGGATTCAAGGAAGGCAAATCCTGTGTCACAAACCTTCTGGAGTTTTATGATAAAGTAACAGAAGTAAGACACGAGAGAGAGGGGTGGGTTGATTGCATCTTCTTGGACTGCAAGAAGGCCTTTGACACAGTTCCTCACAAGAGATTAGTGCAGAAGCTAGAGGATCAGGCGCATATAACAGGAAGGGCACTACAATGGATCAGAGAATACCTGACAGGGAGGCAACAACGAGTCATGGTATGTAATGAGGTATCACAGTGGGCACCTGTGACGAGCGGGGTCCCACAGGGGTCGGTCCTAGGACCAGTGCTATTTTTGGTATATGTGAACGACATGATGGAAGGGTTAGACTCAGAATTGTCCCTGTTTGCAGATGATGTGAAGTTAATGAGGAGAATTAAATCAGATGAGGATCAGGCAGGACTTCCAAGTGACATGGACAGACTGGACACCTAGTCCAGCAACTGGCTTCTCGAATTTAGCCCCGCCAAATGCAAAGTCATGAAGATAGGGGAAGGGCAAAGAAGACCGCAGACGGAGTATAGGCTAGGTGGCCAAAGACTGCAAACCTCGCTCAAGGTTAAAGATCTTGGGGTGAGCACACATCACACATCAACCAGATAACTGCTGCAGCATATGGGCGCCTGGCAAACCTGAGAACAGCGTTCCGATACCTTAGCAAGGAATCGTTCAAGACACTGTACACCGTGCACGTCAGGTCCATACTGGAGTATGCAGCACTTGTTTGGAACCCGCACTTGATCAAGCACGTCAAGAAATTAGAGAAAGTGCAAAGGTTTGCGACAAGGTTAGTTCCAGAGCTAAGGGGAATGTTCTACGAAGAAAGGTTAAGGGAAATCGGCCTGACGACACTGGAGGACAGGAGGGTCTGGGGAGACATGATAACGACATATAAAATACTGCGCGGAATAGGCAAGGTGGACAAAGACAGGATATTCCAGGGGGGGGGGACACAGAAACAAGAGGTCACAATTGGAAGTTGAAGACTCAAATGAGTCAAAGGGATGTTAGAAAGTATTTCTTCAGTCATAGAGTTGTCAGGCAGTGGAATAGCCTAGAAAGTGACGTAGTGGAGGCGGGAACCATACATAGTTTTAAGACGAGGTATGATAAAGCTCATGGAGCAGGGAGAGAGAGGACCGAGTAGCAACCAGTGAAGAGGCGGGGCCAGGAGCTAAGACTCTACCCGTGCAACCACAAATAGGTGAGTACACACAAAGTCACCAAGGGAAGACAGCCAGCTTCTCTCAGTGAAGGCTGTCAGACAGCACCTAAACTCACCATATTCATTAATAGACTCTCGTGTCCATCAGAAAGCAGGCAGAAAGACCTCTCAGTATTTTCACTACACTCTAACTGACCTCCTAACACAAGACTCCTCTAACTCTACGATCTAAGCTGCTCTAACCGTTGCTCTTACACCCTCAACTCCATTATTGATATTTAATTTTAGTCTGTTCTTAAAGCGTGTATAACCAGACGAGTAAGTCTTTCAGGGTATTTAGATGACAGCCAAATAGGTGTGTTTAGATGGCAGCCGAATAGGCTCACTGAAATTCGTTAAGAACAGGCTGAAGGTACGTGAGAGTGTGTGAGTATGACTTGCCTATCCTGGGCCAGTAGGCCTAAGGCAGTGCCTTCTAAGACTCGTTTTGTAATGTCCAGCTGTCAGCTCGGGCGAGCAAGACCAACAACAAGGGACCACAGTGGAAATTAGTTACCTTTTTGCACCTTATAATAATTATATAATAATTGTATTTATGTGTACCTGTGCCTAAATAAACTTACTTACCTACTTACTTACCTACTTAACTTAACTTACTTACCTACTTACTTAAAGTGTCTCGTCCTGAGACAAGCTGTGTCCCTCCTGTCTTCCGTAATCCACCTCGTCAGCGTCTTGGGGACCAGCGTCGGCCTCTCTTCTCTTCTCTACGATATTGTATGTGCTTCAGTATTGCCTTACTGGCACTCCTTAAGTAGGCACCGTCGTTCAATCGAGGCAGATGTGCCGCTTTATAGCCCCCCTGCCAGGCCTCCTGTGTAATACCGAGAGCCATTCCCTCCAAACTTTAACCAACGCTTCTCTCAAATATACTCAAAATCGTATACCAACAAAGACAGAAGCTCTGCGTAGAGCTTTAGGAAGGCTAAGATAAAGCTTTACATAGAGCTGGAGGATACAAGGTTAGGTTACGTGGGGTTTCAGTCATATGATGACCCGTAGCTGGAGTGTTTGGTCATGTGACTGACGCTTTCCACTGGCTTCCCACTCCACTACACGGCAACACCTCAGTCAAAGCTGAGGGACCGAGCACCTCGAAATAACCTCTCCACGCCTCGAAATCGGACCGAAGAAACCTCCTCCACTGGCGAAACGTCTTGATAAATAAAGATGTCCATGTATTGTACTTACTTACGTCTCGCTCATCTGCTGCTTGACAGACAACCAGCAGACACATCTGCTGTCAGTAACAGCAATAACAGACACACCTGCTGTCAGTAGCAGCAACAACAGACACATCTGATGTCAGTAACAACAATAACAGACACACCTGCTGTCAGTAACAACAACAACAGACACACCTGCTGTCAGTAACAGCAACAACAGACACACCTGCTGTCAGTAACAGCAACAACAGACACACCTGCTGTCAGTAACAACAACAACAGACACACCTGCTGTCAGTAACAGCAACAACAGACACACCTGCTGTCAGTAACAGCAACAACAGACACACCTGCTGTCAGTAACAGCAACAACAGACACACCTGCTGTCAGTAACAACAACAACAGACACACCTGCTGTCAGTAACAGCAACAACAGACACACCTGCTGTCAGTAACAGCAACAACAGACACACCTGCTGTCAGTAACAGCAACAACAGACACACCTGCTGTCAGTAATAACAATAACAGACACACCTGCTGTCAGTAACAGCAACAACAGACACACCTGCTGTCAGTAACAGCAACAACAGACACACCTGCTGTCAGGAACAGCAATAACAGACACACCTGCTGTCAGGAACAGCAACAACAGACACACCTGCTGTCAGTAACAGCAATAACAGACACACCTGCTGTCAGTAACAGCAATAACAGACACATTTGATGTCAGTAACAACAATAACAGACACACCTGCTGTCAGTAACAGCAACAACAGACACACCTGCTGTCAGTAACGGCAACAACAGACACACCTGCTGTCAGGAACAGCAACAACAGACACACCTGCTGTCAGTAGCAGCAACAATAGACACACCTGCTGTCAGTAACAGCAACAACAGACACACCTGCTGTCAGCAACAGCAACAACAGACACACCTGCTGTCATTAACAGCAACAACAGACACACCTGCTGTCAGTAACAACAGCAACAGACACACCTGCTGTCAGTAACAGCAAAAACAGACACACCTGCTGTCAGCAACAGCAACAACAGACACACCTGCTGTCAGTAACAGCAACAACAGACACACTTGCAGTCATTAACAGCAACAACAGACACACCTACTGTTAGTAGCAGCAACAACAGACACACCTGCTGTCAGTAACAGCAATAACAGACACACCTGCTGTCAGTAACAGCAACAACAGACACATCTGCTGTCATTAACAACAACAACAACAGACACACCTACTGTCAGTAGCAGCAGCAACAGACACATGTGCTGTCAGTAACGGCAACAACAGACACGCTGTCATTAACAGCAACAACAGACACACCTACTGTTAGTAACAACAACAACAGACACATGTGCTGTCAGTAACGACAACAACAGACACACCTGTTGGCCAGGTGAAACATTTCATCAGTAAGAATATCTAAGTTGATTAGTGAGACACATGTGTTATTGTTCCGAGACGTTGCCTCTACACAGTATTGTTCCGAGACGTTGCCTCTACACAGTAATATTCCGAGACGTTGCCTCTACACAGTATTGTTCCGAGACGTTGCCTCTACACAGTATTGTTCCGAGACGTTGCCTCTACACAGTATTGTTCCGAGACGTTGCCTCTACACAGTATTGTTCCGAGACGTTGCCTCTACACAGTATTGTTCCGAGACGTTGCCTCTACACAGTATTGTTCCGAGACGTTGCCTCTACACAGTATTGTTCCGAGACGTTGCCTCTACACAGTATTGTTCCGAGACGTTGCCTCTACACAGTAATATTCCGAGACGTTGCCTCTACACAGTATTGTTCCGAGACGTTACCTCTACACAGTATTGTTCCGAGACGTTGCCTCTACACAGTATTGTTCCGAGACGTTGCCTCTACACAGTATTGTTCCGAGACGTTGCCTCTACACAGTATTGTTCCGAGACGTTGCCTCTACACAGTATTGTTCCGAGACGTTGCCTCTACACAGTATTGTTCCGAGACGTTGCCTCTACACAGTATTGTTCCGAGACGTTGCCTCTACACAGTATTGTTCCGAGACGTTGCCTCTACACAGTATTGTTCCGAGACGTTGCCTCTACACAGTAATATTCCGAGACGTTGCCTCTACACAGTATTGTTCCGAGACGTTGCCTCTACACAGTAATATTCCGAGACGTTGCCTCTACACAGTATTGTTCCGAGACGTTGCCTCTACACAGTATTGTTCCGAGACGTTGCCTCTACACAGTATTGTTCCGAGACGTTGCCTCTACACAGTATTGTTCCGAGACGTTGCCTCTACACAGTATTGTTCCGAGACGTTGCCTCTACACAGTATTGTTCCGAGACGTTGCCTCTACACAGTATTGTTCCGAGACGTTGCCTCTACACAGTATTGTTCCGAGACGTTGCCTCTACACAGTATTGTTCCGAGACGTTGCCTCTACACAGTATTGTTCCGAGACGTTGCCTCTACACAGTATTGTTCCGAGACGTTGCCTCTACACGGTATTGTTCCGAGACGTTGCCTCTACACAGTATTGTTCCGAGACGTTGCCTCTATACAGTATTGTTCCGAGACGTTGCCTCTACACAGTATTGTTCCGAGACGTTGCCTCTACACAGTATTGTTCCGAGACGTTGCCTCTACACAGTATTGTTCCGAGACGTTGCCTCTACACAGTATTGTTCCGAGACGTTGCCTCTACACAGTATTGTTCCGAGACGTTGCCTCTACACAGTATTGTTCCGAGACGTTGCCTCTACACAGTATTGTTCCGAGACGTTGCCTCTACACAGTATTGTTCCGAGACGTTGCCTCTACACAGTATTGTTCCGAGACGTTGCCTCTACACAGTATTGTTCCGAGACGTTGCCTCTACACAGTATTGTTCCGAGACGTTGCCTCTACACAGTATTGTTCCGAGACGTTGCCTCTACACAGTATTGTTCCGAGACGTTGCCTCTACACAGTATTGTTCCGAGACGTTGCCTCTACACAGTATTGTTCCGAGACGTTGCCTCTACACAGTATTGTTCCGAGACGTTGCCTCTACACAGTAGGCAGATGCACAGACGATATCATCAGTCCATCATCCTTCAAGACGCAGTTGTGAGGTGTTCAGTCCCTCAGACTCCCTTCGTCTACAGTAGGCGAAGGATGGTAAAGGATCCTTCATGGTTCATTTGACGGATCCTTCAAGGTTCAGTTGATGGATCCTTCAAGGTTCAGTTGATGGATCCTTCAAGGTTCAGTTGATTGATTCTTCAAGGTTCAATTGAGGATCCTTCAAGGTTCAATTGAGGATCCTTCAAGGTTCAGTTGAAGGATCCTTCAAGGATCCTTCAAGGGATGATAGTACCACCTATCATCCCAGCTGATAGTAAGCTATCAAGAGGGATGATAGGTCGTACTATCATCCCCACTGATACGCTGGTCAACAAAGTATCAGTTTACGCTTCAAACGCATTTGAGATCCCTGGGTTCAACTCTGAGCTCTGTGCTCTCTCATGTTCAGTTTTGGTCACCTAGATCCCGCCTTCAACCCCCACTCTGTTATACCAAGAACAAAATGGTACAATACCGTGACTGGAGCAATAACGTGACTGGAACAATACCGTGACTGGAGCAATACCGTGACTGGAGCAATACCGTGACTGGAACAATACCGTGATAGGAACAATACCGTGACTGGAGCAATACCGTGACTGGAGCAATACCGTGACTGGAACAATACCGTGACTGGAACAATACCGTGACTGGAGCAATAATGTGACTGGAACAATAACGTGACTGGAACAATAACGTGACTGGAACAATACCGTGACTGGAACAATAACGTGACTGGAACAATACCGTGACTGGAGCAATACCGCGACTGGAACAATACAGTGACTGGAACAATAACGTGACTGGAACAATACCGTGACTGGAACAATACCGTGACTGGAGCAATACCGTGACTGGAACAATAACGTGACTGGAACAATACCGTGACTGGAGCAATACCGCGACAGGAACAATACTGTGACTGGAACAATACCATGACTGGAGCAATAATGTGACTGGAGCAATACCGTGACTGGAACAATACCGTGACTGGAACAATACCGTGACTGGAACAATACCGTGACTGGAGTAATAATGTGACTGGAGCAATACCGTGACTGGAACAATAACGTGACTGGAACAATAACGTGACTGGAACAATACCGCGACTGGAACAATTCCGTGACTGGAACAATACCGTGACTGGAACAATACCGTGACTGGAGTAATAATGTGACTGGAGCAATACCGTGACTGGAACAATACCGTGACTGGAACAATACCGTGACTGGAACAATACCGTGACTGGAGCAATACCGTGACTGGAACAATACCGTGACTGGAACAATACCGTGACTGGAACAATACCGTGACTGGAACACTACCGTGACTGGAGCAATAATGTGACTGGAACAATACCGTGACTGGAACAATAACGTGACTGGAACAATAACGTGACTGGAACAATACCGTGACTGGAACAATACCGTGACTGGAACAATACCGCGACTGGAGCAATAATGTGACTGGAACAATACCGCGACTGGAGCAATAATGTGACTGGAACAATAACGTGACTGGAACAATACCGCGACTGGAACAATACCGTGAGTGGAACAATACCGTGACTGGAGCAATAATGTGACTGGAGCAATACCGCGACTGGAACAATAACGTGACTGGAACAATACCGCGACTTGAACAATACCGCGACTGGAACAATACCGTGACTGGAGCAATACCGTGACTGGAGCAATAATGTGACTGGAGCAATACCGCGACTGGAACAATAACGTGACTGGAACAATACCGCGACTGGAACAATACCGTGACTGTAACAATACCGTGACTGGAACAATACCGTGACTGTAACAATACCGTGACTGGAACAATACCGTGACTGGAGCAATAACGTGACTGGAACAATACCGCGACTAGAACAATACCGTGACTGGAACAATAACGTGACTGGAGCATTACCGCGACTGGAACAATACCGTGACTGGAACAATACCGTGACTGGAACAATACCGTGACTGGAACAATACCGTGACTGGAACAATACCGTGACTGGAGCAATAATGTGACTGGAGCAATACCGCGACTGGAACAATAACGTGACTGGAACAATACCGCGACTGGAACAATACAGTGACTGGAGCAATAATGTGACTGGAACAATAACGTGACTGGAACAATAACGTGACTGGAACAATACCGTGACTGGAGCAATAATGTGACTGGAGCAATACCGTGACTGGAACAATAACGTGACTGGAACATTAACGTGACTGAAACAATACCGAGACTGGAACAATACCGTGACTGTAACAATACCGTGACTGGAGCAATACCGTGACTGTAACAATAACGTGACTTTAACAATACCGTGACTGGAACAATACCGTGACTGTAACAATACCGTGACTGGAGCAATACCGTGACTGGATTAATACCGTGACTGTAACAATACCCTGACTGGAACAATACCGTGACTGTAACAATACCGTGACTGGAGCAATAACGTGACTGTAACAATACCGTGACTGGAGCAATACCGTCACTGTAACAATACCGTGACTGGAACAATACCGTGACTGGAACAATACCGTGACTGTAACAATACCGTGACTGGAGCAATACCGTGACTGGATTAATACCGTGACTGTAACAATACCGTGACTGGAACAATACCCTGACTGTAACAATACCGTGACTGGAGCAATACCGTGACTGTAACAATACCGTGACTGGAACAATACCGTGACTGTAACAAAACCGTGACTGGAGCAATGACGTGACTGTAACAATACCGTGACTGTAACAATACCGTGACTGTAACAATACCGTGACTGGAACAATACCGTGACTGCAACAATACCGTGACTGGAGCAATAACGTGACTGGAACAGTATTGTGGCTGGAACAATACAGTGGCTGGAACAACACAGTGGCTGGAACAACACAGTGGCTGGAACAACACAGTGGCTGGAACAATACAGTGGCTGGAACAACACAGTGGCTGGAACAATACAGTGGCTGGAACAATACAGTGGCTGGAACAACACAGTGGCTGGAACAACACAGTGGCTGGAACAATACAGTGGCTGGAACAACACAGTGGCTGGAACAACACAGTGGCTGGAACAATACAGTGGCTGGAACAACACAGTGGCTGGAACAACACAGTGGCTGGAACAACACAGTGGCTGGAACAACACAGTGGCTAGAACAACACAGTGGCTGGAACAACACAGTGGCTGGAACAACACAGTGGCTGGAACAACACAGTGGCTGGAACAACACAGTGGCTGGAACAATACAGTGGCTGGAACAGTACACACCCCGCATAAACGAGAAACAAGCTTACCACGATGTTTCGGTCTAAGTTGGACCATTTACAAAGGTCACACTGAGATTGTTCATATAACTGATGGACTGTGTGGTTTCTCTCTTTTTCAGAGTGGTATTTTTCAGAGTGGTATTTTTCAGAGTGGTATTTTTCAGAGTGGTATTTTTCAGAGTGGTATTTTTCAGAGTGGTATTTTTCAAAGTGGTATTTTTCAGAGTGATATTTGTAAGAGTTGTATTTTCCAGAGTGGTATTTTTCAGAGTGGTATTTTTCAAGCCTATTGTGAAAGTATCAGGCCTATTGTAAGAGTATCAAGCCTATTGATGTTGATGCTGTGATGCTGGTGGATCTTCAAGGCTTTGTAATCAAGGTGAGCCTGGAACCCGGCTTTTGTTTATTGATGCCAGCAAAACAATTGGGAAGACATTCTTCTCAAGTGGGAAGACATTCTTAACAAGTGGGAAGACATTCTTAACAAGTGGGAAGACATTCTTATCAAGTGGGAAGACATTGTTAACAAGTGGGAAGACATTGTTAACAAGTGGGAAGACATTCTTAACAAGTGGGAAGACATTCTTAACAAGTGGGAAGACATTCTTAACAAGTGGGAAGACATTCTTAGCAAGTGGGAAGACATTCTTAACAAGTGGGAAGACATTCTTATCAAGTGGGAAGACATTCTTAACAAGTGGGAAGACATTCTTATCAAGTGGGAAGACATTGTTAACAAGTGGGAAGACATTGTTAACAAGTGGGAAGACATTGTTAACAAGTGGGAAGACATTCTTATCAAGTGGGAAGACATTCTTATCAAGTGGGAAGACATTCTTATCAAGTGGGAAGACATTGTTAACAAGTGGGAAGACATTGTTAACAAGTGGGAAGACATTGTTAACAAGTGGGAAGACATTGTTAACAAGTGGGAAGACATTGTTAACAAGTGGGAAGACATTGTTAACAAGTGGGAAGACATTGTTAACAAGTGGGAAGACATTGTTAACAAGTGGGAAGACATTGTTAACAAGTGGGAAGACATTGTTAACAAGTGGGAAGACATTCTTAACAAGTGGGAAGACATTCTTAACAAGTGGGAAGACATTCATAACAAGTGGGAAGACATTCTTAACAAGTGGGAAGACATTCTTAACAAGTGGGAGGGGACTCTTACTTCACAGTGGCAGCAACACTGACTACTTTCAGTCCTCGCCAGAGACCGGTAAGAAACATGTGCAAAAACTTGTCTCTGATCGTATGTGAGAAGTTTGGGTAGAAAATCTGTGGTGACCCGAAAGTAATGATTGTTTGCTAGTGGGGCAGTAATGTGCAGTGACCAGATACTATTGTTTGCTGTGCCTGTGGCATAGTGGAGATACAACGTACGTGGATAACTGGAGAACTGTACGTGACAGGCCTGAAGAACGTTCAACACAGGCCATTAGTCCATCCAAAAGACATTCATTTTCCTCCTTTACTCATCAAACTGGGTTACACTCAAAACTTTATCAAAGCTTCGGACGAAGAAGGTACAGAAAGAAGGTCTGAAAGAAAGGTTTCCTAGCTTTAGTGACGCCAGACTGAAAGATGACATCTCCATGAGACATCAAATTCGGAAGTTACTAAACGATCTTCGTTTTCGACGAGGATGTTTAAAATGTTGAGGTGAGAACGTAAGTGGCACTCCAGAACACCAGCGCAGGTTTCTTGGTCACAGTGGTTTACCTGGAGTTTACCTGGAGAGAGTTCCGGGGGTCAACGCCCCCGCGGCCCGGTCTGTGACCAGGCCTCCTGGTGGATCAGAGCCTGGTCAACCAGGCTGTTGCTGCTGGCTGCACGCAAACCAACGTACGAGCCACAGCCCGGCTGGTCAGGTACCGACTTTAGGTGCTTGTCCAGTGCCAGCTTGAAGACTGCCAGGGGTCTGTTGGTAATCCCCCTTATGTATGCTGGGAGGCAGTTGAACAGTCTCGGGCCCCTGACACTTATTGTATGGTCTCTAAACGTGCTAGTGACACCCCTGCTTTTCATTGGGGGGATGTTGCATCGTCTGCCAAGTCTTTTGCTTTCGCAGTGAGTGATTTTCGTGTGCAAGTTCGGTACTAGTCCCTCTAGGATTTTCCAGGTGTATATAATCATGTATCTCTCCCGCCTGCGTTCCAGGGAATACAGGTTCAGGAACCTCAAGCGCTCCCAGTAATTGAGGTGTTTTATCTCCGTTATGCGCGCCGTGAAAGTTCTCTGTACATTTTCTAGGTCAGCAATTTCACCTGCCTTGAAAGGTGCTGTTAGTGTGCAGCAATATTCCAGCCTAGATAGAACAAGTAACCTGAAGAGTGTCATCATGGGCTTGGCCTCCCTAGTTTTGAAGGTTCTCATTATCCATCCTGTCATTTTTCTAGCAGATGCGATTGATACAATGTTATGGTCCTTGAAGGTGAGATCCTCCGACATGATCACTCCCAGGTCTTTGACGTTGGTGTTTCGCTCTATTTTGTGGCCAGAATTTGTTTTGTACTCTGATGAAGATTTAATTTCCTCGTGTTTACCATATCTGAGTAATTGAAATTTCTCATCGTTGAACTTCATATTGTTTTCTGCAGCCCACTGGAAGATTTGGTTGATGTCCGCCTGGAGCCTTGCAGTGTCTGCAATGGAAGACACTGTCATGCAGATTCGGGTGTCATCTGCAAAGGAAGACATGGTGCTGTGGCTGACATCCTTGTCTATGTCGGATATGAGGATGAGGAACAAGATGGGAGCGAGTACTGTGCCTTGTGGAACAGAGCTTTTCACCGTAGCTGCCTCGGACTTTACTCTGTTGACGACTACTCTCTGTGTTCTGTTAGTGAGGAAATTATAGATCCATCGACCAACTTTTCCTGTTATTCCTTTAGCACGCATTGTGTGCGCTATTACGCCATGGTCACACTTGTCGAAGGCTTTTGCAAAGTCTGTATATATTACATCTGCATTCTTTTTGTCTTCTAGTGCATTTAGGACCTTGTCGTAGTGATCCAATAGTTGAGACAGACAGGAGCGACCTGTTCTAAACCCATGTTGCCCTGGGTTGTGTAATTGATGGGTTTCTAGATGGGTGGTGATCTTGCTTCTTAGGACCCTTTCAAAGATTTTTATTATAGGGTGATTATATAAATATTGTAGAAAAGCTACTGACAGCACATCATCTACTGGGATGTCGGATGTCACTTAAGATTCATTTCCTCAATTCTCAGTGAGGAACACTGTGATCAATCTCACCTAGACGAGGCCATCGTCAAGAACAGATATCAGGGGAAACTTGGTGTTCAGTTTGTTGACCGACCTACTACTGAACACTGCTGAAGGAGAACCTCACTGAACACAATCAATAAAGCCTGAACACTGATGTAAACATGTTTGTATGCCTGGACATTTCATATTCACATACATAACAAACTGACGTCAAGAAAGATTAGTATCGTCATTGCTTGCAACAACATGCTTAATATCTCTGCATAATACCTATGATTGTTAGTTAATATATGATGTGGTTCTTCAACCTTAAATAATAGTCAAAATATTGATGATTAAGCCTTCCAAACAAGCCTTCTGTAAACAAATATTGATGATTTGCTGATTAATATGAGCTTAAAACAACCAATTTGGCTCATTTAAATTTTGTTGGCTAGTATACTATGCTCCATTACTTAGGATGGGTCATACTACCTACCCTGGTGATAGTTTGGTCTGTAGATCCGATGTCTCTTAGATAAGGATGGGTCATACTACCTACCCTGGTGATAGTTTGGTCTGTAGAGCCGATGTCTCTTAGATAAGGATGGGTCATACTACCTACCCTGGTGATAGTTTGGTCTGTAGAGCCAATGTCTCTTAAATAAGGATGGGTCATACTATCTACCCTGGTGATAGTTTGGTCTGTAGAGCCGATGTCTCTTAGATAAGGATGGGTCATACTACCTACCCTGGTGATAGTTTGGTCTGTAGAGCCGATGTCTCTTAGATAAGGATGGGTCATACTACCTACCCTGGTGATAGTTTGGTCTGTAGAGCCGATGTCTCTTAGACAAGGATGGGTCATACTACCTACCCTGGTGATAGTTTGGTCTGTAGAGCCGATGTCTCTTAGACAAGGATGGGTCATACTACCTACCCTGGTGATAGTTTGGTCTGTAGAGCCGATGTCTCTTAGATAAGGATGGGTCATACTACCTACCCTGGTGATAGTTTGGTCTGTAGAGCCGATGTCTCTTAGACAAGGATGGGTCATACTACCTACCCTGGTGATAGTTTGGTCTGTAGAGCCGATGTCTCTTAGATAAGGATGGTTCATACTATCTACCCTGGTGATAGTTTGGTCTGTAGAGCCGATGTCTCTTAGATAAAAATCGAGACGTCAAGATATCTGAGAGACATGAAGTGACCTCATCTCTCAATCTTGTTATTGGTCCCAACTTGCAAGATGATTCCATCTGGACGTTTTTTGCTGCCATCGGATTTGCATCGTTGTAGCGGCTCCCTTGTTGCTAGGTATCCAGCTGTTGCAAAGCTCCTCTTGATGTTAATCACTTCATGTCCTACGATCATTCCCTCAGATCTACGGCAAACAAGACCATGGTGCCTAAATTGGTCTGCTGATGAACTACCACAGATTCACCTGTGTTTGACGAGGACAAGGGTGGCAAGGCGAGGACAAGGACAGTAAGACGAGGACAAGAGTGGCAATATAAAAAGTCTGCGGGTCAAAACTTTTGCCTAAGGAGGAACTGAAGAAAGCCAACGGAAAATCCCCAGCATGAGGAGCTCTCACTGCAGGGAGGCGAGGTTTGTCCTTCCCCAACACTCTCAAACATGATTGAGGATATATTCTCCACTACTACACTGTTTGTAGTTGTTTAAGGGAGCAGGTCTGGTTGTGGAGCCTGTCAGAGTACACCAGAGCCTGGCTCCAGTACTGTACTGGTGGTCAAGAACCCAACATTGTCTCTGAGGTGTACAGGAGAACCGCTGCTACTGGTTCACTGGACGTGGCACATGAAGACAGGAACACAGGGAGTGCTGTCTGTGATGCCTTAATGGGCATCAGTGTTAAAGAATTAAACACCTGTGTAATATTTGGGAATATTTATTGAGGATAAATTTCGCTAGCCGGTGGCTTCATCAGTCCACTAAAAAGATGAACGGAAGAATAAGAGGAGTTTGAGGTAATCAGTCAATCAGCCTGGAATCTATGTGTTCAGTGCATCAGTCGTGAAAACTGCTGGACTGAACACATCGATTGATAGTCTGAACACATCGTTCTTCTCTGTATTGGACTGATGAAGTCACTGACTGGCCAAACGTTTTCCCAGTAAAGATTCCCAGATGTTGCACAAGTGATTCATTGTTCAACGGTTTTCCTAAATCATTTATCACAGTGGAGACCAATATCTCCTAGGCTGCCTGGAAGCTTACCTGGATCCCTGGGGTGTGTCTGGAACCTGGCTGACCAACTTTGTGAATATCAAGTTGAGGAGAGTGTGGTAGGGTGTGCACACCATTGGAAATATGTTAGCCTGGGTAGACTCTGCACCATGTGAGAGGGTACTTGGCATTCTGGAAGGTACATGGCATCCTTGAGGGTGCAGGGCATCCAGGAGGGTACAAGGAATCCTAGAGGGTACATGGCATCTTGGTGGGTACATGGTATCCTGGAGGGTACATGGCATCCTGGAGGGTACATGGCATCCTAATGGGTACATGGCATCCTGGAGGGTACATGGCATCCTGGAGGGTACAGGGCATACTGGAGGTTACAGGGCATACTTGAAAGTACAGGGTATCCTGGAGTGTACAGGGCATCCTGGAGGGTACAGGGTATCCTGGAAGTTACATGACATCATAGAGGTTACATGGCATCATGAATGACACAGGGCATCCTGGAGGATACAGGGCATCCAGGAGGGTACAGGGTATCCTGAAGGGTATATGGCATACTGGAGGCTAAAGAGCATACTGGAGGGTACAGGGCATCCTGGAGGGTACATGGCATCCTGGAGGGTAGAGGGCATTTTGAAGGGTAGAGGGCATCCTGGAAGGTACATGGCATCCTTGAGGGTGCAGGGCATCCAGGAGGGTACAAGGAATCCTAGAGGGTACATGGCATCTTGGTGGGTACATGGTATCCTGGAGGGTACATGGCATCCTGGAGGGTACATGGCATCCTAATGGGTACATGGCATCCTGGAGGGTACATGGCATCCTGGAGGGTACAGGGCATACTGGAGGTTACAGGGCATACTTGAAAGTACAGGGTATCCTGGAGTGTACAGGGCATCCTGGAGGGTACAGGGTATCCTGGAAGTTACATGACATCATAGAGGTTACATGGCATCATGAATGACACAGGGCATCCTGGAGGATACAGGGCATCCAGGAGGGTACAGGGTATCCTGAAGGGTATATGGCATACTGGAGGCTAAAGAGCATACTGGAGGGTACAGGGCATCCTGGAGGGTACATGGCATCCTGGAGGGTAGAGGGCATTTTGAAGGGTAGAGGGCATCCTGGAAGGTACATGGCATCCTTGAGGGTGCAGGGCATCCAGGAGGGTACAAGGAATCCTAGAGGGTACATGGCATCTTGGTGGGTACATGGTATCCTGGAGGGTACATGGCATCCTGGAGGGTACATGGCATCCTAATGGGTACATGGCATCCTGGAGGGTACATGGCATCCTTTAGTGTATATGGCATCCTGGAGGGTACATGGCATCCTGGAGGGTACATGGCATCCTGGAGGGTACATGGCATCCTGGAGGGTGCATGGCATATTGGTGGGTACATGGCATCCTGGAGGGTACATGGCATCCTGGAGGGTACATGGCATCCTAGAGGGTACATGGCATCCTGGAGGGTACATGACATCTTGGAGAGAACAGGGCATCCTGGAGGGTATATTGCATCCTGGAGGGTACATGGCATCCTGGAAGGTACATGGTATCTTGGTGGGTACATGGCATTCTGGAGGGTACATGGCATCCTGGAAGGTACATGGTATCTTGGTGGGTACATGGCATACTAGAGGGTACATGACATCCTGGAGGTTACAGGGCATCCTTGAAAGTACAGGGTATCCTGGAGTGTACAGGGCATCCTGGAGGGTACAGGGCATTCTGGAAGTTACATGGCATTATAGAGGTTACATGGCATCCTGAATGACACAGGGCATCCAGGAGGGTACAGGGTATCCTGAAGGGTATATGGCATACTGGAGGCTACTGGGTATCCTGGAGGGTACAGGACATCCTTGAGGGTACAGGGAATCTTGGAGGGTACAGGGCATCCTTGAGGGCACAAGGCATCCTGGAGAGTACAGGGCATCCTGGAGGGTCCAGGGCATCCTGGAGGGTACAAGATATCCTGTAGGGTACATTGCATCCTGGAGGGTACATGGCATCTTCGTGGGTAGATGGCATCCTAGAGGGTACAGGGCATACTGGAGGGTACAGGGTATCCTGGAAGGTACTTAGTATACTGGAGCTTACAGAGCATCCTTGAGAGTACAGGGTATCTTAGAGGGTACAGGGCATCCTGGAGGTTACATGGTATCCTGAACGGCACAGGACATCCTGGAGGGTACAGAGTATTCGGAAGGGTAAATTGCATCTTGGTGGGTGTATGGCATCTTGGTGGGTACATGGCATCCTGCAGGAAACATGGCATCCTGAAGGGTGGAGGGTATCCTGAAGGCTAGAGCGCATCCTGGTGGGTACATGGAATTCTGAAGGGTGCAGGGCATCTTAGAGGGTACAAGGCATTCTGGAGGGTACATGGCATCTTGGTGGGTACATGGCATCCTTGAGGGTATATGACATCCTGGAGGGTACATGGCATCCTGGAGGGTACAGGGCATACTGGAGGTTACAGGGCATCCTTGAATGTACATAGCATCCTGAATAACACAGGGCATCCTGGAGGATACAGGGTATCCAGGAGGGTACATGGCATACTAGAGGTTACATGGTATCCGGGAGAGCACAGGGTATCCTGAAGGATACAGAGCATCCTGGAGGGTGCAGGGTATACTGAAGGGTACAGGGCATCCTGGAGGGTTCAGGGCATCGTGGAGTACATATGGCATCATGGAGGGTACAGGGCACCCTGAAGGGTACAGGGTATCCTGGAGGGTACAGGGCATCCTGGAGGGTACAGAGCATCCTGGAGGGTACAGGGCATCCAGGGCATACAGGGTATCCAGGAGGATATATGGCATACTAGAGGTTACAGGGTATCCGGGAGAGCACAGGGAATCCTGAAGGGTACAGAGCATTCTGGAGGGTGCAGGGTATCCTGGAGGGTACAGGGAATCCTGGAGGGTACAGGGCATTCTGGAAGGTAGAGGGCATCCTGGAGGGTACAGGGCATCCTGGAGGGTTCAGGGCATCGTGGAGTACATATGGCATCATGGAGGGTACAGGGCACCCTGAAGGGTACAGGGTATCCTGGAGGGTACAGGGCATCCTGAAAAGTACATCGTATCCTGGAGGGTACAGAGCATCCTGGAGGATACAGGGCATCCTGGAGGGTACAGGGCATCCTGAATAACACAGGGCATCCTGGAGGATACAGGGTATCCAGGAGGATACATGGCATACTAGAGGTTATATGGTATCCGGGAGAGCACAGGGTATCCTGAAGGATACAGAGCATCCTGGAGGGTGCAGGGTATCCTGGAGGGTACAGGGCATCCTGGAGGGTGCAGGGCATTCTGGAGGGTAGAGGGCATCCTGGAGGGTACAGGGCATCCTGGAGGGTTCAGGGCATCGTGGAGTACATATGGCATCATGGAGGGTACAGGGCACCCTGAAAGGTACAGGGTATCCTGGAGGGTGCAGGGCATCCTGGAGGGTACAGAGCATCCTGGAGGGTACAGGGCATCCAGGAGAGTATAGGGCATCCTGGAGGGTATAGAGCATCCTGGAGGGTACATCGTATCCTGGAGGGTACAGAGCATCCTGGAGGGTACAGAGTATCCTGGAAAGTACAGGGCATCCTGGAGGGTACATGGCATCATGGAGGATACATGGCATCATGGAGGACACAGGGCATCCTGGAGGGTACAAGGCAACCTGGAGGGTACAGGGCATCCTGGAGGGTACAGAGTATCCTGGAGGGTACGAGGCATCCTGGAGGGGACAGGGCATCCTCGAGGGTATAAGGCATCCTGGAGGGTACAGGGCATCCTGGAGGGTACAAGGCATCCTTGAGGGTACAGGGCATCCTGGAGGGTACATGGCATTTTGGAGTGTACAGGGCATCCTGGAGGGTACAGGGTATCCTGGAAAGTACAGGGCATCCTGGAGGGTACAGAGTATTCTGGAGGGTACAGAGCATTCTGTAGGGTACAGGGCATCCTGGAAGGTACAGGGCACCCTGAAGAGTACAGGGTATCCTGGAGGGTACAGAGCATCCTGGAGGGTACAGGGCATCCAGGAGAGTACAGGGCATCCTGGAGGGTACAGGGCATCCTGGAGGGTACATCGTATTCTGGAAGGTACAGGGCATCCTGGAGGGTACAGGGCATCCTGGAGGGTACCAGGTATCCTGGGCATCAGGAGTCCTTATTCGTTATTCCATCCTTCAAAAATCGCCGAGTTTGTCTTGAGATTTTTGTCAGAGGCAGGATGGTATCCCTCAGGTGCTTCAAGCAGGATGGTATCCCTCAGGTGCTTCAAGCAGGATGGTATCCCTCAGGTGCTTCAAGCAGGATGGTATCCCTCAGGTCCTTCAAGCAGGATGGTATCCCTCAGGTGCTTCAAGCAGGATGGTATCCCTCAGGTGCTTCAAGCAGGATGGTATCCCTCAGGTGCTTCAAGCAGGATGGTATCCCTCAGGTGCTTCAAGCAGGATGGTATCCCTCAGGTGCTTCAAGCAGGATGGTATCCCTCAGGTGCTTCAAGCAGGATGGTATCCCTCAGGTGCTTCAAGCAGGATGGTATCCCTCAGGTGCTTCAAGCAGGATGGTATCCCTCAGGTGCTTCAAGCAGGATGGTATCCCTCAGGTGCTTCAAGCAGGATGGTATCCCTCAGGTGCTTCAAGCAGGATGGTATCCCTCAGGTGCTTCAAGCAGGATGGTTTCCCTCAGGTGCTTCAAGCAGGATGGTATCCCTCAGGTGCTTCAAGCAGGATGGTATCCCTCAGGTGCTTCAAGCAGGATGGTATCCCTCAGGTGCTTCAAGGAAGATGGTATCCCTCAGGTGCTTCAAGCATGATGGTATCCCTCAGGTGCTTCAAGCAGGACGGTATCCCTCAGATGCTTCAAGCAGGATGGTATCTCTCAGGTGCTTCAAGCAGGATGGTATCCCTCAGGTGCTTCAAGCAGGATGGTATCTCTCAGGTGCTTCAAACAGGATGGTATCCCTCAGGTGCTTCAAGCAGGATGGTATCCCTCAGGTGCTTCAAGCAGGATGGTATCTTTCAGGTGCTTCAAGCAGGATGGTATCCCTCAGGTGCTTCAAGCAGGATGGTATCCCTCAGGTGCTTCAAGCAGGATGGTATCCCTCAGGTGCTTCAAGCAGGATGGTATCCCTCAGGTGCTTCAAGCAGGATGGTATCCCTCAGGTGCTTCAAGGAAGATGGTATCCCTCAGTTGCTTCAAGCAGGATGGTATCCCTCATGTGCTTCAAGGAAGATGATATCCCTCAGGTGCTTCAAGCAGGATGGTATCCCTCAGGTGCTTCAAGGAAGATGGTATCCCTCAGGTGCTTCAAGCAGGATGGTATCACTCAGGTGCTTCAAGCAGGATGGTATCCTCAGGTGCTTCAAGCAGGATGGTATCCCTCAGGTGCTTCAAACAGGATGGTATCCCTCAGGTGCTTCAAGCAGGATGGTATCTTTCAGGTGCTTCAAGCAGGATGGTATCTCTCAGGTGCTTCAAGCAGGATGGTATCCCTCAGGTGCTTCAAGCAGGATGGTATCTCTCAGGTGCTTCAAGCAGGATGGTATCCCTCAGGTGCTTCAAGGAAGATGGTATCCCTCAGTTGCTTCAAGCAGGATGGTATCCCTCATGTGCTTCAAGGAAGATGATATCCCTCAGGTGCTTCAAGCAGGATGGTATCCCTCAGGTGCTTCAAGGAAGATGGTATCCCTCAGGTGCTTCAAGCAGGATGGTATCACTCAGGTGCTTCAAGCAGGATGGTATCCTCAGGTGCTTCAAGCAGGATGGTATCCCTCAGGTGCTTCAAACAGGATGGTATCCCTCAGGTGCTTCAAGCAGGATGGTATCTTTCAGGTGCTTCAAGCAGGATGGTATCTCTCAGGTGCTTCAAGCAGGATGGTATCCCTCAGGTGCTTCAAGCAGGATGGTATCTCTCAGGTGCTTCAAGCAGGATGGTATCCCTCAGGTGCCTCAAGCAGGATGGTATCCATCAGGTGCTTCAAGCAGGATGGTATCCCTCAGGAGCTTCAAGCAGGATGGTATCCCTCAGGTGTTTCAAGCAGGATGGTATCCCTCAGATTCTTCAAGCAGGATGGTATCCTTTAGGTGCTTCAAGCAGGTTAGTATCCCTCAGGTGCTTCAAGCAGGATGATATCCCTCACGTTCTTCAAGCAGGATGTTATCCCTTAGGTGCTTCAAGCAGGATGTTATCCCTCAGGTGCTTCAACCACGATGGTATCCCTCAGGTGCTTCAAGCAGGATGGTATCCCTCATGTGCTTCAAGCAGGATGGTATCCCTCAGGTGCTTCAAGGAAAGCGGTATCCCTCAGTTGCTTCAGGCAGGACGGTATCTTTCAGGTGCTTCAAGCAGGATGGTATCCCTCAGGTGCTTTAAGCAGGATGGTGTCCCTCAGGTGCTTCAAGCAGGATGGTATCCCTCAAGTGCTTCAAGCAGGATGGTATCCCTCAGGTGCTTCAAGCAGGACGGTATCCCTCAGGTGCTTCAAGCAGGGTGGTATCCCTCAGGAGCTTCAAGCAGGATGGTATCTCTCAGGTGTTTCAAGCAGGATGGTATCCCTCAGGTGCTTCAAGCAGGATGGTATCCCTCAGGTGCTTCAAGCAGGTTGGTATCCCTCAGGTGCTTCAAGCAGAATGGTATCCCTTATGTGCTTCAAGCAGGATGGTATCCTTCAGGTGCTTCAAGCAGAACGGTATCCCTGAGGTGCTTCAAGGAGTACGGTATACCTCAGGTGCTTCAAGCAGAACGGTATCCCTCAGGTGCTTCAAGCTGGATGGTATCCCTCAGGTGCTTCAGGTAGGATGGTATCCCTCAGGTGCTTCAAGCAGAACGGTATCCCTGAGGTGCTTCAAGGAGAACGGTATCCCTCAGGTGCTTCAGGCAGGACGGTATCCCCGAGGTACTTCAAGGAGAACGGTATCCCCCAGGTGCTTCAAGCAGGACGGTATCCCTGAGGAGCTTCAAACAGTAAGGTATCCCTCAGGTGCTTCAAGCAGGACGGTATCCCTCAGGTGCTTCATGCAGGATGGTATCCCTCAGGTGCTTCAAGCAGGGTGGTATCCCTCAGGTGCTTCAAGGAAGATGGTATCCCTCAGGTGCTTCAAGCTGGATGGTATCCCTCAGGTGTTTCAAGCAGGATGGTATCCCTCAGGCGCTTCAAGCAGGATGTTATACATCAGGTGCTTCAAGCAGGTTGGTATCCCTCAGGTGCTTCAGGTAGGATGGTATCCCTCAGGTGCTTCAAGCAGAATGGTATCCCTCAGGTGCTTCAAGCAGGATGGTATCCCTGAGGTGCTTCAAGGAGAACGGTATCCTTCAGGTGCTTCAGGAAGGACGGTATCCCTGAGGTGCTTCAAGGAGAACGGTATCCCCAGGTGCTTCAAGCAGGAAGGTATCCCTGAGGAGCTTCAAGCAGTGCGGTATCCCTCAGGTGCTTCATGCAGGATGGTATTCCTCAGGTGCTTCAAGCAGGATGGTATCCCTCAGGTGCTTCAAGCAGGATAGTATCCCTCAGGTGCTTCAAGCAGGATGGTATCCTTCAGGTGCTTCAAGCAGAACGGTATCCCTCAGGTGCTTCAAGCAGGATGGTATCCCTCAGATGCTTCATGCAGGATGGTATTCCTCAGGTGCTTCAAGCAGGATGGTATCCCTCAGGTGCTTCAAGCAGGATAGTATCCCTCAGGTGCTTCAAGCAGGATGGTATCCCTCAGGTGCTTCAAGCAGGATGATATCCCTCAGGAGCTTCAAGCAAGATGGTGTCCCTCAGGTGTTTCAAGCAAGATGGTATCCCTCAGGTGCTTCAAGCAGGATGGTATCCCTCAAGTCCTTCAAGCAGGACGGTATCGCTCAGGTGCTTCAAGGAGAACGATATCCCTGAGGTGCTTCAGCAGGACGGTATCCCTGAGGTGCTTCACGCAGGACGGTATCCCTGAGATGCATAAAGCAGAACAGTATCCCTGATATCCTTCAAGAAGGACGGTATCCCTAAGGTACTCCAAGGAGGACGGTATCTCTAAGGTGCTTCAAGGAGAACGATATCCCTAAGGTGCTTCATGGAGGACGGTATCCCTAAGGTCCTTCAAGGAGGACGGTATCCATTATGTGTTTCAAGCAGGACGGTATCCCTGAGGTGCTTCAAGCAGGACGGTATCCCTGAGGTGCTTGAAGCAGGACGGTATCTCTGAGGTGTATCAAGCAAGACTGTATCCCTGAGACGCTTCATGCAGGACGGTATCCCTGACTTGTATCAAGCAGGACTGTATCCCGGAGATGCTTCGAGCAGGACGGTATACCTGAGGTGCTTCAAGCAGGACGGTATCCCTGAGTTGTATCAAGCAGGAATGTATCCCTGAGATACTTCGAGCAGGACGGTATACCTGAGGTGCTTCAAGCAGGACGGTATCCCTGGAGGCACTGGCTGGCGTACCTGGTAGTATGGGTCCCACTGCATCGATCACTTGTTGTTTGGGTGAGATGATTTAGCATTTAGACAGATTAAGGACAGATTAATGATGAATGCCATGGCCAGTGCCAGTGTGTCATCACATCATCAACATGCGCTGGCCAGTGTGTCATCTTCCAGGAACCAGATCCCCTTGCTGGACGCCCTTCCATGAAGCGATGTTATGTTTCCCTAACAGAAACATCGACTCTTTGCTGTATCCAGCTGATAAAAAAACGGAGATGCTAATGGGAAAGGAGATATGACGGCTATTTAAAAAGTCGCGTTTTAATGTTGCATTGTCCTTAGGCAGGTTACTGATATACGTCCTTGTTGCATGAACCATTGCATCGCTGCCTTGAGGGACACCAGAGTCAAGCTGGTGGTGTGGTTGATGCATCATGATCGCCTCTGTGCGGACACTTGGGACAGGAGCTTTAGCAACGAGGCGGTGAAGAGTGTTGCCTCACGGCGATGGGTCTAATCACACCTTTTTTCTTTCCTCAGGGACCAAAGTGATGAATCAAACAAAGGTTTAAAGTCACTGGGTAACAGACCAACCAGGGAGGTGACAAACCCTGTGATCTATGAAAGCAGTGTGTCTGCAGGTCAACCAGGGAGGTGACAAACCCTGTGATCTATGAAAGCAGTGTGTCTGCAGGTCAACCAGGGAGGTGACGAACCCTGTGATCTATGAAAGCAGTGTGTCTGCAGGTCAACCAGGGAGGTGACGAACCCTGTGATCTATGAAAGCAGTGTGTCTGCAGGTCAACCAGGGAGGTGACAAACCCTGTGATCTATGAAAGCAGTGTGTCTGCAGGTCAACCAGGGAGGTGACAAACCCTGTGATCTATGAAAGCAGTGTGTCTGCAGGTCAACCAGGGAGGTGACAAACCCTGTGATCTATGAAAGCAGTGTGTCTGCAGGTCAACCAGGGAGGTGACGAACCCTGTGATCTATGAAAGCAGTGTGTCTGCAGGTCAACCAGGGAGGTGACGAACCCTGTGATCTATGAAAGCAGTGTGTCTGCAGGTCAACCAGGGAGGTGACGAACCCTGTGATCTATGAAAGCAGTGTGTCTGCAGGTCTCCCAGAGAACTGGATTAACCATCTCTTTCACATGCTGAGTCTTATTCCAGTGTAGCTCCAGCTACCGCCAGGCAGGAACGACATAATTGCTTTGTAAACGTCGGATTCTTGCATAAACAATGGTTCCACAGTGGTGGGGAGGGGCGACAGGGGGTATTAGAACTGCTGCTGCCCCTGAGTTACCATGGCAGTTGGGATTAAAGTTTTTATTTTGGGGAAAGGAAGGGACAATGGTTTGGAATGGGGGTAACATTCCATGGATTGGAGAATTGCCTCCATTGTCTTACTTGACATAAATCATGTAAGTGATTCATGCGGAGGTCAGTTGTTTGTTCTGGCAGTACTAGAGCAGCGTCAGAGTCCCTGGCAACAGATGTATCCTCACTGCTGATTATTCTCACCACCTCACACTGTCTTACCCATCTTCAATTTTTTTTGATAACCCATACTCTTGATTTTCGCTGCTGACAGTGGAAGGAATACTGTGTCTGCTGCTGCTGACAGTGCAAGGAATGCTGTGTCTGCTGCTGCTGACAGTGCAAGGAATGCTGTGTTTGCTGCTGCTGCTGACAGTGGAAGGAATACTGTGTCTGCTGCTGCTGACAGTGCAAGGAATGCTGTGTCAGCTGCTGCTGACAGTGGAAGGAATACTGTGCCTGCTGTTGCTGACAGTGGAAGGGTTGCTGTGCCTGCTGCTGCTGACAGTGGAAGGAATGGTGTGTCTGCTGCTCCTGACAGTGGAAGGAATGGTGTGTCTGCTGCTGCTGACAGTGGAAGGAATGCTGTGTCTGCTGCTGCTGACAGTGGAAGGAATGGTGTGTCTGCTGCTGCTGACAGTGTAAGGAATGGTGTGTCTGCTGCTGCTGATAGTGTAAGGAATGGTGTGTCTGCTGCTGCTGAGAGTGGAAGGAATGCTCTGTCTGCTGCTGCTGATAGTGAAAGGAATGCTGTGTCTGCTGCTGCTTACAGTGTAAGGAATGGTGTGTCTGCTGCTGCTGACAGTGTAAGGAATGGTGTGTCTGCTGCTGCTGACAGTGTAAGGAATGGTGTGTCTGCTGCTGCTGACAGTGTAAGGAATGGTGTGTCTGCTGCTGCTGACAGTGGAAGGAATGGTGTGTCTGCTGCTGCTGACAGTGTAAGGAATGGTGTGTCTGCTGCTGATGACAGTGTAAGGAATGGTGTGTCTGCTGCTGCTGATAGTGAAAGGAATGCTGTGTCTGCTGCTGCTGACAGTGGAAGGAATGGTGTGTCTGCTGCTGCTGACAGTTAAAGGAATACTGTGTCTGCTGCTGCTGACAGTGTAAGGAATGGTGTGTCTGCTGCTGCTGATAGTGAAAGGAATGCTGTGTCTGCTGCTGCTGAGAGTTTAAGGAATGGTGTGTCTGCTGCTGCTGACAGTGTAAGGAATGGTGTGTCTGCTGCTGCTGACAGTGTAAGGAATGGTGTGTCTGCTGCTGCTGATAGTGAAAGGAATGCTGTGTCTGCTGCTGCTGACAGTGGAAAGAATGGTGTGTCTGCTGCTGCTGACAGTTAAAGGAATACTGTGTCTGCTGCTGCTGACAGTGGAAGGAATGCTGTGTCTGCTGCTGCTGAGAGTGGAAGGAATGGTGTGTCTGCTGCTGCTGATAGTGAAAGGAATGCTGTGTCTGCTGCTGCTGACAGTGGAAGGAATGTTGTGTCTGCTGCTGCTGACAGTTAAAGGAATACTGTGTCTGCTGCTGCTGAGAGTGAAAGGAATGCTGTGTCTGCTGCTGCTGACAGTGGAAGGAATGGTGTGTCTGCTGCTGATGACAGTGGAAGGAATGGTGTGTCTGCTGCTGCTGATAGTGTAAGGAATGGTGTGTCTGCTGCTGCTGACAGTGGAAGGAATGCTGTGTCTGCTGCTGCTGACAGTGTAAGGAATGGTGTGTCTGCTGCTGCTGACGGTGGAAGGAATGGTGTGTCTGCTGCTGCTGATAGTGAAAGGAATGCTGTGTCTGCTGCTGCTGACAGTGTAAGGAATGGCGTGTCTGCTGCTGCTGACAGTGTAAGGAATGGTGTGTCTGCTGCTGCTGACAGTGGAAGGAATGGTGTGTCTGCTGCTGCTGATAGTGAAAGGAATGCTGTGTCTGCTGCTGCTGACAGTGGAAGGAATGCTGTGTCTGCTGCTGCTGCTGACATTGGAAGAAATGCTCTGTCTGCTGCTGCTGACAGTTAAAGGAATACTCTGCCTGCTGCTGCTGACAGTGGAAGGAATGCTGTGTCAGCTGCTGCTGACAGTGGAAGGAATACTGTCCCTGCTGTTGCTGACAGTGGAAGGGATGCTGTGTCTGCTGCTGCTGACAGTGTAAGGAATGGTGTGTTTGCTGCTGCTGACAGTGGAAGGAATGTTGTGTCTGCTGCTGCTGACAGAGGAAGGTATGCTGTGTCTCCTGCTGCTGACAGTGGAAGGAATGTTGTGTCTGCTGCTGCTGACAGAGGAAGGAATGGTGTGTCTGCTGCTGCTGACAGTGTAAGGAATGGTGTGTCTGCTGCTGCTGGCAGTGGAAGGAATGCTGTATCTGCTGCTGCTGACAGTGGAAGGAATGCTGTGTCTGCTGCTGCTGACAGTGTAAGGAATGGAGTGTCTGCTGCTGCTGACAGTGTAAGGAATGGTGTGTCTGCTGCTGCTGACAGTGGAAGGAATGCTGTGTCTGCTGCTGCTGACAGTGTAAGGGATGCTGTGTCTGTTGCTGCTGACAGTGTAAGGAATGGTGTGTCTGCTGCTGCTGACAGTGTAAGGGATGCTGTGTCTGTTGCTGCTGACAGTGTAAGGAATGGTGTGTCTGCTGCTGCTGACAGTGTAAGGGATGCTGTGTCTGTTGCTGCTGACAGTGTAAGGAATGGTGTGTCTGCTGCTGCTGACAGTGTAAGGGATGCTGTGTCTGTTGCTGCTGACAGTGTAAGGGATGCTGTTTCTGCTGCTGCTGACAGTGTAAGGGATGCTATGTCTGCTGCTGTTGACAATGTAAGGGATGTTGTGTCTGCTGCTGCTGACAGTGGAAGGGATGCTGTGTCTGCTGCTGCTGACAGTAGAAGGAATGGTGTGTCTGCTGCTGTTGACAGTGAAAGGAATGCTGTGTCAGCTGCTGCGGACAGTAGAAGGAATGCTATGTCTGCTGTTGCTGACAGTGGAAGGGATGCTATGTCTGCTGCTGCTGACAGTGTAAGGGATGCTGTGTCTGCTGCTGCTGAGTGTGGAAGGGATGCTATGTCTGCTGCTGCTGACAGTGTAAGGGATGCTGTGTCTGCTGTTGCTGACAGTGGAAGGGATGCTGTGTCTGCTGCTGCTGACAGTGTAAGGGATGCTGTGTCTGCTGCTGCTGACAGTAGAAGGAATGGTGTGTCTGCTGCTGTTGACAGTGAAAGGAATGCTGTGTCAGCTGCTGCTGACAGTAGAAGGAATGCTATGTCTGCTGTTGCTGACAGTAGAAGGAATACTGTGTCTGCTGCTGCTGACAGTGTAAGGGATGCTGTGTCTGCTGCTGCTGACAGTAGAAGGAATGGTGTGTCTGCTGCTGTTGACAGTGAAAGGAATGCTGTGTCAGCTGCTGCTGACAGTAGAAGGAATGCTATGTCTGCTGTTGCTGACAGTAGAAGGAATACTGTGTCTGCTGCTGCTGACAGTGGAAGGAATGGTGTGTCTGCTGCTGCTGACAGTAGAAGGAAATAAGATCACTCCTATACAGTGTAAGATCACTCCTCTACAGTGTAAGATCACTCCTCTACAGTGTAAGATCACTCTACACTGTAAGATCACTCTACACTGTAAGATCACTCTACACTGTAAGATCACTCTACACTGTAAGATCACTCCTCTACACTGTAAGATCACTCTACACTGTAAGATCACTCCTCTACACTGTAAGATCACTCTACACTGTAAGATCACTCTACACTGTAAGATCACTCTACACTGTAAGATCACTCCTCTACAGTGTAAGATCACTCTACACTGTAAGATCACTTCTCTACACTGTAAGATCACTCTACAGTGTAAGATCACTCCTCTACAGTGTAAGATCACTCTACACTGTAAGATCACTCAACACTGTAAGATCACTTCTCTACACTGTAAGATCACTCTACACTGTAAGATCACTTCTCTACACTGTAAGATCACTTTACACTGTAAGATCACTCTACACTGTAAGATCACTCTACACTGTAAGATCACTCTACACTGTAAGATCACTCTACACTGTAAGATCACTCTACACTGTAAGATCACTCTACACTGTAAGATCACTTTACACTGTAAGATCACTCCTCTGCACTGTAAGATTACTCCTCTACAGTGTAAGATCACTCCTCTACAGTGTAAGATCACTCCTCTACAGTGTAAGATCACTCCTCTACAGTGTAAGATCACTCCTCTACAGTGTAAGATCACTCCTCTACAGTGTAAGATCACTCCTCTACAGTGTAAGATCACTCTACACTGTAAGATCACTCTACACTGTAAGATCACTCCTCTGCACTGTAAGATTACTCCTCTACACTGTAAGATTACTCCTCTACAGTGTAAGATCACTCCTCTACACTGTAAGATCACTCCTCTAAAGTGTAAGATCACTCTTCTACAGTGTAAGATCACTCCTCTACACTGTAAGATCACTCCTCTACAGTGTAAGATCACTCCTCTACAGTGTAAGATCACTCCTCTACAGCGAAAGATCACTCCTCCACAGTGTAAGATCACTCTACACTGTAAGATCACTCTACACTGTAAGATCACTCCTCTGCACTGTAAGATCACTCCTCTACAGTGTAAGATCACTCCTCTACAGCGTAAGATCACTCCTCCACAGTGTAAGATCACTCTACACTGTAAGATCACTCTACACTGTAAGATCACTCCTCTGCACTGTAAGATTACTCCTCTACAGTGTAAGATCACTCCTCTACAGTGTAAGATCACTCCTCTACAGTGTAAGATCACTCCTCTACAGTGTAAGATCACTCCTCTACAGTGTAAGATCACTCCTCTACAGTGTAAGATCACTCCTCTACAGTGTAAGATCACTCCTCTACAGTGTAAGATCACTCTACACTGTAAGATCACTCTACACTGTAAGATCACTCTACACTGTAAGATCACTCCTCTACACTGTAAGATCACTCTACACTGTAAGATCACTCTACACTGTAAGATCACTCTACACTGTAAGATCACTCTGCACTGTAAGATCACTCTACACTGTAAGATCACTCTACACTGTAAGATCACTCTACACTGTAAGATCACTCTACACTGTAAGATCACTCTACACTGTAAGATCACTCTACACTGTAAGATCACTCTACACTGTAAGATCACTCCTCTACACTGTAAGATCACTCTACACTGTAAGATCACTCCTCTACACTGTAAGATCACTCTACACTGTAAGATCACTCTACACTGTAAGATCACTCTACACTGTAAGATCACTCCTCTACAGTGTAAGATCACTCTACACTGTAAGATCACTTCTCTACACTGTAAGATCACTCTACAGTGTAAGATCACTCCTCTACAGTGTAAGATCACTCTACACTGTAAGATCACTCAACACTGTAAGATCACTTCTCTACACTGTAAGATCACTCTACACTGTAAGATCACTTCTCTACACTGTAAGATCACTTTACACTGTAAGATCACTCTACACTGTAAGATCACTCTACACTGTAAGATCACTCTACACTGTAAGATCACTCTACACTGTAAGATCACTCTACACTGTAAGATCACTTTACACTGTAAGATCACTCCTCTGCACTGTAAGATTACTCCTCTACAGTGTAAGATCACTCCTCTACAGTGTAAGATCACTCCTCTACAGTGTAAGATCACTCCTCTACAGTGTAAGATCACTCCTCTACAGTGTAAGATCACTCCTCTACAGTGTAAGATCACTCCTCTACAGTGTAAGATCACTCCTCTACAGTGTAAGATCACTCTACACTGTAAGATCACTCTACACTGTAAGATCACTCCTCTGCACTGTAAGATTACTCCTCTACACTGTAAGATTACTCCTCTACAGTGTAAGATCACTCCTCTACACTGTAAGATCACTCCTCTAAAGTGTAAGATCACTCCTCTACAGTGTAAGATCACTCCTCTACAGCGTAAGATCACTCCTCTACAGTGTAAGATCACTCCTCTACACTGTAAGATCACTCCTCTACAGTGTAAGATCACTCCTCTACAGTGTAAGATCACTCCTCTACAGCGAAAGATCACTCCTCCACAGTGTAAGATCACTCTACACTGTAAGATCACTCTACACTGTAAGATCACTCCTCTGCACTGTAAGATCACTCCTCTACAGTGTAAGATCACTCCTCTACAGCGTAAGATCACTCCTCCACAGTGTAAGATCACTCTACACTGTAAGATCACTCTACACTGTAAGATCACTCCTCTGCACTGTAAGATTACTCCTCTACAGTGTAAGATCACTCCTCTACAGTGTAAGATCACTCCTCTACAGTGTAAGATCACTCCTCTACAGTGTAAGATCACTCCTCTACAGTGTAAGATCACTCCTCTACAGTGTAAGATCACTCCTCTACAGTGTAAGATCACTCTACACTGTAAGATCACTCTACACTGTAAGATCACTCTACACTGTAAGATCACTCCTCTACACTGTAAGATCACTCTACACTGTAAGATCACTCTACACTGTAAGATCACTCTGCACTGTAAGATCACTCTACACTGTAAGATCACTCTACACTGTAAGATCACTCTACACTGTAAGATCACTCTACACTGTAAGATCACTCTACACTGTAAGATCACTCTACACTGTAAGATCACTCTACACTGTAAGATCACTCTGCACTGTAAGATCACTCTACACTGTAAGATCACTCTACACTGTAAGATCACTCTACACTGTAAGATCACTCTACACTGTAAGATCACTCTACACTGTAAGATCACTCTACACTGTAAGATCACTCTACACTGTAAGATCACTCTGCACTGTAAGATCACTCTGCACTGTAAGATCACTCTACACTGTAAGATCACTCTGCACTGTAAGATCACTCTACACTGTAAGATCACTCTACACTGTAAGATCACTCTGCACTGTAAGATCACTCTGCACTGTAAGATCACTCTACACTGTAAGATCACTCTGCACTGTAAGATCACTCTACACTGTAAGATCACTCTACACTGTAAGATCACTCTGCACTGTAAGATCACTCTACACTGTAAGATCACTCTACACTGTAAGATCACTCTACACTGTAAGATCACTCTGCACTGTAAGATCACTCCACACTGTAAGATCACTCTACACTGTAAGATCACTATGCACTGTAAGATCACTCTGCACTGTAAGATCACTCTGCACTGTAAGATCACTCTGCACTGTAAGATCACTCTGCACTGTAAGATCACTCTACACTGTAAGATCACTCTACACTGTAAGATCACTCTGCACTGTAAGATCACTCCACACTGTAAGATTTCTTCCAAGCTGAAGTTCAAAACACGTTCCTCACACTGCCAGCAGCTGCCACTTGAAGCTGATTGGTTGAGAGGCGGCAGTTGGGGTGCCAGCGCCTAAAGGTAACTCACACCTGGGTACCAACCCACTCCTGGGTACCAACCCACTCCTGGGTACCAACCCACACCTGGGTACCAACCCACACCTGGGTACCAACCCACTCCTGGGTACCAACCCACACCTGGGTACCAACCCACACCTGGGTACCAACCCATACGTGGGTACTAACCCACACCTGGGTACCAACCCACACCTAGGTACCAACCCACACCTGGGTACCAACTTACTCCTGGGTACCAACCCACACCTGGGTACCAACCCACACCTGGGTACCAACCCACACGTGGGTACTAACCCACACCTGGGTACCAACCCACACCTAGGTACCAACCCACACCTGGGTACCAACCCACTCCTGGGTACCAACCCACACCTGGGTACCAACCCACACCTGGGTACCAACCCACACCTGGGTACTAACCCACACCTGGGTACCAACCCACACCTAGGTACCAACCCACACATGGGTACCAACCCACAACTGGGTACCAACCCACACCTTGGTCCAACCCACATCTTGGTACCAACCCACACCTGGGTACTAACCCACACCTGGGTACCAACCCACACCTTGGTACCAACACACCTGATTACCAACTCACACATGGGTACCAACCTACACCTGGGCACCAACCCTCACATGGGTACCAACACACTTGATTACTATCCCACACCTGGGTACCATCCCACACCTGTGTGCCAACAGGCCCCTGGGTACCAACCCACACCTTGGTACCAACCCACTTCTGGGCACCAACCCACACCTGGGTACTAACCCACACCTGGGAACTAACCCACACCTGGGTACCAACCCACACCTGGGTACCAACCCACACCTTGGTACCAACCCACACCTTGGTACCAACCCACACCTGTGTACTAACCCACACCAGGGTACCAACACGCCTGATTACCAACTCACACATGGGTACCAACCCACACCTGGGTACCAACCCTCACATGGGTACCAACACACGTGATTGCTATCCCACACCTGGGTACCAACCGACACCTGGGTGCCAACAGGCCCCTGGGTACCAACACACACCCGATTACCAACCCACACATGAGTACCAACCCACAAATTAGTACCAACCTACACATGAGTACCAACTCACACCTGGGTACCAACACACCTGATCACCAACCCACACCTGCATACCAACCCACACCTGGGTACCAACCCATCTCTGGCTACCAACCCACACTTGATTACCAACCTACGCTTGAGTACCAACCCACACATGGATACCAACCCACTCCTGGGTACTAACCCACCTCTGGGTGCCAACCCACACCTGGGTACAATCCACTCCTGGGTACTAACCCACACCTGGGTACCAACCTGCCCTTGGGTACTAACGCACACCTGGGTACCAACCCACTCCTGATTACCATCTCACACCTGGCTACCAACCCACCCCTGGGTACTAACCAACACCTGGGTACCAACCCACACCTGGGTACCAACCCACACCTGGGTACCAATCCACAACTGGGTGCCAACCCACACCTTGGTACCAACCCACACCTTGGTACCAACCTACACCTGGGTACTAACCCACACCTGGGTACCAACCCACACCTGGGTACCAACACACCTGATCACGAACCCACACCTGGGTACCAACCCACACCTGGGTACCAACACACCTGATCACCAACCCACACCTGGGTACCAACCCACACCTGGGTACCAACCCACAGCTGGATACCAACCCACCCATGGGTACTAACCCACCTCTGGGTGCCAACCCACACCTGGGTGCCAACCTGCCCTTGGGTACTAACGCACACCTGGGTACCAACCCACGTCTGATTACCATCCCACACCTGGCTACCAACCCTCCCCTGGGCACTAACCCACACCTGGGTACCAACCCACACCTGGGTACCAACCCACACCTGGTACCAACCCACAACTGGCTGCCAACTCACACCTTGGTACCAACCCACACATTGGTACCAACGCACACCTGGTTACTAACCCACACCTGGGTACCAACCCACACCTGGGTACCAACACACCTGATTACCAACTCACACATGGGTACCAGCCTACACCTGGTACCAACCCTCACATGAGTACCAACACACTTGATTACTATCCCACACCTGGGTACCAACCCACACCTGGGTGCCAACAGGCTCATGGGTACTAATCCACACCTTGGTACCAACCCACACCTGGGTACCAACCCACACCTGGGTACCAACCCACACCTGGGTACCAACCCACACCTAGGCACTAACCCACACCTGGGTACCAATCCACACCTGGGTACCAATCCACACCTTGGCACCAACCCACACCTGGGTGCTAACCCACACCTGGGTACCAACCCACACCTGGGTACAAACACACCTGATTACCAACTCACACATGGGCACCAACCCACACCTGGGTACCAACCCTCACATGGGTACCAACACACCTGATTGCTATCCCACACCTGAGTACCAACCGACACCTGGGTGCCAACAGGCCCCTGGGTACCAACCCACACCTGATTACGAACCCACACATGAGTACCAGCCCACAAATGAGTACCAAGTCACACCTGGGTAACAACACACCTGATCACCAATCTACACCTGGGTACCAACCCACACCTGGGTACCAACCCACCCCTGGCTACCAACCCACACTTGATTACCAACCTTCGCCTGAGTACCAACCCACACCTGGATACCAACCCACACCTGGGTACTAACCCACCTCTGGGTGCCAACCCGCACCTGAGTACAACCCACTCCTGGGTACTAACCACACCTGGGTACCAACACACCCTTGGGTACTAACGCACACCTGGGTACCAACCCACGCCTGATTACCAACCCACACCTGGCTACCAACCCGCCCCTGGGTACTAACCCACACCTGGGTACCAACCCACTCCTGGGTACCAACCCACATCTGGATACCAACTCACATCTGGGAACCAACCCACACCTGGGTACCAACCCACACCTGGGTACTAACCCACACCTGGGTGCCAACCCACACCTGGGTACCAACCCACATCTGGGTAAAAACCCACACCTGGGTACCAACCCACACCTGGGTACCAACCCACTCCTGGGTACTAACCCACATCTGGGTACCAACCAACACCTGGGTACTAACCCACACCTGGGTACCAACCCACACCTGGATACCAACCCACACCTGGGTACCAACCCACTCCTGGGTACTAACCCACATCTGGGTACCAACCCACACCTGGGTACTAGCCCACACCTGGGTACCAACCCACACCTGGGTACTAACCCACACCTGGGTACCAACCCACACCTGGGTACCAACCCACACCTGGGTACCAACCCACACCTGGGTACCAACCCACACCTGGGTACCAACCCTCACCTGGGTACCAACCCACTCCTGGGTACTAACCCACATCTGGGCACCAACCCACACCTGGGTACTAACCCACACCTGGGTACCAACCTACTCCTGGGTACTAACCCACATCTGGGTACCAACCCACACCTGGGTACCAACCCACTCCTGGGTACTAACCCACATCTGGGTACCAACCCACACCTGGGTACTAACCCACACCTGGGTACCAACCCACTCCTGGGTACTAACCCACATCTGGGTACCAACCCACACCTGGGTACCAACCCACACCTGGGTACCAACCCACACCTGGGTACCAACCCACACCTGGGTACCAAACCACACCTGGTCACAGGCTCTCACAGTCACCAAACTCTCCCAGTCACCAAACTCTCCCAGTCACCAAACTCTCCCAGTCACCAAACTCTCCCAGTCAACAGGCTCTCCCAGTCACCTGGCTCTCCCAGTCACCAGGCTCTCCCAGTCACCAGGCTCTTCCAGTCACCAGGCTCTCCCAGTCACCAGGCTCTCCCAGTCACCAGGCTCTTCCAGTCACCAAACTCTCCCAGTCAACTGGCTCTCCCAGTCACCAGGCTCTCCCAGTCACCAGGCTCTCCCAGTCACCAGGCTCTCCCAGTCACCAGGCTCTCCCAGTCACCAGGCTCTCCCAGTCACCAGGCTCTTCCAGTCACCAGGCTTTCCCAGTCACCAGGCTCTCCCAGTCACCAGGCTCTCCCAGTCACTAGGCTCTTCCAGTCACCAAACTCTCCCAGTCACCAGGCTCTCCCAGTCACCAGGCTCTCCCAGTCACCAGGCTCTCCCAGTCACCAGGCTCTTCCAGTCACCAAACTCTCCCAGTCACCAAGCTCTCCCAGTCACCAAACTCTCCCAGTCACCAGGCTCTCCCAGTCACCAGGCTCTTCCAGTCACCAGGCTCTTCCAGTCATCAAACTCTCCCAGTCACCAGGCTCTCCCAGCCACCAGGCTCTCCCAGTCACCAAGCTCTCCCAGTCACCAAATTCTCCCAGTCACCAGGCTCTACCAGTCACCAAACTCTTCCAGTTACCAGGCTCTCCCAGTCACCAAACTCTTCCAGTCACCAAGCTCTCCCAGTCACCAAATTCTCCCAGTCACCAGGCTCTCCCAGTCACCAAACTCTCCAAGTCACCAGGCTCTTCCAGTCACCAGGCTCTCCCAGTCACCAAACTCTCCCAGTCACCAAACTCTCCCAGTCACCAAGCTCTCCCAGATACCAAACTCTCCCAGTCACCAGGCTCTCCCAGTCACCAGGCTCTCCCAGTCACCAAACTCTCCAAGTCACCAGGCTCTTCCAGTCACCAAACTCTCTCAGTCACCAAACTCTCCCAGTCACCAAACTCTTCCAGTCACCAAACTCTCCCAGTCACCAACCTCTGCCAATCGCCAAACTCTCCCAGTCACCAAACTCTTCCAGTCACCAAACTCTTCCAGTCACCAAACTCTCTCAGTCACCAAACTCTCCCAGTCACCAAACTCTTCCAGTCACCAAACTCTTCCAGTCACCAGGCTCTTCCAGTTACCAGGCTCTCCCAGTCACTAGGCTCTCCCAGTCGCCAAACTCTCCCAGTCACCAAACTCTTCCAGTCACCAAACTCTTCCAGTCACCAAACTCTTCCAGTCACCAGGCTCTTCCAGTTACCAGGCTCTCCCAGTCACTAGGCTCTCCCAGTCACCAAACTCTCCCAGTCACCAACCTCTCCCAGTCGCCAAACTCTCCCAGTCACCAACCTCTCCCAGTCACCAAACTCTCCCAGTCACCAAACTCTCCCAGTCACCAACCTCTCCCAGTCGCCAAACTCTCCCAGTCACCAACCTCTCCCAGTCACCAAACTCTCCCAGTCACCAAACTCTCCCTGTCACCAACCTCTCCCAGTCACCAAACTCTCCCAGTCGCCAAACTCTCCCAGTCACCAACCTCTCCCAGTCACCAAACTCTCCCAGTCACCAAACTCTCCCAGTCACCAACCTCTCCCAGTCACCAAACTCTCCCAGTCACCAACCTCTCCCAGTCGCCAAACTCTCCCAGTCACCAACCTCTCCCAGTCACCAAACTCTCCCAGTCGCCAAACTCTCCCAGTCACCAACCTCTCCCAGTCACCAAACTCTCCCAGTCACCAAACTCTCCCAGTCACCAACCTCTCCCAGTCACCAAACTCTCCCAGTCACCAACCTCTCCCAGTCGCCAAACTCTCCCAGTCACCAACCTCTCCCAGTCACCAAACTCTCCCAGTCGCCAAACTCTCCCAGTCACCAACCTCTCCCAGTCACCAAACTCTCCCAGTCACCAAACTCTCCCAGTCACCAACCTCTCCCAGTCACCAAACTCTCCCAGTCTCCAAACTCTCCCAGTCACCAACCTCTCCCAGTCACCAAACTCTCCCAGTCACCAAACTCTCCCAGTCACCAACCTCTCCCAGTCACCAAACTCTCCCAGTCGCCAAACTCTCCCAGTCACCAACCTCTCCCAGTCACCAAACTCTCCCAGTCACCAACCTCTCCCAGTCACCAAACTCTCCCAGTCACCAACCTCTCCCAGTCGCCAAACTCTCCCAGTCACCAACCTCTCCCAGTCGCCAAACTCTCCCAGTCACCAAGCTCTTCCAATCAACTTCAGCTTTGTAAGACCTTGAGAAAGAAAGTAAACATGACTGAGTTAGGTACTGATGAGTACGCTCAGTACAGGTACTGATGAGTACGCTCAGTACAGGTACTGATGAGTACGCTCAGTACAGGTACTGATGAGTACGCTCAGTACAGGTACTGATGAGTACGCTCAGTACACGTACTGATGAGTACGCTCAGTACAGGAAGTGAACACGTACACATATCCTTCCTGGGACAGAAGAGATGAGGGACACAAGAAGGAAGGTCACTGATACACAACACAAACATGTCCCCAGACACTTACTGACCTCCTCTTTTGACCCCAGGACATTTATCGATGGACTGAGCACATCGTCTCCAGGCTCAGGGACTGATTTCCTCAAACTCCTCCTCCTCCTCCTCATAGGACTGAAGAAGCCACTGGCTGGCGAAACTTTTCCACAACAGAGAAGCCCATATGTTATCTACTTATCGGTTTTCTAAGCCATTTATTCACATAAGATACTGAGCTCTAAACCCACACCTGAAGGAGCTCTGGTTAAACTCCATGTTAAGGCAGAACCGTGAGGGTTATGACACCGAGGAGACGATTGGTTGTGATTTTGTAACCCGCTCTGTGATAGGTTTGTTGTAAACAACGCCAGGATTGGTCGCCATTTTGAAAGACTCACTGTGATTGGTTATTCTCAGGTAAACAACGCCAGGATTGGTCGCCATTTTGAAAGACTCACTGTGATTGGTTATTCTCAGGTAAACAACCCCAGGATTGGCTCCATCTCAGTATCGTATCGAAGACTGATGCAAAACTGAGATACATTATGTTCCTCAACACAAGTAGTGTTGCAGGCTCGATCCACCGTCTTTCATTCACACGGTAGTGGGAGTAAAGGGCTCTGGCTGGGATAACCTTTCAAGGTTGCCCCAGCCAGAGCCTTTTACTCCCACCACCGACCATTTTTCCCACATTCAAACAATGACGGAATTGTGATCAGTGAATTTTTAAAGGGGTCTAAAACACTCCATAAATTTTTTAAAATACCCGAACGCTAAATGATTGAATTTTATTGAAAACTGCGCAAGAATACATTAACATTTTGACAAGCACAATGTCACTGCCCTTTTCAGACAAAAAAAAACACACACAGAAAAAAAAAAAAAGAAAAAAAAAGGATTTTTTTTTTGATAATCATATCAGGTGGGAAAAATTCTGACTGGATAATTGTGTTTCGTAATGGGGAAGATTATCCAGGAACAGTGACAGTAGCTGGAACAACAGTGACAGTAGCTGGAACAACAGTGACAGTAGCTGGAACAACAGTGAGAGTAGCTGGAACAACAGTGACAGTAGCTGGAACAACAGTGACAGTAGCTGGAACAACAGTGAGAGTAGCTGAAACAACAGTGACAGTAGCTGGAACAAGAGTGACAGTAGCTGGAACAAGAGTGACAGTAGCTGGAACAAGAGTGACAGTAGCTGGAACAAGAGTGACAGTAGCTGGAACAAGAGTGACAGTAGCTGGAACAACAGTGACAGTAGCTGGAACAAGAGTGACAGCAGCTGAAACAACAGTGACAGTAGCTGGAACAACAGTGACAGTAGCTGGAACAAGAGTGACAGTAGCTGGAACAAGAGTGACAGTAGCTGGAACAAGAGTGACAGTAGCTGGAACAAGAGTGACAGTAGCTGGAACAACAGTGACAGTAGCTGGAACAAGAGTGACAGCAGCTGAAACAACAGTGACAGTAGCTGGAACAACAGTGACAGTAGCTGGAACAAGAGTGACAGTAGCTGGAACAAGAGTGACAGCAGCTGGAACAACAGTGACAGTAGCTGGAACAGTGACAGCAGCTGGAACAACAGTGACAGTAGCTGGAACAGTGACAGCAGCTGGAACAACAGTGACAGTAGCTGGAACAAGAGTGACAGTATCTGGAACAAGGGTGACAGCAGCTTTAACAGCAGTGACAGTAGCTAGAACAACAGTGACAGCAGTTGGAACAACAGTGACAGCAGCTGGAACAGTGACAGCAGCTGGGACAACAGTGACAGTAGCTGGAACAACAGTGACAGCAGCTGGAACAACAGTGACAGCAGCTGGAACAACAGTGACAGTAGCTGGAACAACAGTGACAGTAGCTGGAACAACAGTGACAGTAGCTGGAACAACAGTGGCAGCAGCTGGAACAACAGTGACAGTAGCTGGAACAACAGTGACAGTAGCTGGAACAACAGTGACAGTAGCTGGAACAACAGTGACAGTAGCTGGAACAACAGTGGCAGCAGCTGGAACAACAGTGACAGTAGCTGGAACAACAGTGACAGTAGCTGGAACAACAGTGACAGTAGCTGTAACAACAGTGACATCAGCTGGAACAACAGTGACAGTAGCTGGAACAACAGTGACAGTAGCTGGAACAACAGTGACAGTAGCTGGAGCAAGAGTGGCAGCATTTGGAACAACAGTGACAGTAGCTAGAACAACAGTGACAGCAGCTGGAACAACAGTGACAGCAGCTGGAACAACAATGAGAGCAGCTGGAACAACAGTGACAATAGCTGGAAGAACAGTGACAGCAGATGGAACAACAGTGACAGTAGCTGGATCAACAGTGACAGCAGATAGAACAACAGTGACAGTAGCTGGAGCAAGAGTGGCAGCATTTGGAACAACAGTGACAGTAGCTAGAACAACAGTGACAGCAGCTGGAACAACAGTGACAGCAGCTGGAACAACAATGAGAGCAGCTGGAACAACAGTGACAGTAGCTGGAACCAACAGTGACAGCAGCTGGAACAACAGTGACAGCAGCTGGAACAATAATGGCAGCAGCTGGAACAACAGTGACAGCAGATGGAACAACAGTGACAGTAGCTGGAACAACAGTGACAGTAGCTGGAACAACAGTGACAGCAGCTGGAACAACAGTGACAGCAGCTGGAACAACAGTGACATCAGCTGGAACAACAGTGACAGTGATGGAACAACAGAGACAGCAGCTGGAACAACAATGACGGCAGCTGGAACAACAGTGACAGTAGATGGAACAACAGTGACAGTGATGGACCAACAGTGACAGCAGCTGGAACAACAGTGACAGCAGCTGGAACAACAGTGAGAGTAGATGGAACAACAATGACAGCAGCTGGATCAACAGTGACAGTAGATGGAACAACAGTGACAGCAGCTGGAACAGCAGTGACAGCAGCTGGAACAACAGTGACAGTAGCTGAAACAACAGTGACAGTAGCTGGAACAACAGTGACAGTAGCTGGAACAACAGTGACAGAAACTGGAACAACAGTGACAGTAGCTGGAACAACAGTGACAGCAGCTGGAACAACAGTGACAGCAGCTGGAACAACAGTGACAGTAGCTGGAACAACAGTGACAACAGCTGGAACAACAGTGACAGTGATGGAACAACAGTGACAGAAACTGGAACAACAGTGACAGTAGCTGGAACAACAGTGACAGCAGCTGGAACAACAGCGACAGCAGCTAGAACAACAGTGACAGTAGCTGGAACAACAGTGACAGTAGCTTGAACAAGAGTGACAGCATTTGGAACAACAGTGACAGTAGCTAGAACAACAGTGACAGCAGCTGGAACAACAGTGACCGCAGCTGGAACAACAGTGACAGTAGCTGGAACAACAGTGACAGCAGCTGGAACAACAGTGACAGCAGCTGGAACAACAGTGACAGCAGCTGGAACAACAATGACGGCAGCTGGAACAACAGTGACAGCAGCTTGAGTACACAGGATAATACCCAAGATAATACCCAGGATAGTTCCCAGTAGCGTACCCAGGATAGTACCCAGTAAAGTACCCAGAATAGTACCCATTATAGTACCCACGACAGTACCTAGTACAGTACCGAGTATAGTACGTAGGATAGTACCTAGGAAAATATACAGAATAGTACTCAGTATAGTAGCAAGGATAGTACCCAGAACAGTGTCCAGTATAGTACAGAAGAAGTACCCAATATAGTACCCAGGATAGTGCCCAGGATAGTGCCCAGAACAGTACCAAGGATAATGCCTAAGGATAGTGCCCAGGAGAGTGCCTAGGATAGTACCCAGGATATTGCCCAGGATAGTGCGCTCAATGGTACCGAGGATAGCACCCAGGAAAGTACCCATGATAGTGCCCAGGTTGATGCCCAGGATAGTACCCAATATAATACCCAGGAGAGTGCCCAGGATAGTACCAAGGACACTACCCAGGTTAGTACCCAGGATAGTGCCCAAAATAGTTCCTAGGATAGTACCTAGGATAGTATCAAGGATAGTAACCAGGATAGTATCCAGGATAGTAGAGTAATAATGTCACTTTGTCTGAATTTCTTGTGTTATACCAGGTATATTACACTGTGTGTTATACCAGGTATATTACACTATGTGTTGTACCAGGTATATTACACTGTGTTATACCAGGTATATTACACTATGTGTTATACCAGGTATATTACACTGTGTGTTATGCCAGGTATATTACACTGTGTGTTATACCAGGTATATTACACTATGTGTTGTACCAGGTATATTACACTGTGTGTTATACCAGGTATATTACACTGTGTGTTATACCAGGTATATTACACTATGTGTTATACCAGGTATATTACACTATGTGTTATACCAGGTATATTACACTGTGTGTTATACCAGGTATATTACACTATGTGTTGTACCAGGTATATTACACTGTGTGTTATACCAGGTATATTACACTATGTGTTATACCAGGTATATTACACTGTGTGTTATACCAGGTATATTACACTATGTGTTATACAGGGTATATTACACTATGTGTTATACCAGGTATATTACACTATGTGTTATACCAGGTATATTACACTATGTGTTATACCAGGTATATTACACTATGTGTTATACCAGGTATATTACACTGTGTGTTATACCAGGTATATTACACTGTGTGTTATACCAGGTATATTACACTGTGTGTTATACCAGGTATATTACACTATGTGTTATACCAGGTATATTACACTGTGTGTTATACCAGGTATATTACACTGTGTGTTATACCAGGTATATTACACTGTGTGTTATACCAGGTATATTACACTGTGTGTTATACCAGGTATATTACACTATGTGTTATACCAGGTATATTACACTATGTGTTATACCAGGTATATTACACTGTGTGTTATACCAGGTATATTACACTGTGTGTTATACCAGGTATATTACACTGTGTGTTATACCAGGTATATTACACTGTGTGTTATACCAGGTATATTACACTGTGTGTTATACCAGGTATATTACACTATGTGTTATACCAGGTATATTACACTGTGTGTTATACCAGGTATATTACACTGTGTGTTATACCAGGTATATTACACTGTGTGTTATACCAGGTATATTACACTGTGTGTTATACCAGGTATATTACACTGTTTGTTATACCAGGTATATTACACTGTGTGTTATACCAGGTATATTACACTGTGTGTTATACCAGGTATATTACACTATGTGTTATACCAGGTATATTACACTGTGTGTTATACCAGCTATATTACACTGTGTGTTATACCAGGTATATTACACTGTGTGTTATACCAGGTATATTACACTGTGTGTTATACCAGGTATATTACACTGTGTGTTATACCAGGTATATTACACTGTGTGTTATACCAGGTATATTACACTGTGTGTTATACCAGGTATATTACACTATGTGTTATACCAGGTATATTACACTGTGTGTTATACCAGGTATATTACACTGTGTGTTATACCAGGTATATTACACTGTGTGTTATACCAGGTATATTACACTGTGTGTTATACCAGGTATATTACACTGTGTGTTATACCAGGTGTATTACACTGTGTGTTATACCAGGTATATTACACTATGTGTTATACCAGGTATATTACACTGTGTGTTATACCAGGTATATTACACTGTGTGTTATACCAGGTATATTACACTGTGTGTTATACCAGGTATATTACACTGTGTGGTATATTACACTGTGTGTTATACCAGGTATATTACACTGTGTGTTATACCAGGTATATTACACTGTGTGTTATACCAGGTATATTACACTGTGTGTTATACCAGGCATATTACACTGTGTGTTATACCAGGTATATTACACTGTGTGTTATACCAGGTATATTACACTGTGTGTTATACCAGGTATATTACACTATGTGTTATACCAGGTATATTACACTGTGTGTTATACCAGGTATATTACACTGTGTGTTATACCAGGTATATTACACTGTGTGTTATACCAGGTATATTACACTGTGTGTTATACCAGGTATATTACACTGTGTGTTATACCAGGTATATTACACTATGTGTTATACCAGGTATATTACACTGTGTGTTATACCAGGTATATTACACTATGTGTTATACCAGGTATATTACACTATGTGTTATACCAGGTATATTACACTATGTGTTATACCAGGTATATTACACTATGTGTTATACCAGGTATATTACACTATGTGTTATACCAGGTATATTACACTGTGTGTTATACCAGGTATATTACACTGTGTGTTATACCAGGTATATTACACTGTGTGTTATACCAGGTATATTACACTATGTGTTATACCAGGTATATTACACTGTGTGTTATACCAGGTATATTACACTATGTGTTATACCAGGTATATTACACTGTGTGTTATACCAGGTATATTACACTGTGTGTTATACCAGGTATATTACACTGTGTGTTATACCAGGTATATTACACTATGTGTTATACCAGGTATATTACACTATGTGTTATACCAGGTATATTACACTGTGTGTTATACCAGGTATATTACATTGTGTGTTATACCAGGTATATTACACTGTGTGTTATACCAGGTATATTACACTGTGTGTTATACCAGGTATATTACACTGTGTGTTATACCAGGTATATTACACTATGTGTTATACCAGGTATATTACACTATGTGTTATACCAGGTATATTACACTGTGTGTTATACCAGGTATATTACACTGTGTGTTATACCAGGTATATTACACTGTGTGTTATACCAGGTATATTACACTATGTGTTATACCAGGTATATTACACTGTGTGTTATACCAGGTATATTACACTGTGTGTTATACCAGGTATATGACACTGTGTGTTATACCAGGTATATTACACTGTGTGTTATACCAGGTATATTACACTGTGTGTTATACCAGGTATTTTGTGTGTTACACTGTGTGTTATACCAGGTATATTACACTGTGTGTTATACCAGGTATATTACACTATGTGTTATACCAGGTATATTACACTGTGTGTTATACAAGGTATATTACACTGTGTGTTATACCAGGTATATTACACTGTGTGTTATACCAGGTATATTACACTGTGTGTTATACCAGGTATATTACACTGTGTGTTATACCAGGTATATTACACTGTGTGTTATACCAGGTATATTACACTATGTGTTATACCAGGTATATTACACTATGTGTTATACCAGGTATATTACACTATGTGTTATACCAGGTATATTACACTATGTGTTATACCAGGTATATTACACTATGTGTTATACCGGGTATATTACACTATGTGTTATACCAGGTATATTACACTATGTGTTATACCGGGTATGTTACACTATGTGTTATACCAGGTATATTACACTATGTGTTATACAGGGTATATTACACTATGTGTTATACCAGGTATATTACACTATGTGTTATACCAGGTATATTACACTATGTTATACCAGGTATATTACACTATGTGTTATACCAGGTATATTACACTATGTGTTATACCAGGTATATTACACTATGTGTTATACCAGGTATATTACACTATGTGTTATACCGGGTGTATTACACTATGTGTTATACCAGGTATATTACACTATGTGTTATACCGGGTATGTTACACTATGTGTTATACCAGGTATATTACACTATGTGTTATACCAGATATATTACACTATGTGTTATACCAGGTATATTACACTGTGTGTTATACCGGTTATGTTACACTATGTGTTATACCAGGTATATTACACTATGTGTTATACCAGGTATATTACACTATGTGTTATACCGGGTATACTACACTATGTGTTATACCAGGTATATTACACTATGTGTTATACCGGGTATATTACACTATGTGTTATACCAGGTATATTACACTATGTGTTATACCAGGTATATTACACTATGTGTTATACCGGGTATGTTACACTATGTGTTATACCAGGTATATTACACTATGTGTTATACCAGGTATATTACACTATGTGTTATACCGGGTATATTACACTATGTGTTATACCAGGTATATTACACTACCTGGAGTTTACCTGGAGAGAGGTCCGGGGGTCAACGCCCCCGCGGCCCGGTCTGTGACCAGGCCTCCTGGTGGATCAGAGCCTGATCAACCAGGCTGTTGCTGCTGACTGCACGCAAACCAACGTACGAGCCACAGCCCGGCTGATCCGGAACTGACTTTAGGTGCTTGTCCAGTGCCAGCTTAAAGACTGCCAGGGGTCTGTTGGTAATCCCCCTTATGTATGCTGGGAGGCACTTGAACAGTCTCGGGCCCCTGACACTTATTGTATGGTCTCTTAACGTGCTAGTGACACTCCTGCTTTTCATTGGGGGGATGTTGCATCGTCTGCCGAGTCTTTTGCTTTCGTTGTGAGTGATTTTCGTGTGCAAGTTCGGTACTAGTCCCTCTAGGATTTTCCAGGTGTATATAATCATGTATCTCTCCCGCCTGCGTTCCAGGGAATACAGGTTTAGGAACCTCAAGCGCTCCCAGTAATTGAGGTGTTTTATCTCCGTTATGCGCGCCGTGAAAGTTCTCTGTACATTTTCTAGGTCAGCAATTTCACCTGCCTTGAAAGGTGCTGTTAGTGTGCAGCAATATTCCAGCCTAGATAGAACAAGTGACCTGAAGAGTGTCATCATGGGCTTGGCCTCCCTAGTTTTGAAGGTTCTCATTATCCATCCCGTGTTATACCAGGTATATTACACTATGTGTTATACCAGGTATATTACACTATGTTGGATAATTATACTGATGTGTACCTTTACACTGTGCTGACTGGTCCACTGCGCTGACTGACTGGTCCACCGTGCTGACTGACTGGTCCACCGTGCTGAGTGACTGGTCCACTGTGCTGACTGACTGGTTCACTGTGCTGACTGGTCCACTGCGCTGGCTGGTCCACTGTGCTGGCCTCCCTCTCATTTCTTCAGCTCATCTTTTTGTGTCAATCTACGCGTTGGGTTGGTGACATCATGATGGCTGCCAGTCTTAACATCAATCATTACTGCCCTCGCATTATGTACCTGGTTCGTCGCTATATCAGATTTTCTAAGGCTGACTGTTGTCCTATTGTCTGGTTCGTTGAGAAACCAGTGATAACGCTGTGCTACACAGTCCTTGACCATAGCCTCCACCACTGTCATATTTATGTTCTGTCCGTGTGCTCATGGACGAGGTGGATTGGTCGTTCTTCTTGGGCACATCTTACATCTGTCTCCTTTGTAACTCTATGTAAGTTACTTTGTGGGAATTTTGTCTGATTTTAATCGAATGAATGAAGTCACTTCCTGTCAACTGTGTTGTGACATCTTTCATCCAAGGATGTCCTTGTGGAGCATCACAGGATAAAGTCTTCGACTCCACCTACTGTTAACAAGAGGATCGTACCCCACTCTTCACACCCATCAGCTTTAGTGGACACCATCTTATTCTCAACTCACCTTCGCCCTATTGCTTGAATAATCCTTAGGAAGTGCGGGTTTGTGGCAAATGCTTGGATAATCGGCACACTAGTGTTATGCGGTGATCTTAGCTGATTTGATCCCAACTCCTCGGGCTGCTTTAACTAATACTCGATCTTTTTAATTTATCTGGTACTCAGGGTATATTTTAATAGACCGTCCACCCAGAACCACTGCATCTATTATATTATGTAGGATAACGGATGGTTTTAATGGCACACTGCCCATGTTGGCAAGTGATTCCGGCCTTCAGCGAGTATCTTCCTGTTCCCCGATAAGTAGAAACACATACCCAGTTATTTACGTATATCAGCAGCTATGAACCTTCCTACAGATTTATTCTTAGTAGAGGTAACTGTACTGGGCTGTGAGTTCCAGGGTTCACTCGCCTTACGTTCAAAATCTCCCCCAGTTCCCTGTTTACGTGGTAAATATGTCTGTTGTTGTTAGGTTTTCGATTTTATCGTTGTACTTATCCCAGAATTGGCCTCTAGACTAGATATTGCAACGATTTTTAATTAATATTGTAAATTTAGACCAGTAGCAGCAACCCTGTGTCAGCCAGCAACACCATCATGTCGTCAGCCAGCAACGCCCTCATGTCTTCAGCCAATAACACCATCATGTCGTCAGCCAGCAACACCATCATGTCGTCAGCCAGCAATACCCTCAAGTCGTCAGCCAGCAACACCATCATGTCGTCAGTCAGTAACACCCTCATGTCGTCAGCCAATAACACCATCATATAGTCAGCAGAGACCAGCGCTGACATTTTTCCAATCAGAACCTAGTACTGTTTATAATAATTCTAACCTAAGGGGATACAATCACTTCATTCAATACGAAATTAAAGAGTGAACACTAGAGCCAGTCTGCCTGCTGCGCCCACCATCATGGTACCAGTCCTACCATGCACCACCATGGTGCCAGGAAGTGCGGGGATGTGCCATGGTTAACATCTAGTTAGCTATCACATGGTTCAAAGTTATATAAATTCTTTTGAAGGTCCAGCATAAGTGCTCTGTTGTTCTGATATTTACTAATTGTGTCTAATAACAGCATATTCTGGTCGGTCAGTCGGTCGGTCGGTCGGTCGGTCGGTCGGTCGGTCAAACGGTCGGTAGGTCGGTCGGCTGAAATGCTCGCTGTGCCGGATCTGACGGGCCATAATTCACTAGACGAGAAGCCAGGATGCAGTGGAAGACTAAATAATAATAATAATAATAATAATAATAATAATAATAATAATAATAATAATAATAATAATAATAATAATAATAATAATAATAATAATCTTTATTTCTACCAGTACAAGGTATACAGACCATAGCTGACATCAATGACATACTACTATATAGAAAGCCGCTTGTTATGTAGAGCATTTCCTGCAAATTAGGTCAATTTTGTCCCCAGGATGCGACCCACACCAGTCGACTAACACCCAAGTACCTATTTTACTGCTAGGTGAACATGAACAGCAGGTGTCTTAAGGTACCACAGGTACCGGGGATCGACAATGCTCCTGGAGAGCGAAACGTTGCCACAATAAAAAACTACATTAGCCACAAGTGTTACCCGATGCGGGTCATATGATGACCCGTCACTGGAACTTTTGGTGATCTGAGCGAGGTCTTCCACTGGCTTACCGGTCCATCCCTTAAAAAGCCGGTTCTGATGGATCTCAGCGTCCTCTGACCGGCTGACTAGGCCGACCTGATGATGGCTTCCAGCTAGCTAGGTCGACCATAGTCCTATTATTACCGTCGAGAGACCTAGCAAATTAAACTTAATTGTTCCTTATTGACAGCCTGTGCGTTGTTACTCTGCGCTTCTCGTGTGTCAATTAAAATTCATGTGGTACATATCTTGCGTTGCCGCATGTGGAACCTGTGAGTATTACGGTACCTTTGTCACCTCAGGAGGAACAATACCCTGACTGGAATAATGACCAAAATAACGCACACATAGGAGAATGAAACTTTTGACGACGTTTCGATCGGACAGAAATGTCGTCCTAAGTTCTTCTATGTGTAAGTTGTGCACTTCCGCTGTTACTCGTCCGGGCAGATTACATTTTTCGTTACCATTTACTGGACACTGTTCTGTAGTCTCACTGTGACATCTTCACCGTCACACAGAGAATCAGATTATGTGTAATTTGTAAATTATTGAAAATCCTCACTCTTTCTTAAATTATTGAACATGTATCTAGCTGTGTTTTTAAGTAAATGTATTACGACTTTGCATGTGTGGCATGTGTCCACTTGTGACTCGTGTATGATGGATTTTAATCCACAAGTGTTCAGTGCGTGTGTGTGTGTGTGTGTGTGTGTGTGTGTGTGTGTGTGTGTGTGTGTGTGTGTGTGTGTGTTCTGATTCAGCAACAAGGCTCCAGTCTGTGGGTATCTGGGTATCCACCCTTTATGGTCCTAACTACTTGGTTCCGTCCTGTAATACCTTCCTTATTATCTTCAAGAACCCTACCTACCAAATCTTTATAATCAGGCCGGTTCCCGTGGTCCATAACAGACTCAACTGTCTTCTGTATGATTTTCAATCGTAGGATCTAATTCATACAGTATGAAGCTGTCTTCCAGGACTCCTCAGCTCTGGCAGTAACTTCGGCCTCAGCACTTACAAGTGTATAATTGTCCTCTGATCTTCATCGTGTTGTTGATGGTATCCTGCCACTTAGTACACTTGCTAATAACACGTAGACTGTACCTGCGTGGAAGGTTCACTTGTGTATCCTTAACCCAGTCACGGGCTGGAAGGTTTTGCTATATATTTCCACACGCCCGAGATGGAACGGCGGCATCACCGCCATTGTCCATTGCTGCCTTAAATTACGTAGAGATTATTACACACGGAAAGGGATTATCCTAACCAGGACCTCCGTAGTGGTGCTCTCGTGAAATGGGAATTTGGATTATCTGGGGACTGCTGAGTGGCCTTCTGGTTCCCTGGACGATGGAAATATCGCTGGAAGCTGACTTCAGATACGAGGGTACAACTTCTGATCCTCTGTTATTGGCCGATTCTAGCTCAGTTAATTCATTAGGTACCTGCCTGTTATATGGGAGTAGTGGGTAATAACTCGCTATGATTCGACTCACTATGACTCGACTTGCTATGACTCGACTCGTTATGACTCGACTCGTTATGATTCGGAAGTGGGAGTCCCTCCCCCTATTCCCTGGAAAG